>NC_052635.1:32441710-32746020 GCF_016161935.1 Mauremys reevesii | reverse complement strand
ATCCTAGTTTCAAATCTAGGGTTGTCAAGTAACCTGTTTTCATAGTGGCTGTCCCAATTTCCAGAGGCCTGCCCTGGCAATGGGTGCCTTGGACTGCTGCTGAGCTATTGCTACCAGCAACGCGGCTAGTACAGAGGAGAATAAAACCTGCACCACTGCTGGGAAGAGCACTGGCTGCAGAAACGCTAGCCCAGGGAGGAATCTCAGGAAACTCAGTTGCCATCACATGAAGGAAAGATAACCTGGTGTGACTGAGATCAGAATCTGCCCCTGGGGCTTTACTGAAGTATTTTGTGAGTAGCATGCAATGTAATATAAATATAGAAAATTAAGTTATGGGGGGGGGGAGAAGTCACTCTGGAATGGAGGAGGGCCTGGAAATATTAGGGAAACCCTCTTCCCCCATCCCTCCTGGGACCTGATCATATTCTGATTCACATCATAGCATAGCCCTCATGCCAAGGGCAGTGGAGGAAAATGCTCATGATGGGGCACTAAATAGAAAAGGTCCTTAGTCATCCCGACTGAACAATAAATAACCACCATCAGAGCCAGCTAAGTTTTTTTCATAGAGCTGGTTGAAAACTGCCAATTATCTTGCACAGAACATACTTTAAAAACATTTCCCCCAAAAAATATCTCGTGAACATTTGTTAGTTTGCCAGTGAAAGACTAAAATTGAAATCGAAAATATTTCACTTTTCAAAAATGATTTTGGTTTCTTCTGTTCAGAATATTTTGACCCAAATAGAAATGTTCTGGGAAAATTTTCATTTTGGTCAAAAAGCCATTTTTTGTCAATCAAATTTGATGAGCTCTTTTTATATATTTATTGTTCTTTTTCTCTTCCCAGTACAGAAAGTACACACAAATACCTTGGGGGCATGCTTGGAGCTGCAGTTGGGGGTGCATTTACTGCAGTGGCAAGCCCAATGTGTAGCATGTTCTCATAAATTAGGCACACAAATGATTGCACATTTTTAACACATGCCTATGCATACCCAGCACAAGGCCTTTAAGCCCTGGGTTCTAGACTGCCTGTTCTAGACTGCCTCTTCATACCGTCTGTGTCATGGCAGATGGAACCCCAAACATCCTGAGGGATACCAAGGGTGGAACTAATATACCCTACTAAATGTTTGAATGCAGTCTGAGGCGACGGGAATGCTGACTTGCAGGAGCATTTCAGGCGGTGGTATGGATTTCTTGCATTGGATACCCATGGAAGCCCTGAATATGACTTCCTGACTGGCTGTGCCTTCAGGACGATTCTGTCTGGTTCCCAAATGCACAGGTAGAACAGCACGCCTTATTACAAGTGTCCCGGCCCACCACTGCTTTCAGGTCAGGTACGCTAGCAGGCTTCTCAAGTTCCCCATTATGTTTAAAACATAATGGTGTGATTCTTTGCGCTGATTCAGAGGAAGCGGGCGTTGGAGGCTGTGTGTGATATGATTGTGTTCTGCAAGAACATGTGTGCAGGGAAGAAATGCTGCCATGAGACGGAGTCATCAAGACAAAACAAATGTATGTAAAGGGGAACTATGAAACCTAGCTTTTTGTGGGTTTGGGGGAGTAGGGCAGCAGATATATTTAGACTGTGCTCTTGTCTAGCTCTCTGAGCAGGCAAAATGATGCATGGTTTCCTGTTTGTTTTGGGAGGCCCGGGACAGCTTTCTGAATTTGGGTCTCAGTAAGCACCCCAAATTGTAGATGCTTCTCTGAACAATCCAGACTTCTTAAATCTGTAAAACTGGGCAGAAACTCTCACAGGAACAAGCTTTCTCATGGGATATTCTGGTGTGTTCTGTGAGCAGGAGAACCCTGTAGATGAGCTTGTCTCACAGCATTTTGATGCTTGCTCTTTTATATGGAATTTAGGGATGCAAAGGCAGCTGTGAAAAGAGGAAAAAACAATCTGCACAATTCACCCCCAGGAAGATTTTTGGATTGGTTCAGAATCTGAGGCCATCTTTCACAGCATTATGAGGATTTTATGCTCAGGGACGGCTGGGGGAGGGAGAGGGGGCAAGTGGGGCAATTTGCCGCAGGCCCCGGGCCCCATAGGGGCCCCGCGAGCCCTGGCCCGGCGGTGGTCCGGGTCTTCGGTGGCATTTCGGTGGTGGAGGGCCCTTCAGTGCTGCTGAAGATGCGGAGCAACTGAAGGGCCTCCCGCCGCCGAAATGCCACTGAAGACCCGGACCGCCACCGGGTGAGTACAAGCACTGCAGCTCTCCCGCTTTGCCCCAGCCCCCCTGAATCCTCTGGGCGGCCCTGTTTATGCTGCCTGTTTGTCCAACTCTGCATTATTTTCATTGACCACGTTATTCTTGTGGAAGTGCAGGCTGCTGATGTTCACAGGCATCTTCCAGTCTGTGGTGCAGGGATCTTGTGCCAAGAGGTAAATAAAGGGCTGACTTTTGTGATAGTGATTTCCACATTGCTGTGCCCCACGACACTCAAATGACTAACTGCTCCCGGGGAGGTGAGATCCTAGACACTGCTGTGTTGGGCTTAGTAAAGAATGCAGCTCAGCGCAGTGATTGCACTAGCATCAAGCAGTTTTTCATTAGTGAACTGTTTGTTCCTGCTAATGACATCAAATGTGGCTATCTGGCTTGCGAGGCTTGCTCTTTTAATTCCTTTTTAAAAAACCTGCATATAAAAGAAACTTATTTGCTGGAAAACTAAACCATCTCCAGGCCAGATTTTGTGAGTTGAAATTTTGTGTGTGGCCTGAGTCACATGCATGCAAGCCCCAGGATCTGCATGCACAACCCACAACTTGGGTGCGAGCTTCGGAAGTTATGAGCATGCGAAACTGAGCCTTTCAAAATCTGGCCCTTTATTTTCTAACTCTGAAACTATAACGAGATTATGTTTCTTCTGAAGATGATTTACATTAACAGCTTTATTGACAATTGAGTTTTAGTTAAACACAGAAGACTTCTTGTCTTCATTCTCTAGAAATGGAAGTACCAGTCCTGAACCCTGCCTCCATTGCAATCAATGGCAAAACTCCCAATTGACTTCAGAGGAGGCAGGATTTCACTGTGGATGTGTTGGAATAGTGAGTGGAGTGAGGCGGCATCGGTGTTTGAAGAAGGGAAAGGGCTTGTTTAACTCTACCTAGGTTTTTACCTTATTTAGAGACAAAGATGAGATTTGATGGTCTTATCACAAGCCTGGGAATCAGAAACTTCCTATCTGTGGTACTGACTCCATGTGTGGAGCAAGTCTATTAAGCTCTCTGCTGCTTTCCTCCTCTGCAAAATGGGGATTATCACTACTTGCCTCACAGGGGTGTTGTAGGGCTTACTGAAGTCAATATTTGTAAAGCGCTCCATTATGTGTATCTGTCCTTGGCTTCTACAGGCTTTGATTATTTGTCAATGGCCTGCCTATCACAGCTTGTAATTCAGGGTTGATCTTCCCTAGAGGAGAAGAAACAATGCCCCATAAGTATATCGATAATTTCAGGTAAACACACATACCATAATGTGCACAAGCAAGGCTGGACATTTCTATGACAGGATATACTCTATGCTATTTCTAGAAGTAGCTTAGAAATCAGTTCTATATTGACTGGTGACATCTGCTCAAAGAAATGGATGGGTGAGACCCTCTAGCTGTAGTCGTGCTGCATGTGAGCACCTCCTGCTGGTTAGATGTTGGGACAAGAACAACAAATGAGTGCTGTCCTTAGTCTCCAAGCCTCAGTGCCAGGCCCAGAAGGAATGGTGGGGAACTTCATTTGAAGTTTGCCGCAGTAATTACCATGGAAGTGAGCAAATCTGTGTTGGGATTGAGAACCGAGAACCCTGCCACAGGGACCAGTGGTTTGCAAAATAAATATGAAAAAGCA
The DNA here is from genome assembly GCF_016161935.1 of Mauremys reevesii. Lineage (NCBI taxonomy): Eukaryota > Metazoa > Chordata > Testudines > Geoemydidae > Mauremys > Mauremys reevesii. The sequence continues at coordinate 32,742,155 of NC_052635.1, read as the reverse complement.
AATAAAACAGAAATATTTCACTCTACATTGAAATCTTTCAGACTAGCTGTTTGACTTGGCCAAAGTTGCTCCTTAAGAAAAAAAAAATACATGGTTAACTCTTTCTGTCCTCATTTCCTGCCAAATAGAGGGAGGGGGAAGCGGGGACTTGCAGACAAATTGTTGCATTTGTAAGCAAGCTGTAGAAGGGAGTATTAATTTAAATTCAGACACTCCTCCCTCCCTGAAAAGCCAAACTAGGGATCCAGTGTTGGGTTCACTGAGTTCTGTGGGAGCAGGATCAGCCCCTATATTCTTAGCTCTTGGGGGGATTTTGATACATGTCTTCCTCTGGATTCAGTTTCTTTTCCATTTATCCTGAGCCGGTTAGCTGACAGACACACATGCACTAACTGCTTGTTTTATGAGGCGGAAGAATCCACAGCAGGGAAAGCTCAACATGCATTTTGCTTTTTGAAAGCAGCCCAAAGGGTATTAACTGCACACTCTCCAGGGCGTAGCAGAGGAGAGGGGAGAGTTTATCTCTCAGATGCCAGGGGAGACAGCCTATAGATAGTTTGGGACTGTTCTAATCCCACCACACCTCCTGGGACCCTGTGGCATCAATCCTGCTTTTGCCCTTTCACCAGATCACAGATTTTTCTATGTGTCTGCACTTCTTGGAAATTGCTCATAGGCCACAGAGAAACAGCCTCTTGTGTTAGGCTCTGATGGTGAGAATCCCAGCCTGTCATAGCTCTTTGTGGGGTTTGTGCTGCTTCCACAGAAAGCTGAGGTCCCCGTTGTTGCATCACAGCTGCTTAGCAAAGTTCTTCTGGCGGGATATTTGAAGCACCAAATAAGTTATAATATGTGTGTTCAGTATTGGAGCTCCAGTCGCCAGCTTTGAAGGGACTTTTCAAATACCCTAGAAGTCTTCATAACCCTTGGTAGTGAACTGACAGATGCTGTGCCACACTGACATGATTCTGAGGAGAACTAACTAGAGGGGCCGCTGTTACTGAAGAGATTTATGTTAGGATGGTCTAGTTCAGAAATATTAACTCCACCAATGTAATCCCATAGATACATTCCTGCGCCATGGTTCAGAATGTATAAGGGGAGCAGAGGGTTGTGGACTAAAGTCATTAACATTTGCTATATTAACTCTGGTGCCCCATATACCTTCACTGGAATTCAGCAAATTGTTTGAAGTGGATTCATGGTAACTGTTGCCAAATTCTAAGACCAGCTCTCTGGATGTGGAGGGCACGTATAGACTCTGAGGCTATCCTCTCTATATCAACACTAAAGTTTGGCTAACAAGAACCCCTTGCATGGGTAATTGTGTCCTGGGGAAAATCCCTCCAGATGAGAATGTCTGCCCCAGTTTAAAATTTTACTTGGTTCCTTTTTAGCTTCGTAATACAGCAGCTCAAAAAATACAACAGAAACCCTGCGCTGTGTTCCATCATTTTATCTTCCTAGGTATTTTTTAAAATCTAGTTCAAAGATCCCAGTACAGAACTGGAGGCCTGATTTTTCTGTACCATACAGGTGACCTTAGAACAGTTCAGTAGTTGCACATACAAAGTAGATGCACAAATGCAGATGCATTTTGTGTGGGCAAGTGGGTGCCTGATTCATAAATGTTACCTTTAGGGGTTGCAAATGACAGAGCACACAAAGCTGTGAATGCAGCTCATTACACATTTGCATACACACAAATAGAGACCAGGATGAGGCCTCCTTGAAAATATGATTCATAGAGAGTATGCCCCACAGCAGCATCTCAGTATTAAGGTCCAGTTTGAAACCCAAGCTACTTCAGTGACCCTCTAACCATATGACAATTAGATCTGAGCAAAATGTTCCTAATGAAATAGAAAACCAGGTGAACGTTCTCCGTTTAGGATTTTGTTACATGGTTAAAACATAGACCTGGTTTGTGGGTCTCCCAGGTTCATGAGATTCTGGAGCAAGCCTGGGTTGAACGATGACTGTGCATGGAAATTGTGTAAACTTGGTGGTAAAACTGGTGGAAACATACCGAATCACCTGTTTCAACTAACTCTGAGCTTTCCTCTACACTTGAAAATCAAAGTGGAACTCAGGGTGTGGGAATCTGAAGACGAAGGCCAGAGTCTCAGCTGTGTAATTTGGTTTTGCTGAAGTGGGGCTACAGTTAATTACCTCAGCTGAGCATCTGGCCCTTATGTTTGCATGAACCCCTGAAAAGAGAAATTGCCAACTTCCTTTCAGCTTTGAAATGATCATACAGTGCTTCTTGGAGCCAGAGCACAATGTCTGCAAAGATAGGCTGGGCTCTTTCACAGATTTCTGCAGGTTTTCATCTGCATTGGTTTCTGTTCAGTAAAAATGACTCTTCCACATTGTGGGAAGATACAGGAGGGTGAAATCCTGGCCCCACCGAAATCAATGTGAAAACCCCATTGACTTCAAAGAGATAGGATTTTACCCTAAAAAAATTTCAGACTTCCCTGTGAAGTATTTGATATTCTGACTAAGAAAGAATCACTAGGAAGAGAAAGAGAGAGAGATGTTGGAGACAGTCATCTCCCCATCATCTCAGTTCTTTAGTTAGGTCAGAAGTCAGCAACATTGTTGCAATCAGAACATAAACTCAAAGGGTCCAACAGTTTGGTATGGGCAGTGATGAGCTGCCAAAATCTTGACAACCGGTTCCCTATAAAAAGTTCTGATTTAAGGGGGGGGGAGCAGGGGAGGGGCCGGGGCGGGGGGAGACATACTCGTGGGGCCAGGGGCCCCTGCAGGGCCTGGTCCAATTGCCCCACTTGCCCCCTCCCCTCCCCTCTGGCCAGCCCTGGAGCTTGCAGAAGCCCCACCACCACCCCGACCTTGCCGGGCCACTCAAAAAGCAGCAGCAGGACAACTCCCGAGCTCAGCTGAGCTGCCCAGCTGATGCTGGCGGCTGGCCACGCTGCAGCTTGAGGGAAGCAGGAGAGGGGCCCGGGGAGCCTCAGCCTCCCCAGCTGGGAATCCTGGGAGCAACAGGATGATCCAGCCTGCGGACCGGAGTTCTTTGCCCACCTCCTGGCCCTTTAACAACCGGTTCTCCACAGAGGTCTAATTTTAGCAACCGGTTCTTGATAACCTGTGGGAACCGGCTCCAGCTCACCACTGGGTATGCATCAGTTTAACATCTGGACACTGGTGTGTGTGGGGGTCCTTCCCCAAACCTGTCTTTTGATGTTTGTAGACATTCTGATACTTGAACCTCCCCCTGGAGTATGGAGTAATGTAACATATACTGGAAAATGGTTCAAATTTTTTTGGCACTGATGGGCTCTGTTTAACTGAACAAACTTCAGTGGGCTAGAATTGGCTTTAGTCTTCAGTCCCCTTTCAGGTATGGGTTCAGTGAGAGTTTAGGTAATATGGGTCACCTCCGGAGATCTTTATGCAGTGTTTACTCAGCCCTTACTCCTCGGGCAAACTCCCACTGAAGTCAGAGTAAAGGCTGAATAAACACCGAGTAAGACCCTCAGGATTTGGCCCTATGGTTTCATAAACCACCTAAAAGAGGTATAGAATACAATGCACCTCTCATGTAAGCTGCACCCTACAGCACTTTGCAGAGTTAAGTGATGCAACAAAAAGATCAAAAGAAACCAATGATAGAAGCATAGAGAGAGAGAGAAATTAAGAGGCCTTGGAAAGGGACAGCAGTTGTATGGAATTTTCAAAGGAGCCTAGGGAAGTAAGGCACACAGCTCTTTTGAAAATACCAGCTGGTATGTTTTGATGTGAGTTTAGAAATGATCTGGAGTAGCAATGAGATGGTGATATATAGGAAGGCTAACCCAGATGGCAGGAGAAGGAGAAGACTCTTTCACCAAAGTGGTGAGATTATGTGTAGGGGTTTGAGTGAGTGAGGTTAGATTGGTGGGGAGGGGAGGGACATGAGGTTTGCTGGAGCATGCCCATGGAGGGTTTTAAAAATGAAGGTGGCAATTTTCAAAATGAAGGGAAAACCCTTAATGCTGCCTGAGGATGGGATCGCTCTGGCCTTGCTTCTTTGTACATGGAAGAATGTGGGCAGCAGCCGCATTCTACAGACACTGCAGCCCGTGGAGCTGGGACTTGGAGAAGCCAGGTGAAAGCTGCAGTGCAAAGGCAGGAGGTGGTGACACCAGGAGGAGGATTTCAGTAGAGGTCACAGCAAAGGTACAGAAGTGGCAGTAGGCGGGTTTGCAGTGACAACTGTCTGTCACTTCAAGAACTAGTCTTTATCGTTTAAATGAAAACAAACTCTCCATAAGAAAGGAATCTCGCCCTCTCTCTCTGCAGTGTCAGACAGGCCACATGTTGCTCTCACTCCCCATTGGTCTGACCTTTCTGTGCTATCAAGGCATGAATGGCTTTTGTTCACTTTTTGCAGATTTCAGGTGTAAACAGTATAAGGGAAATGTAGACACAAGCTGGGTCCTTTCCAAACCTGCTCTGTAAATGATTTTCCCCAGGAAGCTATGCTAGGTGAGGTCACAAAATTCACATGTTCTGGATCCTGCTGAGAATGTCCATGCGTATGCATATTCATGTTGAAGGCATCACACTCCCAGTTGCTGCTTGCAGAGCCACAGTGCTGTCACCCAGACATGCTGAGAGACACTGTCACTGGCTCATGGGTTGAGCTGATTCTCTTCCATTTCACTAGTTGCCCTGGAATTTTGTACTTGCACAAACTATGAGATTGGTACCATCTCCGCAAGCCGGCACTGGGTACATAATGACTTGCTGACACAATCCAGACACGTCAGCTGAGATTTACAATTGAGCCTAAGGGAGTAAAATGGGATTTGAGTGCCTAACTCCCTTGGGCTCCACTGAAAATCCCAGCCCTGTGCAATACCTATATTTTGCAATCCTTTTTATTACCTTCTGTGTTATACAGCATGATACCCACTTACAGGATGGCCTTTAAACACGTCAGTTGTGCGTTTTAATGTACGGGTGGTCCTTTTGATGCAGAATTAGTTAAGGGAAAGGATAAATGCCATGCTATCAAGGATTTGGCTTGTGTAAGCAGGAGCCACTTCTCACTTCCAAAATATAAAGAAATAATCCTTCAGTTTATTCATACACTTCTGGATTTTAAACAGCTGTTCTTTTCCACAGTGCACTCAGCCCTCATTGGTATTCCCCGTATATTGTGTTAAAAAGTGGAAGCAAAAGGTTTTTTGTAACCAGTGTCTGGGCTTAATTTATATTTATCAGATTGCCGGTACCAGTGTGTGTTTTGTAATACATATAGACATAGTTATTATTTACCTGTCTGAGGAGGTAAAAAAATAATCTCTTGAATGTGGTATCTGTAAGCCTGGCTTGACAGGTCTCTGGGGTATTCACTGTGCTTCTCCCTGTGTTTGTTTGGCTCTGGATTTTGCAACTGAAGTGGTGTTTGTTTTCTAGTGGCCTATCCAGTTCCACAGGAGCGCTACCTTTTAAAAATGTTCACACAGGACATTTCATAGGAGCAGACAATTTGTTCCTTATGTTGCTTTTAGGGTTGCCAACTTTCTACTCAACACAAAACCAAACACCATTGCCCCGCCCCATCCCCGCCCCTCCTCCAAGGCCCTGCCCTTGCCCTGCCTCTTGTCTGAGGCCCCGCCCCTACCCACTCCACCCCCCTTCCCTCTTGCTCGCTCTCCCCACCCTCACTCGTTCATTTTCACTGGGCAGGCTCAGGGGGTTGGGAGGCAATAGGTTGTGAGGGCTCCAGCTGGGGGTGCAGGCTCTGGGGTGGGGCCAGAAATGAGGAGTTCAGGGTGCAGGATGGGGCTATGGGCTGAGGCAGTGGTTTGGGATGTGGGAGGGAGGAGGGGCTCTGGGTTGGGGGTGTGGGCTCTGGTGTGAGGCCAGGGATGAGGGATTTGGAGTGCAGGAGGGGGCTCCGGGCTGGGGCAGGAGGTTAGGATACGGGGAGGTGATGGCTCCAGCTGGGGTGCAGACTCTGGGATGGGGCTGGGGATGAGGGGTTTTGGGTGCAGGAGGGTGCTCCGGGCTGGGATCGAGAGGGTGGGAGGGGTTCGGGGCTGGGGCAAGGGGTTGGGGCACAGGAGGGGGTCAGAGGTGCAGGCTCTGGGTGACACTTACCTCAAGCTGCTCCCAAAAGCAGTGGCATGTCCCTGCTCCAGGTCCTACATGGAGGTGCAGCCACGTGGCACCGCATGCTGCCCCGTCTGCAGGTACCGCCCCTGCAGCTCCTATTGACCACAGTTCTTGGCTAATGGGAGCTGCAGAGCTGGCGCTTGCAGCGGGGGCAGCATGCCAGAGCCCCCTGGCTGCCCCTATGCATAGAAGTCAGAGGGGAAACATGCCGCTGCTTCCGGGAACCGTTTGGAGCCATGGCAGGCAGGGAGCCTGCCTTAGCCCCACTGTGCCACTAACCAGACTTTTAACTGCTGACCGGAGCTGCCAAGGTCTCTTTTCGACCAGACACCTGGTAACCCTATTTGCTCTAACATCCATGTTCTTAAAATGTGCAATAGGCTCATAATCCTTAAGAATGAGGACACTGGAATGAAGGAAAAAAAGTTTATTGGAGGAGACAAAGCGTGTACGTTAGCAAGAAAGAGACAATGTCCTTCTGGATAGAATTCTGCACATATCACAGAAATCTTCATACATGCCTGCAAAGGATGGTGAAGTGTACAGCACAAAGCACAAGTGATTATTACAATTAATCCACCTCATCACATGTCTAACATAGCCCAGTGTTATGTAGGTGCTTTCACATTTGAAGAAAAAGTGCCCATTTGAAAACACTGTATAGAAAGGCTGATTTGATATTCTGCTGAGAAAAAAGCAGTAATGAATACAAGCCTTCAGTTCAGAGATCCAGGCACTGACTGGGCTATTGCAGGTTTTTGTTTGTTTGGGGTTTTTTTGACTCTCCAGTGTATAGTACATAGCTTTCATTCTACTTCTTCTTCTTGATCATTTCCAGGTCGTTAGCATTTCAGTTCCTCTTCAGAGATTAGGCCAAAATATAAATATGTGCCGGTGAGGTTTGAGACTTTGAAGCCAATGTAATACACAGGAAGCACAAAATTAGGGCAATAAAGAACATTGTGATGCCATTTCCTGCCACTAAACACCTCTGCCTATGAGGCAGGTCCCTGTTCAGCTGTTTGCAGATGAATTAATTAGATCTGAACCCTTTCTTAAAGCTTCATTCTTCTTCTCAGCTGTGACTCTTCATTGTTTCAAAAAGAGATGGAAAATGCTCTTCATACGGCAAATATTGCACATAAGTATTTCTTGACAATATGCTTGTCTGATGGGACTTAAGTTCTTTTCTTCCTTTACCAAAAATTGCTCATTTTAAATTTCTCATGATGAGAGCCTAAATATCAGCAGTCAGTAATTCTGCAATTAACACAATAAATCGCTGCAGTATAATCTGCAATATAAGAGGCATAATAGTAAATTATTATAATAAATAGTTTTGATCTCACACCAGTTTTACATTGGTGTAATTTCGTTGACATCAGTGGAGTTGCTCCAGATTTACACTAGTGTAAATGGAGTTGCACCCATGTAAAACCTGTATATGTGAAAATTGAATCAAGCCCGATGTCTTATATTGATATACTAGCTTTCATCCTGAAGTAGCCCAAATAGTTTTACAAACCATACCGTCTATATATAGACAGGAATCCCTTCATTCATTACTAAAATCCAGCTTCCTCTGGGGTGGAACTCAGTAACTTTTTAACAGCACACAACACTATGGAACAGTTAAGAAGTGACGAAGAGGAGAACAATTCCATCTCCAATTGAAATTACTTGATTCCTGATTGAATATGTCTGGGAACTCTAGCAGAGTTTCATAAAAGTTCTTCCTTTAGGTGGTTTTCAATTTGCTTAGAAAGAAGTACCAAAAGACATGGTTTTCCTTAGACCTATTTATTCAGTTTGAATGTGTTAATATGAAAATATGCCTCATATAGATTGAAGTGTTTGGAAATAGCCCCAGTGCTGTCATTGTTTAAATTATCCTGAGATTATTTACTGTATTGTGGTTGAGACTTAAGCGCAGATTTGTAGCTCACAGAGTGTTTGTCACATGCAGGATGAAGGATCTTTGTGTTTCCTGTAATTTCTGCAGGGTGATTGGTTATGATTTGTGCATCTAATCCACACTAGAAGAACATGAGCAGTCTGCTGAGGCAGAGGGCTAGCAGTTAAGCAACTTGAACTAGGATGCACCTGCATTCAAAACCCAGATTTCACCAAATGTTCTTTTGAAACTGTCCAAATATTTTAATATGTCCATGTTCCCAAAGAGGTTGTGAGCAACTGCACTGAAGACAATTGAGTTATACCAGTGTCAATTTGGTGTCCCAGTTGATCCGAAGCGCAGACCCAAGGGCAGTGGCAGTGCTCACCGAAACAATGAGAAGAGAAAGGAGGTGTTGTACATTCAATACAGGGTTTTTATGGGAACGAGGAGTTATTCCCAACATTCCCAGGGCGAGATTAAGGTATAGAAACTGCAGGCCTGTGATGAGGGCCCCACTTTCTGAAGGCACATGATGAGATCAGAATCTCAGCTTTCATTTGAAAAATGTGTTTCTGTTTCCTCATAGATGCAAAGAAAAGCTTGAAATGTGACCTGCGCCAGAGGGGATACGTGGGGGGGAGAGGTGGGCAGGGTCACGCCTCCCCTTTCCGATTTGCTGCTTGGCTTGTACTGAGCATGCTCACACAGACTGAGCATGCTCAGTAACACTGCTTAAGCCGGCTGCCCTCCCTCCCCCCCACTATCAGCAGGGCACTGATCACCCCTGCCTGAGTGTAACTGATGCATGTCTGAGTTTGCAGAAGGCCTGAAACAATAGCTCCAGGAAGTGTGAACTAGCCCCTTTATCTTAACTCTGAAATTTGCTCACCCCCCCCATGCAGCTGGAGTGGGGCCATGAGGGGGCATATGGAGTTGGCTAGGGTGCTGGGTTGCTTTAATTCAAACCTGAGTATTACCAAAGTTAAAAAATAGTCTGTCAAATATCAATCAAAGCCAATACATGGCATCAGCTACCTGTCTAGGGAACAGGCTTCATAATACTGCTCTTTGAGATACCGTTTATTGCTGATTTGGTGGTGTGCTATCCCTTGGCTGTTTCTGTTCCCTTTTTCATTTCTCCCTGAGTTATGCACAGCTTCTCTTCCTTGTATTTACTTGGAAATCTCTTTCTGTTCTTGAACATTTGAGGAAGTATGCTTTGTATTTTGGGTAGGGAAGTTGAGCATGAGTCTCGATGCAATCTCTGCTCTGTTGTTTTGGTTACAGAGCCATTCCCACTTTGGTTTCTACTGTGTCGTCCACGCCTTGTTTTTATTGCTAGTTTATGATCACAGATTTTAGAGTTGGTGAGAGCCTGTCCTTGCTTTGAATATTTCATGTGGTCATGTAACGCTTGTTGTCACTGCATTATTAGCTAGAGCAAGGGTCGGCAACCTTTCAGAAGTGGTGTGCCGAGTCTTCATTTATTCACTCTGATTTAAGGTTTCACATGCCAGTCATACATTTTAATGTTTTTAGAAGGGCTCTTTTTATAAGTCTATAATATATAACTAAACTATTGTTGTATGTAAAGTAAATAAGGTTTTTAAAATGTTTAAGAAGCTTCATTTAAAATTAAATTAAAATGCAGAGCCCCCCGGACCAGTGGCCAGGATCCAGGCAGTGTGAGTGCCACTGAAAATCAGCTCGCGTGCTGCCTTCGGCACACGTGCCATAGGTTGCCTACTACTGAGCTAGAGCTATAACTCAAGTTTGAGCTCTAACCTGACTCCCATCCACACACAAAAATCTGGAGGGTCCTGACTACATAACAGAGCCTATGTCGGCATCGCTGTGTAGTTGCATCTGCCCTGGGGGTTCTGCCGGCATAACTATGTCTCCTATGGGGGTGTGAATTTTTCACCTCCCTAGCCAACATAGCTATGCTGGCAGAACTTTGTAGTGTAGACCTGTCCTAGCTTGAGGGAAGTGGTGCTATAAACTGGAGCTAGCTGGCCCATCAGGTGTGGAGGGGTTGACATTCGAGTGCAGCTGACACTTGAGCTGCTAATGCAAGGGATGCAGCGGCTACTGCTAATCCAGGCACTCTGCTAACCCAAAGACCGTGCTGTTCTTTTTAGGGATAGGGCTAGTTTCTCAAGTGTTACTCAGTTTTGAATGTGGTTGCAATGATCATTTGTCTGGAAGTTAGTATTGTTGAGGGCTGGGAGTGAAAAGTTCTTGGAGTGTGGTTTTAACAAGCCTTCTTAGTGGTTTGTGGTGGAAAATGGAGAGCTAGGAAGATAGCTGAGTATAAGGGCATGTTTACACTAGGAAAATAAGTGTCCTTTTACCACGTTCGCTAACACCTTGTAACTAAACACTAAGGTATGTTTAACTTGACCTACTAATACACGTTAAAACAACAACAGCCTTATCCACACTAGAATTTTACACATTTGCTAACAAGTGGTAAAAATACACCTTGTTTCCCAGTGGAGACAAAGCCTAAATATTTAAGACCCAACAAGAACCCCTCAGAACCCATTTCAGAGGGAATCCAATGTGATTATCCATCTGTGAAAGACTCCTGTCTGCAAATTCATGCCTTAAACTGAATGCCACATGCAGTGAAGGTTCTGAGTTGCACAATTCAAACTAAATGACTTGCAGTTGTGATAGTGGACTGCCAGTGTAGTAGACTGAATGGCGTAAGACTTGCATGCAAAGGGAGGCATTAAAAAAATCTGGCCTGGTGAAGAAAATATCCATGTAACTATTGTTCGCATAGTCCAAGAGTGTGCGTGCGTTTCCCTGTGAGTCTGTGTAAGGATGGAGAGGACTTTATTTTTCCTATCCTTATAAAGATGCATGATGCAGCTTGCCCTGTGATGTGGTACAGAAAGGAAACATTTCACTTCATAGTCTCTTCTGCTTAATATAGGTTTGCATGAATCCTGCAAGGCATTTGCACCTTGAGTAAACATGCGTGATGTGTGGTGAATCACACATGGCCTACTGTGTTTGGAAAGCCAGCAGACCTTTAAGGCAACTAGTCACAGACTCACAGTGCACAAATAAATATTGTGTTGATGCAGCAGCAGAGTTTTAAACAAAAACAAATCCTCCAGGGGCTGTTTTTCTGCAATGGGCTGCTTTCTGAGACATTAGCACGCACACAGGGGAGAAGGAACCTTGAATTTCAAAAAAAGTAGGAGGGGAAGGAAAATCTGCCCTACTGATCTGGCTTGTGCTATTGACTTGAGTGATTCCCCATTTGCTTCTAGACGTTGTGTAGTCCTAGTACTCTGAGCTAGGTTCTACCTCTCTGTGCTGGTGCGCTACCATTTCCTCTCTCTTTTCTGTTGTGTAATCCACCATTGAGTTTAAGCTGCTCTAAAACCCAGCCTAATGACTGACTGCACAAGACTAAGGTATATGGGCAGATAGAATAGGAACAGTATCTATCTACTGTCTGTCCATCCATCCCAGGCTCACTGCCATGGTACCTGAGCGCCTTCACAGTTTAACTTTTGATTATACCTAGGGCTGCAGATTTGTCACAGAATTGTTTAATCAGAAATCACAGAGCAGTCATGGGAAATTTAGTAGAAGTGATTTTTGATTTAAAAAATGCCATAACAAATGAGGAGGAGGGGCCTGGGTCAGGGGAGGGCGGGATAATGATCTCACCCTACATGTAGGATGACCAGATAGCAAGTGTGAAAAATCAGGATGGGGGTGAGGGCTAATAGGAGCCCATATGAAAAAAGCCCCAAATATTGGGACTGTCCCTATAAAATCAGAACATCTGGTCAACCTACCTACATGCAACCTGCGGTGATTGTTCCTGCAGCTCCTGTCCTGCAGGATTGGGCCCAGATCCCCACTCTAGGTGTTGCAGCCTGGCACATGGGGTCACAGTGCCGCTTGGATTTGGCCTGCCCAACCCTCCGTAATGACAGTGGAGAGGCAGCCAGGCCAAACCTGAACAGCACTGGGACCTCACACACCAGTGGTAATGCCCAGAGCAGGGAGCTGAGGCCATGGGACAAAAACCGCAAGAGCTGTTGCTGCAGGGTGAGTTTATTAAAATCACAGATGCAAAGATGAGTCATGGAGGAATGAGAAAATCACAATATCTGTTACACGTTTCCCACCATGACAAATCTGCAGTCCTACTTATAACTTTCTTATACTGTATGTCTGAAGCCGCTCTCCCTTCCCCCACCATCCCATAGTTTTCTTTATAATTTGGGGAAGGCTAAAACAAGTCAAATAAGTGAGTTTTGGCTTTGATTCTGAAGGGGTGAGTTTCCTGGCCATCCTGGTGTGAATGAATTCCATCACCATGGAAAGCTCAGTTCCCTATGTTTATGAGTCTCGCCCTTGTGATTGATGGTTCTGTTATCCCAGAGAAGCACAGCTATTATAGATGAACATGACTGTGCAGAGGGAGACAGTTCCTCTGACAACCTGTCTAAGGCATCAGGACCAAACCCTTGAATTCCCGGTGTAGCCAGTGAAGGGTGCGGAGCCGGGGCTCTTTGCAGTCTTGGATTCTGAGTAGCCAGTGGCTGACTTCAGAACCAACTGAAGCTTTTTTAATTAAGTGAAGAGGTCACTAATGTATGGCTCTTTGTGGCCAAATCAGAGTTGGATGGGATACAGACTTCTGGCCAGTCAGAGAAGGAAGGGGCCATTTTTTGCATCCCCAGATCTTTAGGTATCTAGAAGGATGCCACAGCAGAAGCCTGTTTGAATGCTAAGAGAGCATTGCCCTTAATGGAGGGTGGGGTTATGGACATGGCAGGTTGTTCAAAGTGCTCCCTTCTTCCCACCTTTGTCATTCTGGAGCTCAACAGTTATTCTTCATCTCCAGGTACCAGGGTGATGGTACTGTTGATGATGATATGTATTGCAGGCACTTGAGCCTATGCCAACTGCTGAATGGGAGACGATGCTGGTGCAGATGTGATCTAAGCCAAGTAAAAACTGGTAGGGAAGCGTTGACTCAAAGCATTTAACAAAATGTCTCTAGAGAAGGACTTATTTTCCCACGCATATTTGGGAGCAGGTTGGAAGGAAGGCAGCATTGTCATGTGAACACAGCACGGTAAATTAGCTGTGGGGCTGTTCTTTAACCACTTGGATTGTTTTCTTTAGTCTGAGTGACTGTTGCAAAAGACTTTGATTTCAGAAGAAAAGGGATTTAAAACCAGGGACCAGATAGTTTTGCGTCCAGTAAGTCCAGATTTTTATGGTTACATTTTGAAAAGATGGATATTAGGTTTCTAGGACAAAAAACAACAACAACAATCTCATTTAACAACTGTCTTGTTTCAGTGACACTGGAGAGATTGTTGTTTATACACATCAAGATGATCAGAAGGTTGGAACAAACTAGACAGTCTGTCTACAAAGCTAATTCTCTCTCTTCCTCCTGGCATGCCTTTCCCTCTTTCTTTTCTCTCTCTCTCCTTCTGTGTCTCGCTATTTTTTCATCTCACTTTCTGTGTGTGTGCCCCTCGCTCTCTGTCTCACACACATATTAAATGATCTTTTCAGACAGGCGTCACAGAAAAGCTGTTTTTTAAATTAACACAGGCTCTGCTTTTTATTGACTAGACCGTAACAGCTAATGTGATTTGCACCTTCTTCTTACCAGCTTTCTATTATTAGAAATCTACATTGCTGAGACTTAGATGCTGGTAAATATTAGTCACCAGTGGAGCTTGCTAATTGTGTAGATTAATTAATTATTCCAATTGGATTTGTTATTTCCAAACAGCGAGAGGAGCCTGTATTAAAGCAAGCCAGGAGTCCCTCCTTGGTTTATCCTCTTAGAATTAGGGAAACAGCTTTTCTGTCTCATATAAATCTGACGCCTATTAATTAGTGCACAGCTATCACACCCAGTGCTGGAGCTGGGGGGGCATCATACTCTTCCTTCCCCCCAACCCCCCACATACTTTCTGTCAAGCCTGGTGCCATTGCTCATCATGTTAAACATCTCAAACAATCCCAGTGGCTTCCCCAGTTGCTGCCAGGACATTTGGAAGCACATGAACATTGTGGGTGACTTCGGCAAACTTACTGGTTAAGGTTATTGGCTGGGTTCTTATAAAATGGCTTCTGGGTCATCAGAAAAACGTTCTGTCCCCTAAAAATAGTGGTTCTCAAACTTTCCCATCCTGGGACTCTGCTCCCAACTCCCCATAGCTAGCTGGGATCTAGTCAGGATCCTCTTCCCATGTAGCCATATGGGAAAAGCAAGGTGGTTGTGACCCCAGACATTTGTGAACCCTAGGTTGAGAATCCATACTCTGGAAATTATATAAATACGATGGGCCTAATCTGTCTCTCCATCCATCCAGCTGCCAGTTGTGTACTGGCATCCATCCCTGTAGTGTCTGAACACCTTCTGATTCTCTTCTCCCTCTGGTCCAGTAGTAACAAATGAGAAGGCCAGGAATATAGTGGTGCCCATGCAGTACTGAAGGGCAAATATATGGCTCGTGCTTACACTCTTCAAGCCAAGAAACTAGAAGGAGAGACAGTCACAGGCCACAGGTTTGATTCAGCAACACAGCTCCCTGTGGTGTTATGGGCAGTTGCCCAGCTCCACATGAAGCCAAATAAAAAATTAGCTGGGTCTGCATCAGCTGACATAGACACTGCTCAGAAAGAGTCCAGCTTTTAAAAGCTTTTTATTATTGTTCAGTAACAGGACAGCTTTGTACCATACATACAAAGGAATGACACAAATCGCCCTCTGTCTCAGGTGGGTAAGAAAAGCCCCTTCTTCCCCTGCTTGCAACACTCCCCAGGGCTCAGCCCTTTGCATAGGAGGTGAGTATAGAAACCACTAACAAGGACAGACAGGAAAAACTCTCTCCCCTTTTATGTTGGGATCACTTTAATTGATCCCAGCAGATTCCCTCCTCTGGGTTCCCACTCAGTCAGCCTCCCCTGCAAGTGCTTGTCTGTGTCTGCCAGGATGCCTTGGAGGGTAAAATTCTCTTCTCCTCACCTCAAGGGAGGCTTTTAACCCCATCACTGCATCACCAATGTCCTCTGCTAAATCTTTACAACTGAATCAAACATGTTGTGGTCTAATATATTCAGTGTAAATGCAGACGGTCCCTCACTAGGAGTAGCCTGAACAGAAATCTGCCGATGAGTATTGGAATCACTGTCCATTTGTATCTGGACCTGAGCTTTTTATTGGATTGACTTTCACAGCCAGAGATGTACTGAATGGGGGAGCGTGGGCAAGGGTGAAAAGTTCTGACGTTGTTTTGACTGCACCTTTAAACTAGTCCAAGTAAAATGAAATGGAAATGAAAATGCAACCCAGGCACCATTTGCAGATTTCCATTTCCCTTCCCCAAGTTCTGGGTATACTGAGATTGTCTATAGCCCCAGTTCCTAGCTCTGACATGCCCTCAGCTTCTGCAACATGAACATCCTTTGTTGTTCCTTGCAGTTATTTTCCTTGACATATATCTTGATGGGAGACAGGCATTTTGCCTCCCAAAGTCCAGTCAGGGGAGAGAGAGGAAGCCTTCAAGAGAATAAACAAACAGTTCCTCCCGTTGGTCTGCTAACAGATATTTAAGTCAAAAAGAGTAAGTGGAGCTTCTGAGGAAAGACATTTGTCACAAGGCAAAACCCAAACATCTTTAAGGAAATGCCTTTTGCGTACCTGGAATGCTAAGCTCAGTCTTAACAGTCCTAGTAATGACATGAGGTAGGTTTAGATTCAAGTTTCAGAAGTGATCGGTCCATCGTGTTATAACATCATACTTGTGTGGCTGGATGGTAGGGAAAAGCCAGAAGGCACTAGCAGTGAACTCAAGCAGTATTAAGCCATTTGAAAATAATCCCTTTTTCTTTTCCTTCAGGCATTTCTGCACAGAATCAGGCAGAACGCTGTGGACAAAGCCGAGAAATACATAACAGAGGAGAATATCAAGGTACTTCTTCCAGCTTTCTCATTTTATTGGCAGTTTTATTAGTTTATGTGAAGAACTCATAATTAGTGGCAGAGAATCCTGGGGGAAATTATTCATGAACATTTCAATGAATGAGAAACCAAACACCCATAGGTCAGATTCACACTTGTTTTTCATTTGTTCTTCATGAATATTTTGCGAGTGACATTTGTCTTGTAGGAATTTTAGTTAAAAACAATTTTGGGGACCTGTAGGCAAGTTAAATTTGTGGCAGGAAGAAATGGAAGTATTAGAGCTTCAGCCATTAATCTAAGGTTTATAAACTGAGGCTTGCTCCTGTAGCAATGAAATCAACGGAAGCTTTGCCATCAGCTTTAATGATCAGAGAATTTGACAGTAATAGAACAAGGTGACAGCAGCAGCATCCTCATCATGACACGAATAAGGAGGTTAACACCCCTTGTTTTCCCCAGAGTTGGTTCCTCCCTTTCATATGTTAGTATTACTGTAATGTCTAGAGACTCTAATCAATGATTAGGACTCTGTTGTGCTATTCGGTGTGCAGTCAGTAACAGTAGGCCTTGCTGGAGACAACTCACAATCTACATGTCAGACAGGACAGACGGGTGGCACAAACCAAGCCAGATGATGTGGGGGTGGGTTGGCAAGATGAGATAACAATAAAATGAACAGAGTTTAGCCAAAAAGCAGAAGTCAGAGCTCACCGCTTAGTCCACCTGTGCCACATGGGAATGATTGGGTGGCAACAGGGTGGGTTAGAAGGAGGGATTTTAAAGAATAAGGGTACAGATTTTACCAGGGAGTTTTTCCTGTGCATGGGGGAAGGGGGAGGGGGGAGTTGGGAAAAGCATGGAGAGGCTTGAGAAAGAAGCGGACAGGTGAGCAACTGAGGCTGCCACTGTTGACAGAGTGAAGGCAAGAGTCATCTGGAGTCCCTAAGCATTCCCTGTGCAGTCTAGCCTGGCCTGTTAGCAAGGCAGAAGTGTCACCCATCAGCGGAAAGCATGTGTTCAGGGGAATAACACATGCAGTGACTAGTGACTACAGATCCTGCGTACTGCAAAATATGTAAAAAATAAACTAATAAACCCACACACCAATTTGCAGCTCTGACGAATGAACAAAGGTGCTGCTGAATGTTATTCTTGCTGCTATTATTCATTTAGTACTAAAACATGTGCTAATTATGACTGTTTCATAACCAAATGCAACAATCACCAGCCCATCCGGAAAACTCCTCATTTACTCTGCTGATTAAATGGATTTGTGCTTGAAGTTCCATTGCACCTCTCTGGGGATGCACCATTACATTTTCGGTTTATTCTTTCACTAGGTGCCCAGAGGACTTTCATGATGAAGTCTTTAAAGGCTCTTCCTTATTAATGGTTATTATTCCTTGCTAATCTCCTTCTGGCACAGCTTTCCTCTTGGCCATGCAGCAGAGGCTAACATACCATAACATCAGTTGCAGCTGAGCTGGAGAGCTGTGGTATGTTCTGTGAGGATTTGCCCTGGGAATTTTCTGGAAGCAAGCAAACAAACAGTCCCTCTGTGGAGAGAGAAGCTTGTGTTCCTCTCCTCCTTCCTCTGCTTTCTTTGGTTGAGCACAGCGAGCTGTTCAAAGGCCAATACTGCAAATTCCCCATGTTGGAATGCTTGATTCTTTTTGAGCCAGATGATGGCTTTAAGACACAGGCCTGCATTGGGGATGGTGCAGGGCTCCAGTGTTCTAAGTCAGTGGTTCTCAGCCAGGGGTCCAGGGCCCCCTTGGGGGCCGTGAGCAGGTTTCAGGGGGTCTGCCAAGCAGGGCCAGGGTTAGACTCCCTGGGGCTGAGGGCAGAAAGCCAAAGCCTCTCCACATGGGGCTGAAGCTCAGGGCCTTGAGCCCCACCACCCGGGGCTGAAGATGAAGCCTGAGAAATGTAGCTTCCTCAGGCAATTGTCCTGCTTGCTACTCCCTAACACCAGCACTGGCTTTTATATACAGAAAACCAGTTGTTGTGGCACAAGTGGGCTATGGTGTTTTTATAGCATGTTGGGAGGGGCTCAGAAAGAAAAAGGTTGAGAACCCCTGTTCTAAGGCAAGCTCTGAGCCTCCAGCAGTGAAAGGGGAGAGCATGTACAGTGCAGTTCCATCAGGAGGATGCAGCATGCTCTCCTTTGGGCTGTACATGCAGCCCATCAGGCTAATCCGTTGGCGGGCCGTGAGACAGTTTGTTTACATTGAGCGTCCGCAGACACGGCCGCCTGCAGTTCCCAGTGGCTGCGATTCGCCGTTCCCGGCCAATGGGAGCTGCGGGAAGGGCGGCCAGCACGTCCCTGAGGCCCACAACACTTCCTGCAGCTCCCATTGGCCAGGAACGGCGAACTGCAGCCACGGGGAGCTGCAGGCTGCCGTGCCTGTGGACACTCAATGTAAACAAACTGTCTCGCAGCTTGCCAGTGGATTACCCTGATGGGCTGTGTGCGGCCCGTGGGCCGCAGGTTGCCCACCACTGCCTTAGAGAGACACAATTGTGTCTATCCTTAATGTAGAGTGGAAGGCTCTTTGGATCCTCAGTCTTGCACATGCTGGCAGGGGCCAGACACAAACTGGCCATCGGAGGAAATGGACTTCATACCTGTCTTGGGGAGAGTTAGTACTCGAGCTCAAGGCGGTTCCTCCCGTGAGTGGCTAATATCACATTAACTCAGGCTGAAGCATGTGATATCATAGCCAATGGGTAAATTCCAATGTACAATATTGCAACCTGAGAGCATGCCTGATAGCTAAAATGCGGGGTGGCAAGTGCTGGAAGCTTCTGAGTCTCCTGCACTCCACCCAGTGAATGTTTGGAAGCCGGAAGCCATTTCTCCTTGGTATTGTTTACATCACAAGAGTGTCACTTATTGATGAAGCCAGAGCTAGGAGGCTGTTTGCAGTGTGAGAAATGGCTTGACTTCACCGCATTCCTTCCCTTTGACACTAGCTTGGTTAGAAGAAAGGATTGGAAAATATAGTGTAACACACATATCCCAGATGAGGCTCTCGTATACAGCCTGCCTGCTAAGCCTGTCCTCTAGAGACTGCCAATGCTCAGGGCCGGCTCCAGGCACCAGCGCAGCAAGCTGGTGCTTGGGGCGGCCAACGGAGAGAGGCGGCACCTCCGGCAATTCGGCGGTGGGTCCCTCTCTCCCTGTCTGAGGGAAGGACCTGCCACCGAAGAACGAAGCAGCGGTGGTAGAGCTGCCGCCACCCAAGTGCTGCCGATTGCGGCTTTGTTTTTCTTTTCTTTCTTTTTTGCCACTTGGGGCAGCAAAAACGCTGGATCCGGCCCTGCCAATGCTTATAGCCTAGCTGGGTCACTCGTTTGTCGGGACTCCTCTCTCTTTATGGCAGCATTCCAGCCCCTGCACTTCCACTTCCACTCATGGTTTCTCTTCCTATTTCATATGGTGATAACTAGATATTATACAGCTTGCATGTTTGTAGCACCTTTCACCCAGAGAACTCGGTCAGCATACTACACCCCAGGGGATTTTTTTCACACCTGAACTGAGTGTGTGTGTTTCCACATCAGCAGTTATGCATGCTCACGACCATAGATGCTCACACAAAGTCAGGAATTGTGTTCATACATGGCTAGCAAGATACTTATCTAGTAAAAGGATGCACAGATGCCCGACTTGCACCGACACACAATAGTGCATATCCAAATGAGGGGCTTAATTCTCCATTACCCTGCAGCTTGTGTGGCCATTTCCATCTGTGCAAAGTGGGAGTATGATGCTACTATTCTGATTTGGTAGCATTGTTATATTGATTTTGCTCTAGTATAAATAGCAACGCAAGGAGCAAGGTAATAGAGAATTGAGGCTCTTTATCTACATGTGCACCTGTGTGTGTGTGTGTGTGTGTGTGTGTGCAAGCTGGGAATTGGGCCCTTAATGTGCAATTGTGAATATGTAAATACATGCCTAGTTTTGGTCTGAAAAAGTAGGTCCTGTGTTTGAAGGAAATGCTTTGTCCACTAGTAAAGGACACTAAAGGTGTGGAACATGGCTGCTGTTTCACAGCACACAGCAACACTGCATTGCAGGGTCAGACGAAATGAAAGTATTATACCGTAATTATTTAAAGGATAAGAATAATAACTCCTTCCAGTTTGCTTAGAAAATTATTGCTAGCCCTTCATGTCGTGCAAAAAGTACCACAGGTTCTTTAATGACCACAAGTGCTGACGTGTTCAAATGACCTCTTACGCCTGTTTCCTCCGAAAGTTGATTTGTCATGAGTGGGAGGGGAAGGCAGAGGACTTTTTTGCCTTCTCCTTTAATGTGAGTTTGGCCTTTGTGAGCCCACCTGGTATTTCCCATTAACCTTCTTGAGAATTTGTGAGAAACCTTCTATAGAGCTGACAAAGGCCGATGATGATTATCAGGCCTTGGAAAGTTCATCTTTATTTACATAGGTCAATGGCACAAGCAAAACTAAGATCCTCCCTGTGGGAAGGCTGAGAGTGTGAAAGGCACATAATCATCCATACCCCAGAGACATTTTAAAATGCAGCCACTCCTATTGATTTTGATTGCTTCCTGGCAGCAGTAGATAGGCACCGTATTTAGGCACTTCTACTTTAATAAGACACCCCAACCTTCATCAACAGTTAACACTGGATTTCTCTTGGTATTTCAGATCTTGTTTTCCAACATCGAAGACATTCTCGACGTTCACAAGGAGTTCTTGGCTGCCCTGGAATTTTGTTTACAACCAGAACCTCAGTCTCAGCATGAACTGGGAACTGTTTTCTTAAAATTTGTGAGTACAATGACTTAATGCTATCTGTAAATGCAGCTTCCTGTCACATGCTCCCATGTCCCTTAGCTAGCCCTAATCTCTTAGTTTTGGTAACTGTACCATGACAATGTGTAACTTTTATGAACATACTATGTGGGGTGGGAAAAACCTTTGTGACTGAGACTGGAACAATGGAAACCAGATCAAACCCAGCAAAACAAGGAGGTATTTTTAGAAATTGTTCCTCTTCCCCTTGCATAGAATTTCTTTTTTCTTTTCTTCTCATCCAGCTGATCACATTTTACTAAGAGATTATTTTCTTTGGGTCTAAAAATTTTAAAAGAGCATCTCCATTCTAAATAGAATCAATGCAAAAATCTCTATGTTTTAATGCACAAAAGACTGGAAATTCAAAACTAAGACTCCTGCTGTAGCAGTTCTCCTTAATAACTTGGTTACACAATGAAGGCCCGATTTTCAAACATTTAGGTGTGCAATCCCAAGACTAATTTATGCATAAAATACACTAATTGTGCTTGCAAGACAAGTAATTATGAATGTGGACGACTTGATTGACATCTCACTCACGTGCCATTTGCATGCAAAGTTATCTGATTTGCATACAATAACACACAGTTGCATGGACATTTTTTATGTGCAACTGCACTCCCAAGGCATTTGAAAATCAGAAACCTCCCACATAACATCTTTGCTGAGAACTCTAATAACTATATTCAACAGCAGCAATGCTCCATTCATATCTATTCCATCATGCTTCAATAATCTGGAATGATCCAGACTTTATGGTGTACCTGGTCTGTCTGAGTGCACAGAATTTATACAGCCTTTCATTAGTCATAAAACCACAGCACCTGCTACCTTTGCATATGTTTGTTTATTTATGATGTGATAATCATGTAAATATTATTACTAGTAGTAGAATGTATTATTTATATTGTAGTAGTGCCGAGAGGCTGTAGTGAGGAGTGGGGCCACACCATGCTAAAGCTATGCAAACACACAGGAGAAAAACAAATCATAGAAATGTAGAGTTGGACCAGACTTCAAGGGGTCATCTAGTCCACCCCCCATGCAGAGGCAGGACTAAGTCCATTTAGACCATGCCTGACAGGTATTTGTCCTTATGGTCCATATATTGAACACCTACTAGTATCGCTGCCTGACAATGGGACATACGAATGATCAGATGTTTATTTTACAATTATGTGGAGATGTTTATTTTACAGTTATTAACTGGAGATACTAAAACAGGATGTTCCCTTGGGGATGATGGAAAACTGCAGGGTTTCTTATAAAATAGCATCGATTCCACAGAAATGTTAGTATATTGTCATACACCCAAATTCAGCCCTGGTGTATAATCCCACTAACCTCACTGACTATAGTTTCTTGTATAAATGTCGTAGTGTATAGAGTTACAAGGTGGATGAGGTAGTATCTTTTATTGGGCCAACTTCCATTGGTAAGAGAGACAAGCTTTCGAGCCACACAGAGCTCTTCTTCCAGACCTCACCCACTTTTTGCCTCTCTAATATCCTGGGACCGACACAGCTACAACTACATGTCAAGGAATATTGTATAACAGTCGGTTTCAACCTGCGGTCTGCAGACCCCTGGGGGTTCGCAGACTATGTCTAAGATTTCCAAAGAGGTCTGCACTTCCATTTGAAATTTTTTAGGGGTCTGCAAATGAAAAAAGGTTGAAAACCATTGATGTATAACTTTGTTATTGAAATGTTTAGTAATTAATTCTTAATCAAATACCCCTTATTAATGAAATATACATAAATGTGCAATAGAGAAATTTTTAGACTAGGGGTTCTCAACCATTTTCTTTCTGAGCCCCCGCTCCCCTGCTATAAAAACTGCATGGCCCAGCTGTGCCACAACAACTGTTTTTCTGCATAGAAAAGCCAGGGCCGGCATTAAAGGGTAGCAAGCGGAGCAATTGCCCAGGGCCCCACACCATGGGGCACCATGAAGCTAAGTTCTTCAGGCTTTGGCTTCAGCCCCGAGTGGTGGGGCTTGGTGCCATGGGCTGCAGTCCTCTGCGGCGGGACTTTGGCTTTCTGCTCTGGGCCCTAGCAAATCTAACACTGGCCATGCTTGACGGATCCCCTGAAACCTGCTCGTGGCCTCCCAAGAGGCCCCGGGCCCCTGGTTGAGAACCACTGATTAGACAATAATGCCAGATGGATGAGTGCTACTGCAAATTTCTCTTGTATTGGAGTCTAATGGACTGGCACATTCTACATCAATTTGCACCGAAGCTAGTACAATGCACTGCTCATAATGTCTACACGATTCTGTCCCACAGTCCCCAAGAGACAAAGGCCTGCAGTCCATACATTGCAGTGAGTCAAACTCCTTCCAGTTCAGAATATACAGTCAAGACTGGTCATAACCATAATTGCTATGTGTGTCCACCTAGGGCTCCAGTTCTAAGGAGATGCAGAAATAATGCTGGGAGACACTATCGCCACTTAGTTCCAGGCAAGCAAGGACCAAGAGAAGGTTAGCAAAGGGGGAGAAAGCAATCTCTTAGTATGTGGGGTCCTGCTGGAGCTCAGAAGATAATATACAGCCTGAAGTGCAGCAAGGTGGAAGACAGAAAGGGCTAATTCTCAGGGCCTGTGTCTTGCCACAATGCAGATTTAAATAATGATACCCTGGCAACTGGCAGTGAGATTTCTAAGGCAGTGGCCTGGGTTTAAAGCAGATCTCCAGTTCTCCTCTTTGCTTAGGGTACCAGTGCCCCGTGTCTGTAATTGGTACTATTCTAGTGAAGTGGTGGCACGTGTGAGCAAGCTGTACTGTGGAGGTACCGTTGTTCTCAGCAGTTTTCCATGGAGTCATTGCATAGTTTCAGCAAAATGGTGGGCAGTATTTTGTCACAAGGAGAATAAAGGATGGAACACTCTGGGCTTTGAAGGGAAAAAGCCAACGATGATCCCCAAGAGATGCAGTTCTGGGACATAGCTGTAGAGCTGACACTTTTTCCATAGCATGTGTTGTTAGCCAGTTTGACAAGTGAGCAAACAACCTAGATGCAGGAGGGAGAAAACCTTGAGATAACAGATATTCTAAAAATAAATTTTATAAGTCTCTGGGTCCCCCTAGCAAGTAGAGTAGAATGAATAGATGGATTTCCCACCCTGAATTGCATCTGAAAATCAGTAAAGGTTTTGTGAATCCAAACATCACTCTCACCACATTGTTTTTCATTATAATCAAGTCATAGCATTACCCAAAGGGGGTTAGTGGTGAGGAAGTTAGATAAAGCCTGTGACCTGAATGTGCCCGTGTATCTTCATGATCACCTGACTTAATAGCAAGTTCATCATTGTTCCTGATTACAAGTGCCACTTCCGTGTCACCTGCCAGATGTTAGCACAGCTGTTCCCCTGCAGCAGATAGCTGTTTTAAAAAAATGCTCCTAAATTCAGCAAATAGAGTGAGAATCCCAGGACTCAAGTGCCCACAGGCTAATGGTGTCTCTTTCTGACATTTCCCTTGAATTTCTAAACTCTAAACGTTTTTCCTGAGTTTCCTTGTCATAAAGGCTCTTTTATGCAGACCATGGAAACATCAAGCTGTCTGCGGACCAGAAATGCACAGAGCTGGCCAGAGTTTGGTCTCTCTGTTATTGCCAGAGCTGATTCATGTCGGGTGGAAGCAGTACAGGAAGTCTGTGTGCAGATTCCTGGATCAGAGAGAACTACCTGCTAACAGTGATATAACCTCCAAGGCCAAGCAGCATCTGCCTCCATATAACTTATGGTCCGAACAAAGCACAGAACTCCCCTTCCCCCACAAAAACCCCTCACAACACACAAGCACTTTCATGGGACTTTGAGTTCTCTGTTATTTTTACATGACTGCTGGAACAATGGGGCTTCCCATCAATGTCACAACAGTTAGCCACAAGTCAGCCAAGCAACATCTATTGATGTATATCTATGGCAACTGACCTGCACTGGAGGCCAGCCTTAGCCTTCATTCCGCCTTGGATCAGCAGTAGGGTGACCAGATAGCAAGTGTGAAAAATCGGGACAGGGAGTGGGAGGTAATAGGAGCCCATATTAAAAAAAAGCCCCAAATATTGGGACTGTCCCTATAAAATCAGGACATCTGGTCACCCTAATCAGCAATGATGAAGACAAGACAGGTTGCTGACTAACCAAGCCACTAGGTCTAGGTAGGAGCCTTACTGGCTGTTGGAAAGGAAGAGTATCAAAAATAGGGTGTAGATGGACCACATGTAGCTCCAACCTCCAGTTCAGCAGTGCTGGCTTATTTGATTCCATCCATTTTCTGAGCTCCTATTAATTTGAATTAGATAGATCTGTTGTTTGCCTGGTGCTGTGTGAATATGATCAGACAATGCTGTCTCAAGGATGAGGCAAGTTAATGCAGCATCCCCTAAGTACACTGGAATCAAGCAATCTCGAAGCATTTAGGA
The DNA here is from genome assembly GCF_016161935.1 of Mauremys reevesii. Classification (NCBI taxonomy): domain Eukaryota; kingdom Metazoa; phylum Chordata; order Testudines; family Geoemydidae; genus Mauremys; species Mauremys reevesii. Next base: position 32,716,884 of record NC_052635.1, on the reverse strand, counting down.
ATGTGCTTAAGTTCCTGAAGAAGGATGGAAAGGACCGCTTGGTTAAAATTAAATGTGTGCTTAAATGTTTTGATGAATCGGGGCCCAAAAGCTGAGGGACTCCTTTGAGGGGAACTTCTTTCACTTCCCACTCCAAGGACTCCATGCAAGGCTCAGAGAGAATATGGAGGAACAAGGCTTTTAGGAATATTCCAATTTAGAGCAGTAAAAATTTATTTTTGTCAGTACAGCATCCCTGGGTCTGGATGCACATGGGGAGCAGATCTGCTGAGTAAGAAGGTGTCATTTTTACACAGTCCCTTGTCTGACCATAACTGCACTCTAAGGTAGTGATAACTGTAGGCTCAGCATTCCAGGGGATAACATCTCTAATTATGGAACTGATCATTTCTTCATTGATGGGAAGGAGGGAAACCTCTATGTCACCTAGAGAGGAAATTAAACACTTCAGACACGGAGTAATTAAAAGCATAGCTCTCATACTTGTGGGTCTTATGCATGAAAGGCAGCTGGAAAGGACTTGATAAAAGCACTCTGCTGTGTGTATAATTATTATATTGAGTCAAGTTTAGCAGGGTGATTTTGTCATGATACAAATATAACCTCTCAGAATGTGGAACGCATGGTGCTGCAGTCAGTAACCTGAGCAATGACATTTGCTCCTGTTGCATTGATACAAGCTCTTCTCCTGATCTGAAACAGATGCTGTCATGCTAATGGATGCTATTTCTAGGAAGCTAGTTTTCAAGCGTGCTGCTCCTGTGCATCTGGAGCTGCATGAGGGAGTCAAGAAGAACAAATATTAGAGGAACTCACATGCCCAGCTTCTCCTTCTTTAACTTGCTCTTTTAAAGACACAATCAGCATGACTCCCAGTTCCCTCCATCCATGTGTGTCATGCATCCAGCCTGCCTTTTCCTGTGTCTGGTGGTCTGGAGCCTCCCTTTCTATCGAATTCTCCAGGATTAAAGCCATATACCGATGTGAGCCATGCAGCTGAGAGATAAAGGGCCAGAGCATCTGCTTGCCCACGTCTCACTCCAATTTCTTTGTGGCTTCTGCTTTGTTTGCCTTATGCCATTGGTATTATTGTGTTTGGGAAGAAATCAATTTAGTCTTAGCTCTACACCCATCAATAAAAGGAGAAACAAATGCCCCATCAGATCAGTGATCCTTTGGTATAAAAACAAGCAGCACTTTACTCAGTTCATGAGCACGTGTCCAGCCCTCAAGCTGTTCACCTGAATGCCGAGTTAGCCTCCTGTATCAGTGTGTGAACACAGTTTCTCTTCCATGAGGTCATAGGGAATGCAGCTATATTTCTCTGGATCCGTGTTGCTTAACTGTTTCAAACAGCCATAGTTTTTGCATGGATCTGTGCATATCTATATAAATAAAGCTGTTAAAGTCTGCAAGTATCTAATCTGCAGCTTGCGGAGGAAGATCTATATGGACCAATACCTGCAAGATACTGCTTCTAAAAGTGCCCTTCTCATAGTTTGGGACAGATTGTATCTGGTCCCTGGATATGGGAGGGTGCATGAAGCTTTCATCCCCTAGGGCACAAGGGCCTTTAAACTGCAAGGTGCTGGAAATGGTTTTTATTGCTTTTCTGTAAAATATTCCATGTTGTTCTCCAAATAAGTGATGTTTGTGGTGTGCTCAGCATCTCTAATCTATTACACTGGAAAAAATTCTACCATCACTCTCACCCTGTGGTTTAAATAAAGTAGAACATGGTACTACCAGCTGCTTCTTGTACTTTAACAAGGAGATTTAATTTCAGTTTGTGGGCGTGACATCATGTATATGGCCAGAAGGATCATGTATATTTACAGCACAGTAGGTAAGGAATTAGAGGAGCACCTCCACTTGTTGTTAATGTTGTGCCTAAACTCAGACTCCTTTGTAAAGTATTTAATTTGTATTATTCTGAGAGAAAATACACAAACCAGTTCTATCCGTGCAATCACACTCTGAGTCAAAATGTGTTACTTTTTTCTTGCAGAAAGACAAGTTCTTTGTATATGAGGAATATTGCAGCAACCATGAGAAAGCACTCAGGCTCCTAATGGAACTGAACAAGATTCCAGCCGTGAGAGCATTCCTCCTGGTGAGCATCTTCTCTAGTATTTTGCATGTAACAATCCAACTTCGTACTGTACTTACAAGGAAACTTTCATGTCCCAGGGGCTCAAAGCACTTTACAGACATGAACCATTCAAGCCTTACAGCTGCTGGGAGGGTAGATATTAATATGCCCATTGTTTTGATTGGCAAATTGAGTCACAGAACTAAATTCAGCCCTGGAACGAGCAATTTCAATAGGAGAGAGATGAGTTGACCCACAGATGATTAAATGAGTTGCCCAACAAGTCAGTGGCAGAATTAGGACTAGAACCCCAGTGGATCTGATTTCCCACTCCATGCTCTAGCCAATAGACAGAGCTCCCTCCCAAAAAAGTGAACTGCACTTCCTGATTATTTTCTGTTTCTTTGGTGGCATTTCCTCCCTCCAACATCCTCTTCCCTTCTTCCTTGATTCCAGGTCATCTCTCCCTTGTTCCCAACCATGGGCACAGGTATTGGGAGTGAGAGTTGCCACCAGCCGATAGGGTGATTCAGGATATTAGGCTAAGTTCTTACTGCATGCCTTGAGGTAGAAAGGAGGCTGCCATTTTGAAAATGTGGTCCTTCATATGAGAGCTTCATTCCTTTCCATTACTAACTTGTCTCCCACCTGCCAAAGGCCCAGTCCTTCCAGATTAAATAGAGAAGCAGAAGCCCCTTCTGAATGAATATCCTTTCCAGGTAGGCCCTCATCCTCTGGGCACTTTTCAGCCACAATTCCTAGACCTAACAGGAAGCGTGGAGAACAAGAGTTCATTCCCTTAAGTATTCAGGCCCTCTTCACTCTTATGAGTTTGAGTTAATCCCATAATGTCACTGTGTTTTTGAAGCACTGAAGTGTCTCCTTCTAGCCTATTGGCTCCTCTGTGTATCACTGCAAAGGAAAAATTATTTGGGAGAAGGTCTAGACCAGGGGTTGGCAATCTTCAGCACATGGCCCATCAGGGTAATCTGCTGGCGGGCCGCGAGACATTTTGTTTACATTGACTGTTCACAGGCCTGCAGCTCCCAGTGGCCATGGTTCGCCGTTCCCGGGCAATGGGAGCTGCGGAAGTGGCGCGGGCTGCAGGGACGTGCTGGCCTCTGCTCCCCGCAGCTCACATTGGCCGGGAACAGCAAACCATAGTCACTGGGAGCTGCGGGGGGCCATGCCTGTGGATGGTCAACGTAAACAAAATGTCTTGCGGCCCGCCAGTGGATTACCCTGATGGGCCAAGTGCCGAAGGTTGCCCCTGGTCTAGAGAGAAAAGTGCATATGACCATTGTTTCAGAGTGTTCTCTGCACCCACTAATTGGGCTAACAGAGACAAAAAGCTTTAGCTATGTTGTTGGCCTCAACTGGCAAACTGGGCAGCAGGCCCAGAGTAAGAGATGATGTGCTGCCAACTGTCGTTTTCTGTAGCACCTGGATTCAAAAGATTCTTAAAATAGCTGTAAATATGGGGAAAACACTAAAGCCTGTGCTTTGCTGTGGCTGCTGTAATTCCTTCCACCCCCAATCTCCCATGAAAGCCCACGTTATAATGTCACCCTGCAATGAGGGTTACATTAGAATACAAAGCATTGCTTGTGTGAATGGATTTGGCCTGGGTGCCCTCTCACAGCTGGTGAAATATAGAGCGCAGCCTCAGAAGATCTGGGAATATATCTGAAAACTTAGTAAGATTTAAATGGCAATTTTGATCCGGTGTTGGAGCGATGGGCGGAAAAGAGGCCTGGGAAGGACTGAATCAGACGAGACTCTTGGAAAATTGAACGGAGAGCTTTGTGAGCTGGTAGCAAGCACCACAGATCTAGAATAGCCTGGAGAGTGATTATTGTGCAGGAGATTGTATGTAAAAATATCGTTCAGGGCTGTTGATAAATGGTGTCTGTGATGGCTGTTTAAAAATGGAGAGATGATTAAATCTATAGCCAAAAAAGCACCAATGCTCAGAGTGCTTCTGGGCCACTATAATGAATGATGCACTAGGAAAATGTTCTTAATGAACAAAGCAGGTGAAGCTTGGCTTGTTTGAGGCTTCATTACAAACATAAAACTTAACTTTGGTTGACTGGAAGGTTTTGTGAGTCTTTCAAATACACGTTGAATGAGTTATGGAACAACTCTGACCCTTTTACCTGGACTTGGTTGGGTTTGGATTTACTTTTCTTACTTCTTGTATCAGCAATAACTATACTGAGTGGATAGTTTGTGGAGTGTTTATATGGTCCCTTTCATTAACTATGTCTAATCAAAACTGGGTGGGTTTGCCCTATCCTGGGTACAGATGTGCCCATGTACCCTTTTCTGTCTGGAAACTGCAGGCTAAAATAAGACACACTCATTAGGAACAGTATAATAAAGTTATGGCCAAAGTTTGAGCTGCAGGAAATCAAAGTCCATTGCATCCCATAGACAGTCTCACAGCCAAATCAGGCTGTTTGGGGAGGCACAGCCTTCCCTACCAGGGTGTAGTGCATTAAATTGCTCCTCATAGGAATGTGCTACTTACGGTGTACTACTTATGGCTGCCAGTCCTGGTGCTCAGTAAGAAGTACATTCCTACAGAAAGCAATTTAATACACTACACTAGGCGGCTCTCGCAGCTGTGATGCCCGGCAGGACCTTGCAGCCCCGCCGCCCAGAGCGCTGGTGGCATGGCGAGCTGAGGCTGCGGGGGCCGGGCAGGCAGGGAGCTGAAGGGCTGGGCAGGATGGTGAGTGGGCCGTAGTTTTCCCACCTCTGGAATAAAGGATATAAAATGTGGAAGAAAAAAAATAAAAAGAACATCATTGCAGAGGGCTGATGGGACCTGTTATGCAGGATTCACGCCCACTCAATTGCTATTAGTATTATTGTTTCTTTTGGGTCAGGAACAATTTTTCATTCTGTGTTTGTAGAGCACTTAGCACAGTGGGGTCCTACTCTGTGCCTGGGGCTCTTAGGCCCTACCACAATACAATTGACAATCGACTGGCCCCCAGCTCTGACTTGTCCTGAAAATGTATCAGAATTCCTCCAGCAATTCTTGACCACTGTTTGGGAATGACATTGTGTCTCCCTGGATTGGTGCATGCAGTGTTCATAGGGTGCAGCATTCTTCTTCATTTCTTGTTCTGAAATGCTCTAGAGTGTTACAGCAGCAGAAAAACAGTTGCTGCCTTTCAGGGAGTGGATGCTTTTCAATGGTGATGAAGTGCTTCTCTTTCCTGTACAATATGGTTTGGGATCCGAATGTGTGAACAGTGCTATGGAACTATAAAAGTCATTATCCAAGAGTGTATGGGAGCTTTATATAAATGATGATGTTTCTTTTCCTTTCTGTTTACAGAGCTGCATGCTTTTGGGAGGCAGAAAGACGACAGACATTCCACTAGAGGGTTATCTGCTGACACCAATTCAGAGAATTTGCAAATATCCACTTCTCTTAAAGGTACCATTTAGAATAGAAGTTCCCCAGCTGGCTGCTTTGTTCCTGGGTTGCTTCCAGCCCTGGGTCTTGCGCTCTCACTTCTGCCCTCCCAGTTTGCATATCTAAAAGTTAACTTCCACCCTATGTGCATGAATGACTTTTGTAGGTGTAGACAAAGGCTGGCTCTGGTCTAACAGATGGGTGGTTACTGCAGTGGTTTGGGTAGGTGAGAAAAGGAGATGCACTGACTCTGTAATGCCGTTCTGCTTGAGAGTCCCTTATGCTTACTCAGAAGAGTCAGTGCTAAGGTGCCACAAGTACTCCTCGTTGTTTTTGTTGCTACAGACTAACATGACTACCCCTCTGAGTGCTATTTTAGCCACTTCCTGGAAAGCTGTGTTCAAACACAGTTATATCATTATTCTGGGGGTGTTGGATAGCTCAGGGGATGAGTAATGGGCTACCAAGCCTTTCATTTCTAGGTCACTAGTTTGAATCTACGTGTGTCTAGAGGGATTACAACCTCTTGTTGTTTGGCAGCTTGTCTGAAATGTGTTCAGTTGTCTCAGCTCAGTTCCCAATTGACAGGTAACACTGCAAAAACCACCCCTGCTGTTAGCACTAATTGGCCTCCTTGTTGGCAATCTCAGCAGATGAGCCAAAGAACCAATGGGCAATGAGGACTGAACTTACTTCTCATCCCTCGCAGTGACCCCTCTGGGTCAGGACTGAGGCACATAGGCAAAGCCATCCAGCATGGGAGAACTTGCGCTGCCCAGGCTGCACCTGTTTTGTGGTTAAAAAACAGAAGTCATCAGTCTCCTGGGCTGCCGGTCTCATGCCTCCTACTAGAATCACATTCATTTATTAATACAAAAAATAAAAGAAGCAACTGCCTTCCATCACTAAAGAAAGGTCCCTTTGTGGGGAGTGAAGTTAGAAAATCTGTGTTCCAATCAGGGCTGGGGATTAGTCCCAAATGTGTGAAAACTATCACTACCTAGGTGTGGACTCCATGCCTTTTTTTCCTTTTATTAAACCACTGTTTGTTTATTTGATCCTATCACATTTTCTCTAATTCGCTGCCCCCTTCCTCCCCCAGACACTTGATTGGAGTTTTCAGTGTCAAATGTTTCAAACATGCCTTCCATTTGTGCTTGTGGAACTTTGCACACCCCCAATCACATGTACATGCTGGTTTTCACACACTGTCATTTGTGGGCACAACTGTTAGGATTTACACACTGAACCTGTTTTGTGTGCAAACCAAGTGCGGGCTGAGTTCACATTGGGTTTGCATACACAACAGAGTGTGAGCATAAATGCAGAAATGGAGGCCAATGGAGACTGCTATGAACATTTCTTCCTTACTAAAACAAGAGGAGTCCAGACTTCTCATTGTTTTTGTGGATACAGACTAACACAGCTACCCCTCTGATACTTTCTTCCTTACTGTTAGCAATAGTTGGGAGATGACAATAGTCTTCGTCCTACAGCTCTGGTGTATCTTTGGACATAAGACTGGTCACATCTAGACCTTGTGAAGCCTGGTTTGAATGGTGTCTCAGCTCCTGCAGTATATACATTTGTTTATGTGAGATAGTTTGGGGAGGACTGGGTGTCTGTTCAGTCTTTGAATTTACACTGGGACTGTGAGCAACATTACTGTGCATAGAAAGACGGCTGCGGTGGTATCTGACAGGGTAAACAGGCCAGAGGAAGTGGGGATCTAAAAATGCGATTGCTTTGCATTCCTGATCAACGATCTTAGTAATATTTATGCTTCCTTGTTTCCACATTGTGGCTGGTTGCTTTAGTGGCTCCCAGCTGTGTTTATCGGAGTGGTGGAGGCTGAAAATCTGAGGTTCCTTAGATTCTCTGGAGTTTCCAAAGGACTGAAAACACTGGCCACACACAGGAGAGTAGTGATTGGATTCTTGCTCCGGTTCCACTCTATTTGCACTGCTCAGGAAAGTTCCTGCAGGTTGCCTGTATGGGGGAGTCCCCAGCAGGTGCAGCACTTGTGGAGCTGGCTCCTACACCTGCCTTTGCATAGCCTGGTGGGCATGTTGAGGACATGCTGGATGTGGATGGCCAAAGTGGCTAGTGCATGATATCCTCTAACTATCCCCAACTGGGGAATGGTCTCTGGGCTCTTTTCACCTGTGACCAGGGCGAGTCAGAGAATCAGGGATCTCCTCTACTGCACCTAGTGGAAGCTGGGCATAGCAGAGAATCAAGCCCTAAAAAAGAATGAAAGATATTGCTTCTGGAAGGCCATTGGTTTTCTATGCCTAGATTTGTCCTGCTGCCTTGCCCCCGCCCCTTGACTTTTTCTTTCACTCAGACCACATGCTTGGAGTTTCTTTCAGACAGTTTAGTGCCTTCTGCTTTTCCATCCATGTCCGGTAAGTCTCGCCTGCTGAGTCAGCCTGTGCTGAGTGGGGGTTGGTGAATTCCGAAGTCTTTGGAAAATATGATACTTTAATGTGGATTTCTACCAGTCTGTGTTGATCTATGCAGATATTTACCCATGGGCTGCAAGTTAATGACATGCAAATAGAAGTCTGTGTTCTATTTTAAAAGCCCATCAATATATTAGAATAGCATATTCTGCAAATATTAAAGCGAATCCTGAAACCTCAGTGCCTTCATTCAAAGACAGATGGGATATGTGCCACTATTTAAATACCATGAACATAGTTGCTATGGAAACATCTTAGATAGAGACAGACATTTTTGATGGTCAGATAGGAGTTCTAGTGATATGATGGAATTTTGGCACCCTCTGACTAGGATGAACAGATAGCAACTGTGAAGAAACAGGACAGGGGGTGGGGGATAATAGGCGCCTATATAAGAAAAAGTCCCCAAAAATGGGACTGTTCCTATAAAAATGGGACATCTGGTCACCCTACCTCTGACTTCTGTTTCTCTTCTCTTCCGTAGCTTTTGGTGCAAGGCATTGAGTGCTAGTGATGGGTTCTATGCCAAGAAATGGCAGTGCCTATGAATGGAATTTCCATAGGGCCAGTTTCTCCTGCTTTGCTTTAATAAAGAATGTGTTGCTTTATAAATGGAGAAAAGGGAAAAGATGTTTGAATAAATGCCTCTAAGGCAGAGGTTCAAATCTAACCCAGCTCTGCTGCAACCCAAGTCATTATTATCTGATGACCATTTATTGGTGTCAGGTATCAGAGGGGTAGCCGTGTTTGGATCTGTAAAAAGCGACAAAGAGTCCTGTGTCACCTTATAGACTAACAGACGTATTGGAGCATAAGCTTTCGTGGGTGAATACCCACTTCATCAGATATGTGCATCTGACATAGTGGGTATTCACCCACGAAAGCTTATGCTCTAATATGTCTGTTAGTCTATAAGGTGACACAAAACATGTATTGGTCTTTTTTGAAATGGTCTGGTGGTTTCAATTCCCTCCCTCATTCTCAGGTATGTATGTGATAAAAATTCTAGCTGGCACTAATCTCCATTCTTTGAAGACAGACTAAATACTGACTAGGCCTGGAGACTGAAATAGCCTCTCCTACCTAGAAATGATCCCTCCAGGTCAGTATGAAAGCACCCTGGAAGAATGGAGTTAAGCGTGCACTGTTGATGCTCCTGCTATGCCTGACTTCTTGATAGAGGACACCAGTGTTGCCAATCTAGAACTCTTCACCAGTATTAAATCTACCTATGAAACAGTAGTAGAGTGCACTGTAAGGCATTATCGGGAAAGATGTTCTGGATGGAAATTCTTATTTTGTTGCATGTCATTACTTTATGGGGTTCCTTTCACATCCCAGTTAAATCACTGTTCATTTCTTAAAGTTTCATGGACATGAAATAGATCTACTGGAAAATGCTGAAGGGAATTCAGCTTCTGTCCACACAACTCATCAGCCTCATCAAAAGAGTCTATGTCATTAGTGGAAATGTCTTTAAACTCAGAAAATGTCCTTAATCTTCAGAAGCTACACGTGTTGATAGTTTCTCAGGGGGATGAGTTCATGATGGATACATTGTGTGCCTTCCAAATCTCAGTTAATGCTACTGAGAAAAAATAAAATAAAATAAAAATGGAAAGTTTTAATACCAGTTCCTCAGAAGTAGACATGAGTGTTTCAAACTTGGAAATAACTGGGAAAGAACTTTGAGTGATTATAAAAAAGCTGACTGAGTGACACCAACTCTCCAAACCCAGCAATAAAGTTGGTGTTAAAACAGTGCAACTTCCAAATAAAATGAAAGCTACTGAACACAAATCTATTCCTACTGATTAGCAAAATCATAGGCCAGGAGTTATTCCTTCTTTCTCTTTTACTTTGTCTTTAACAAGAGCTTATGAATTTCAGGATTTTCAGATAACCTAGACATGATCTTGGTATGGTCAGGTTTTACCCAATATTCTGTCCTCTCATTAGTCTCATTAGTCTGAGAGGCATTTTTGTCTTCTGATTAGATTTACAAACTGGGAATCAGGATTTCTGGATTCTCTTTTCAGTTCTACCATCAGGAGAATCATCTTTATCATTGGGGGGTGCTGTGAAGTTAATAAATTATTTGCAAGTTGCTTTAAGCACCTTAGATGTAAGGTGCTGTAGATGTTTTCGTAAGAACGGGAAAATAAAACCACTGAAGATGCTGAGCATCTCCTGAGATACTTGACTATAGGTAAGTAGTTAGTGTTGATAAGATGCTATGGAAATAATAAGTAAGCAGGTATCTCCAATATTTTCTGTGATTCTCTGTATGTAGTATGATATCTAGTGGTGGATCCTCCTATAGTTTCTCATCTGATGAGGCCACTTGATGTCTGAACCAATGCATGAGGAAAATGGAGATGAAAAAATGAATTCAAATGTTGATGATTGTTGCGATTTTAATGATAATTTACATTTTCCTAGTTTGTCCATCAATTGCAGCAGCTCTGACTAGTGTGAGCAGTTTTTTAATGTTTGTGTTGCTTTTCTTTTCAACTCTCCCCAATTTGCCTGTCCCCCGTGTGGAATGGGGCTCAAACCTCAACACTGTTTTCCAGCTTCTGTGAATAGGTGGAACAATTCTGATACTACTATTAATGGCCCCCTTCCTCCCAGTACTGCTTTTGCCTAACATCTCTAGCGTATAAGGGAGTAAGCACAGAATTTGTTGGCTTGCACATTCATGATCCTCGATATAAAGCCTTTCTAATCTTACTTTATATTCTTCTCTTTCTTGTTGGTGCTGCATTTTGGCAAAGGATTTAGAGTCTGTATTTGGGAGGTTGGCATTCAGAATATCCCACTATTCATCTGTCTGTTGACAATGAGTTTCATCATGTACATGAAATAACAGGCATCACCTTTTAAGCATGGGATTGGGCTCAGTGAAGGCTTAAATTAAACAGGGAGAAGTGTGCTGTCTATGGCAAGCATTCTGATCCTTTAAGAGGAGAAGAAACAAAGACCCACACCACAGACCTTGGTAGCGCACACTCTACCAATGAGGTAGAGTCCAGCATTGATGTGTCAGCTGGAAACCTCACTGAGTAAATATTAGTAGAAGATCTGTATTAAAGCAGCACTCTGTCTGGCTGATAACAGTCCTATGACTCTACACTGATTAGTGGGAACTACTGCACTCCTTAGAGTAGAAGCAGCTCTTGTGCTAGCTAATCCCAGCACAAAAATAGCCATCCCCCTCTAAGAAAGTGCATTTATATCAATGAAAAGAGAACCTGGGGAAGTCCTTAGGGGGTGGGATTAGAGGCATTCACCCTCCTCTCCCCTACTTCATACCATATCAGGAATGTATAGGACATGATAACCACATCCTTGGAATCATCTGATCTCCGAAGGCATGTCACAGAGGTTATGAATGTTTCCTGTTTTATGCATATTCCTGTTTTATGCATATTCTGCCTAGGAGTTACTAAGTACCCAGCCAGACATTTACACTCAAGTTCCAGTCTATTTTTTCTGACATACCCCATAATATGCATTGCTATACAGAAAATCCAGAGTAGTAATTATGTGTTGCCTCATGTGATGGGAGAGTCCTAGGTCCTGAGAGGGAAAGAAGGACCTGGAGGCAAAAGCTGAGCTGCCAGATTCAGAATCCATTTGAAAGATAAAGCAGAACAATGAGGCATATGTAAACCCTAATGAATATGGTGTCTGAATTTTTGAAATGGAGAATAATGAGGCCAATCATGCAGATATAGAGTGGGATGGAAAACTGCTAACTTCCCCTCTATTCCCCTCAGAGCTGTTTAAAAGACAGGACACCTCTAATTAGCCAGCATTTAATGTGTTACCATCTAACTTTCCCACTCTGGGGAAACAATGGGATTGTATTTGGGTTCATAATATTGCATCAAATGTTTAAATTAATTCTCCTATCCAGAATGAATTGAAATTTTAAAAATATGTTCATAAATGAATGATATACTGCTGTTCAAGGATGCCGTTCTATTTAAGAATCCCACCTATGCATGAAATAATTTTTATCGGCTATTTTCACAAGTGATAGCTAAGATTCCTATCAATGAAAAAGAGAAAAATTACTTCTCATGGTTAATGATTGTTCACTTTGTGGATTTTACAGCATTTTGTGTATAATCAGTGGTGTTGTTTCTCCCACCGTTTGTGAGAGTCTTTCACAGAGCAGAAGGGGGAAAAATAAATTTAAAAAATAGGATTATAAAGTCACATAAATTAGCAGGCAGACTCAGCGACAGAAATACAACCTGCAGTGACTTTTAACTTAAAAAAAAGACTAAATTTCAAGTTGACAGAGTGCAATATTATTATTATTCCAGTTACTTTAAGGAAAATCATACAGAATCACATAAACATTAAAATCATGGAATCATTTCTATTCATATTAGGTTGTTGCAAAAATACACTTTGGAGCTGAACTATTTATTAATGATCCTTTCCAAGTAGATTAGAACAGGAAATCTGGTGTCTTTGTTACCTTTATCTGTTGCCCTAAGTGTTTCAATATGTAGCCCACAGGATTCCCACCTAAAGCTATATTTTACATGTGCAGTAGTTTGTTGTGTAAATCTAGGCACCCCGGCAGGCCGCGTTTTGCATCTGTAATGAATGTGCAGCTTGAACATTCCAGTGTGAAAAATTTAGCGTATGGTCATAAATGCGTGTGTTCTAGAACGTATGGCGGAGGAAGCATGGAAGTATTTTTATGTGGCTACTTGTAATTTTCAATTGCAAAGTATGTGCTCAGCTATCAGTTTACAGTATACGACTAGACTAGAGAGAATCATTTTGAGGGTGGGGGGAAAAGGCTGGCAGAGTCTTAAAAAAAGCAAAAAACAACCAGTTTAGCCGAATAACATCCTTTGTGCTCGGAAGTGTTACAGCTGGGTTTGTATTTGAAAAACCTCTTACTTCCTCTGTCTAAATAATCTGCATTGTTCTTCCCTTCAGTGTTTGTACCTTCCTTTAAAACGCACATTACACTGAGTCCTCTCCGCCCTGTTTTAGTTGTAAGTTTATGGGGCATGCACAATTAGCAGCACATGCTTTTTTTCTGCTCCCTGATGTTATGTTTTTCATCCCAAGTGATTCAGTTTTTACACTTGGATTCTATTGGATGTTTGCAAATCTTTTAGCTTTGATCTACGTGACCTGCATTCATGACTGAAATACTTGACTTAAGTTGGAAATCCTTTTGCTGTGTTGCATAATCTATGATTGGTATCTCTGCTTGTCAGGCATAGAGCTCTCCTTTTTCGGTGGCAAAATGCTGCATTGAGCATCTGAAAAATATTCAGAGAGTACAATTTCTTAGAAAGAATGTACAGTTCAAAAGAAAATGTGTGTTGGGCAGCATGGGCTTTTCCTCAGTGCACATTTCTTAGGCTTAGGGTTTCCAACTTTCTACTTGCACAAAACCTGAACACCCTTGCCCCCTGCCCCACCCCTTCTCCGAGGCCCCGCCCCATCTCACTCCATTCCACACACACACCCCCCCCCGCTGTTGCTCGCTCTCCCCACCCTCACTCGCTTGCTTGTTTTCACCGGGCTGGGTCAGGGGGTTGCGGTGTGTGTGTGTGGGGGGGGTGAGCGCTCCGGCTGGGGGTATGGGCTCTGGTGTGGGGCCAGGGATGAGGGATTTGGAGTGCAGGCGGGGGCTCTGGGCTGGAGCTGAGGGGTTCAGAGTGCGTGAGGGGGCTCTGGGCTGGGGCAGGAGGTTGGGGTGCAGGGGGGTGAGGGCTCTGGCTGGGGTTACAGGCTCTGGTGTGAGGCTGGGGATGAGGGGTTTGGGGTGCAGGAGGGTGCCCCGGGCTGGGATCAAGGGATTCGGAGGGAGGGAGGGGGATCAGGGCTTGGGCAGGGGGTTGGGGCGCAGGAGGGGGTCAGGGGTGCATGCTCCAGGCAGCACTTACCTCAAGCAGCTCCCTGAAGCAGCAGCATGCCCAGCCTCCGGCTCCTATGTGGTTCCTGGCCAATGGGAGCTGCAGAGCTGGTGCCTGGGATGGAGCATAGGAGCCAGAGCGGGGACATGCCACTGTTTCTGGGAGCTGCAGGGAGCCTGCTTTAGCCCCGCTGTGCCTCCAACTGGATTTAGGGTGACCAGATGAGAGGAAGAAAATATCGGGACACATGGTGGGGAGGGGGCGCCGGCAGAGCAAAAAAAAAAGACTACCATGAAATATCGGGACAAAGGTCAGTCGGGACAGAGGACAAACAACTACATATCGGGATGGTCCCGATTTTATAAGGACATCTGATCACCCTAACTGGATTTTTAGCGGCCTTTTGCCGGACTCCTGGCAACCCTACTTAAGCTCTGATATGTTTGCATGGAAATCACAAGCAAAAATAAGCTTTTAGAATCAAAGTACAGAAGCTGCAGATGCATCTGTTGACATGGCGCTTTTATGTTGTTTCTTCCAAAAATAAGCACACAGATTGTCATTTCCAGATGAAGTGGTGCATATGTGCAGCAAAGTAGGTTTGATTTCAGTTACATTGGGATCCAGTCCTGCTTGCATTGAATTCATGGAAGTTATTAAACAGATTTCAATGAGCGTCTGATCAGACCCTAACTCTTTTGGAGAAGTGGTTTTCAAGCATGGTGCATGGAGGAATGAGATTATACCCATACACCACAAGCAAAATTAATTGCTTTGTTTATTTAGATATCTAACATTTGTTGCATGTACTAGCTCACATTTACAGTTCAGTAAATGCATGGAGTGGCCCATCATTGTTTCCTCACTGAGTTTTAAAGCAGTTTTCTGTCTCCACTGCCATGCAGTCAGAACATGGTGGGCTGCTATGGGTGGCATGTCTGTAGGGCTGTGCAACTGTGAAAGTGATGTTGGAGTATAACGGAGGAGTGTCAGAGAGGGCCTGTCCTGACAGACCCAAGGGAGACAGTCCTCTCTGTCATCTCAATTCTCTTAAAGAGGGGAGGGATTCTTTTCTTAATTTAAATTAAAATAAAGCATTTGAAATAATAATTACTTTTCACATGGAAGACAGAAACCCAAGGTTTGTGACTCAGACAACAGTGGCGGTTGGAAAAGCTCGGGCTTTGCAGTTCCCCAATGAAGGCACATTTGGGGGAAAGTTGGTGTATTTTGTGAATTTGTTTAAGGTCTCCTGCGTGACTGCATGCTTATTGCAAGCAGCAGCCTTACTTTCCCAATGCAAGGCCAATAGTGCATAAATGATAATACGCAGGACATTTGGCAATCCTGACTCAGGCCAGGCAAAACATATATGGAGGGTAGGACAGTCCTACCCATGGTCAGACATCTGGTCACTGTCGCTTGCGTGCTTTTCAACATGCTGGCAAACACCCTCAGTGTTTACGCCGCGCATTCATAAATCTGTTGCCAAAATAAAGAAGCACCTAGCTGCTTTTCAGAAGTCCTGGGCACTGCCCTTCCAGGGGAGAGGTGTCTCAGAGCACAGGCTCATGAGGCTCTTCAGCTCTGTGCCAAGCTTGAGCGGGAGTTGCCTTTCTGTCAGTCTGTGGCAAGCCATTGCTTTTGACCCATATGGCTGTAGAGATTGATCTAGCACACAGGCAGGTGTTCTATTGGAAGAAGATGAATTCCTGTTTCTGTTCAGTGTGATGGGAGTGGAGGGCCATTTTCTCCACCTCTCAATGGTATTTCGGAAGGGCTAGCTATATAGACAGCACTAATATATACATATACATTTCCAAAGCAGCACCTGGGACTGAAAAGAACACCTTTTATTGATTTTAATGGGAGTCATGCAGCAAAAATGTCATGCACCCCTTTGAATATGTGAGGTTGAGACAGATGACTGTAATGTATGCCCATATTATCCTCTCCTTTCTTTTTGAACACTCATCTTCTGCCTTACCCGGAGCCCATAAGGAGTAAGAACAGCCCTCCCATAGGATCTCCTTCTGTGATTTTTGATTGACAGTTATAGGGCAGGATGAAAGCTGAGGAGCCAGCTCGTTTCCCTGTTGCATATGTTACCCAGTCTGGAAATCACCCTAGAGCCTAGGATAATTAACTCTGCTCCCCTAACGGGACTCCTGGTTATCAGCACAATACGCTTCTACTCCATCACCCACCTGACAACAGCCATTGTCAATCAACACTTATAATTTTCAGGAAGGAACATTTGCAGCTAAGTGTAAGTTCCCCAAACAGCTCATTCCATACATGATGCAAAAAGGAGCCCTGGCAAAAGGGCCATACGGGGTTTGATAAACCGAAAAAAATAATCCAAGGGAATGAAATTTTGGACTTTGTTCTTTAAAACTATCAGTTTTGAATTTGATGGTTAATTATTATTGCAAATCTGTATAGCCCTGTCAATTTACCTTCTACTGTACGAAGATGAACGGTCTCATTGTACAGCACCCAACATGTGAGAGTGAGAGAGAGCCCAGAAAATGCAATACCGATGCATCATGATTCTCATGAGAACAGTAGTTGAGCCTCAAGATGTGGATTTCATTTTAAAAGGTTACACAAAACTGATTAGTTAGTAAATAAGTAATGACAGTACTTTGCACTTCTGTAGCATTGGCTCTTAAACAGTTTCCCAGAATTCAATGAATTAAGCCTCTCAGCACCCCATGTAAGGTAGATACTATTATCTTCATTTTACAGCAGGTGAGAACTGGGCACATGGGTTAAGTCATTTGCCTGTGGTCACATGGGGATTTTTTGGGCAAAGAGAGAAATGGGAAGCCAGACTTCCTGAATCCCAGCCTCCTGCTTTATAATATTGTTATTAAATCCTTAAACAGTTTTTGAGAATCTTTTTTTAAACCTTGACATTATGCCCCTTCTTGTATTCTTCTCTTTCATGCGCAGTTGTCCAAATCTTGTAAACATCTCCAAACGTTGACTCATGAACTTCCATATTCTGTCGTAGGTACTTATCTGGCCCCCCTTACCATGTATCCATATGTCTCATACTCTTTAATATATTTTTCCTCCCAACAGCCCTGTGGAGTAGAGAGTGCTGTTTTCCCCATCTGTAAAATGGGGATCTTAGGCACAGAAAAGACTAAGGGCATGTCAAAAAACCAACAAACCAACCAACCAGCCCTCACAGGGCTCATGCTACAGGGCTAAAAAAAGCAGTGTAGATGCTCCTGCTTGGGCTGGCGCCAGGGGTCTGAAACCCAGTTCCCTCACCAGGTTCCAGAGCCTGGAAGGGAACATCAACATTGCTGTTTTTAGCCCAGCAGCATGAGCACTGTGAGCCTGAGTCAGCTGACCTGGGCTCTGAGACTCACTGCTCTGTTTTTTGCAGTGTAGATGTACCTTATGTGACTTGCCCTAGGTCATACAAGAAATCTGTGAAGAAGCAGGGAATTGAACCCAGGGAAGACCATCAGTCTGAGTGTTGTAGTCCTGAAGTGACCGTTCTTAGCTCTGTTTGCAGCCCGCCCTGCTGCACGTAAGCTCACTCCAGCTCCCTTTCTGGAAATGTGGAATGAGGCAGCTCAGCAGCAGTTTGCTATTCGGTCACAGAACTTAAAAACAACCAACGTCATGTTAAAAAGAAAAAGAATATTGAGAGAACGTGAAATATTTCAGCTGGGCTAAAAATGTGGCTCTTAAACACCATATTATGTATCAAGAGGAAACAGTGGAGCTCATTAAGGTTTTTTTAATGGCTCTTTTATCCAACTGAGGCTGGCAATACAATAATATTGGTCTGAAAAATGATGAATTATGAGTTGACAGTGGTTACACTATTTGCCAAACCCTCATCATTGGTGATTATCGTCAGGTTCCAAAGTATTCCCATGGCTCTGCTCCAGCAGGCATTGGCTAGCTGGGCAACTCTGATCTGAATCATGTGAGCTGGAGTCTCTTAGGAATTCTTCACAGGTGACAGTTTGTTCATATTTATGTTAATCAGTCCAGACAACACACACCCATCGACTACACTTCATCCAGAGAAGAACTGCTGAGCTCTTGCTGTTATCTGGGCCTCTCCCATTCCCACCCGAGATTGTTTGGTAGGGTTTTCCTTTCTGGGACCTGTCTGTGATCACGGTGTGCTTGTCCGGGGGCCACTAAGGCCTTTGGCTCATCAGGGATTGTCTAGGGGTTATAGCAATGGTGTGAGAGTCAGGACTTTTTGGTTGTGCCACTGGCTGGCTCTGTGACCATTGGTAAAGTCACTTAATTTTCTGTGCCTTGAATTCCCCTATGGTATAATGAACACCTGCCACCCGGAAATGTTGGAAGGATTAATTAAAGCTGTGTTCTTGTACATTGCCTTTCAATCCAGGATTTCCAAAGTGTTACTATCACTGTTATTTATAGTATTGCACATGGGGATACCCCTATTATCTACACGTACAGGGCTAGCTTTTCAAAAGAATGCAGCTTCTATAGGCTGCTGAGGGCTGAGCTGTTTTGAAGATCTGGATTATAGGTCCTTATCTTACACCACGGGAGGTGCACCACTGACTTCAGTGGGAACAGGATCAAACCCATAGAAAAGGCTATCGTTAGAACATATCTATTTGCATATGTGCAGCAGGAAATAATTTATTTTTTATGTAATTATTTAATGCATTTGAGCATGGTTCTTGTTAGCACCAAACACGTGACACAGCACGACACGTTTTGTATGTCTTTCCTCTTTTGACATACGTGATAAATGAAAAGGGGGTGGGAGCTCCCTTTTATGGACCCAGCCAGCCAGTTAGCTATAAAATTCCTCTTAGCTCTGGTCTACACTACGAGTTTAGGTCGCATTTAGCAGCGTTACATTGATTTAACCCTGCACCCGTCCACACGACGAAGCCGTTTTTTTCAACTTAAAGGGCTCTTAAAATCGATTTCTGTACTCCTCCCCTGACAAGGGGAGTAGCGCTGAAATCGACCTTGCCCGGTCGAATTTGGGGTAGTTTGGGGTAGTGTGGTCGCAATTCGACGATATTGGCCTCCGGGAGCTATCCCAGAGTGCTCCATTGTGACCGCTCTGGACAGCGCTCTCAACTCAGATGCACTGGCCAGGTAGACAGGAAAAGGCCCGTGAACTTTTGAATCTCATTTCCTGTTTGACCAGTGTGGCAATCTGCAGGTGAGTGCAGATCTCATCAGCAGAGGTGACCATGATGGAGTCCCAGAATCGCAAAAGAGCTCCAGCATGGACCAAATGGGAGGTATGGGATCTGATCACTGTATGGGGAGATGAATCCGTGCTATCAGAACTCCGTTCCAAAAGACGAAATGCTGAAACATTTGAAAAAATCTCCAAGGGCATGAAGGACAGAGGCTATAACAGGGACCTGCAGCAGTGCTGAGGGAGGGTTGACTGATACCATGGCTTACAGGGTATTAAAATCAACAAAGGGGGTGGGTTCACATCAAGGAGAAGCACACACAACTGTTACACAGAATGGCCCCCTTAAGGATTGAACTCAAAACCCTGCATTTAGCAGACCAGTGCTCAAACCACTGAGCTATCCCTACTTGAACTAGTCCAGACAGGACTGAATCTCCATCAAACTTTTCAAGGTGCCCCTGACAGACCTCACCAAAATGATTGTCGGCCGTTGAGTTCACGGAGGGAGGGAGAGGGGAGCAAATGAATACAAATGAATACAACACAAATCTGGTCTCTTTCTTGTTTTGATCCACTCCATCTCTCTTATACATCTTAGGCTGGCAGCAGATGGTGCAGTACGACTGCTAGCCATTGTCGTCTCCTGGCTGCTAGCCAGAAGACGGTGCAGTATGACTGCAGGCAGGACTGAATCTCCAGGAGACGAAACTTAAAAAGAGAATGACCTGGAGTCACTCCCATTTATGTCCAGGAGCCCCTGACAGACCTCATTGAGGTCTGCAGGAGCACCCAGGTCTGCCCAGGCACCCCGACTGACCTCACCGAGGGGGGCCTTACGACATGTACCCAGAACCACCCACGACAATGTTTTTGACCCATCAGGCATTGGGATCTCAACCCCGAATTCTAATGGGTGGCAGAGACTGCGGGAACTGTGGGATAGCTACCCACAGTGCAATGCTCCGGAAGTCGACGCTAGCCTCAGTACTGTGAAAGGGCTTGAGGGTACACAGGAGGAATTCCCAAGTGCACCTTCCTGAGCTCTCAAAGAGGTTCTGCACTTGGGTGGTGGCAGCATCTACCCATCCAAGGTCAGAGAAAAGCTGTAACCTTAGGAGTTTAATACAAGCCTGGAGTGGCCAGTATTAATTTTTAGAATCCTTGCGGGCCCCACCTTCTGCACTCGGAGTGCCAGAGTGGGGAATCAGCCTTGACAACATATTTATCAGCATGCAATGCCTGCTCTTATTTAGCAACGTAGCAATATAACAGTACCCCTGCACTGACCAACAGTGTTTCAGAGACCAGCAGCTACAGCAACACGCATACAATTTTCTTCAATTGAACAAGCTCCTGAGTGCTTTTCTTATGCAACTGCACTTGAATCCCATGCTAGTGACTGGGCCTTTCACATGTTTACGATTTTCCTTTTTTAGGAACTAGCTAAGAGGACACCTTCTAAGCATCCCGATCACCAAGCGGTCCAGAATGCATTGCAGGCGATGAAGACCGTCTGTACCAATATCAATGAGACCAAGAGGCAGATGGAGAAGCTGGAAGCCCTTGAACAGCTGCAGTCCCACATTGAAGGATGGGAGGTATGGTGGCAGATCAGTGGGGCTGCTAACCCCCCCGTAGGCAGTTAAT
Source organism: Mauremys reevesii (assembly GCF_016161935.1). NCBI lineage: Eukaryota > Metazoa > Chordata > Testudines > Geoemydidae > Mauremys > Mauremys reevesii. The sequence continues at coordinate 32,696,168 of NC_052635.1, read as the reverse complement.
TACGCTGCATAACGCAAAGGACTGGAGTGCAATGACTCACATTGTATACAGGGATCTCTGTATGTCTTATGTGGTATATAAATGCACTTAAAGGAGTGGGTGGCACTTTGATGAGTTGAGAATTCAGTGTGTTTTTTATGGGAGTGTGAGCTGTGCCTACATGGTAGCATGAAAGAAGGAAATTGCAAGGGATTTAAATTTGAAATTGGTAGATCTTATTTGAGGAACATGGAAGTCTAGAGGATGAAATCAAAGGTGTTCTAAATTCCTCTTCCCATAAGTCCTGACTTTTCCCAGGAGCTTTCAAAGTTAACCCACCTGTCTTAATAAAATTTTTCTGTCTCCTCTGCCCTCTCCCCCCAAAATGATGATGAGCTAGGGCTGTTATGTCTATATTTGCTGCTGTTAGGTAACTCAGGGAAGGGATTCTAGTGAAGTATTTATTAGCTGATGCTGGGGAAGAGAACGGAGAAAGAGAGATTGAGAGAGAGAGAGAATGAGAAATTCGGGGGAAAAGGCAGTCTGGAAAGGAGCCATCCAGTGGTAGATTCTGGCAGTAGATTTAATGGAAAAAAGTTTGTCAGTTTTGTAATTTGATGTCTTTAGCCAAGGCCATCGGATTAGCAGTGTTGTAATCCCAAGGGAGATATACAGTTCATTTTTACTCCACCATAGGGAGTTAGTGGTGTGAAATGGCTTCATGGAGAGATTGGCATCAGGAGTTTCGTGTGCCTGACATTTAAAATATCCAGGCTGACTGCTGCCAGCTAAGGATTCCTTCTCTGATGACATCTTTCCAGAGGTCATGTAAACTTCCTCGTGTTCGGACTTTTGGGTGTGCTCCAGGACTGCTTTTTTGTTTGTTTGTTTTAAACCTTGCTCATTTTCTCCCTGAAGGATGTTCTTGGCATCCAGCTGAAGACATGAGAGTAACACAGATATCCAGCTGTGTGGTTTTTGGATAGCAAGCTCAACAAACAAAGCCAGATAAAGTTTAGTACAGCAAGACTCCCAGAAGCAGTTGAACCCTTTACAGTGTTGATGTGATTTGGGGGTCAGTTAGGTAAGAGGCATGTCTTGAACTCTGAAGCCTCAATGGTGACTCTGCGAGTGTCAATGATGTCATATGTAAAACAATATCCAAACTGCACATGTTTTCTTAGGGTTTAAATAACCCACAGCAACATTGTGGGGAGGAGAACAGTTTGACATCTGTTTAGCTTCACTGTTTTACAAGAATGCTACCTAGGTCACTCAGCCCATCAGTTTGAAAGTTCAAAAGTATTTTTCACTAGCAATAAGCTGTGAAACACATTTCTGAGGCTCCTACCAGTGGTTGAGGTACCTTCACCTGTTGTAGAAAGAGATCAATATTGACCATGTCATTTCTTCTGATGTACATTTAAGCAAGTTGGAAACTGGTTTGTAGTCCCTTACCCTGGGCTTCCAGACACTGCCAGGGTCTCACAAAATGATGTCACGTTTGAGCAACGTAGCCATCCCTAGAAGTGATAGGGACTCAGATACCATTTGCAGTTCAGAACCATGTCTTGGGTTACATTTCACAGTTTATTCCCAGTGAGGAGGGCTCTCAACCTATGGCAACTTCCAAGTGCTGGACTAAGCAAAATGTTTTCCTTTAACAAGGCAGTGATATCAGCTCCAGGGTTGGGCGTGGAAAGAGAAAAAACATGGACAGATTTTCCCCTTCATTTTCAGTTAACCTTTTAATCACAGTCTTGTCTTTAAAAGTACGAATTCTTCCCTTTCCAATGGTGTCAACGTGGCGCCTGAAATGTTAGCATCATGTATATAAGCTCTCTGCACCACTCATTCTAGATCAGGGGTTGGCAACCTTTCAGAAGCGGTGTGCCGAGTCTTCATTTATTCACTCTAATTTATGGTTTCGTGTGCCAGTCATACATTTTAACCTTTTTAAAAGGTCTCTTTCTATAAGTGTATAATATATAACTAAACTACTGTTGTATGTTAAGTAAATAAGGTTTCAAAATGTTTAAGCTTCATTTAGAATTACATTAAAATGCAGAGCCCCCCAGAGCAGTGGCGAGGACCTGGGCAGTGTGAGTGCCACTGAAAATCGGCTCGTGTGCCGCCTTCGGCACCCGTGCCATAGGTTGCCTATCCCTGTTCTAGATCAACAATTCCCCCTGCTTTTAGCAGGCTTAATCCACAGCACATACATTGTCAAAAAGCCAGCAAATATCACCTTGATATACTAGCTAGACTTTTTTATGATTACTGAGAAAGCTGCATGGCTCGCTGGAGAATCTGAGAGCAGCTCAGTTTAAATTTGTTCAGTTCAGTTTAAATCTGCACACCTAATTTGGGAGAAGCGCCGCTTTTTCGATTGTTTCTAACTAAATAAACCAAGGCAGTTTTACTGCATCCTGGAATCTGCCTGCCTTGCTGGATGTCCAAGTGGAATATCCAGTCTTCATCTCACTTGCAGTCTGCACTGCCATTATCATTTCCAGCACGTGAAACAGTGTGACATCTTGCTGCTCCTGTACTCTCTCTTCCTTTTCCTTCTAAGGGTATGGCTAGCCACGCTATGAACACACCTTCCTTTGCTGTAGTTATACTGCAACCCTCGTGTAACTTCACTCCAGGTTACCGTTGGGGACTGTGTTTTCATTTTTTAAAAGACTTTTCTCACTTATGCCTCTATTTGCAACATCTTCACCGAGTGTTCTGTGTTTCCACCACAGCCCGACTCAGTTCCATGCACAGGACAGAGTCCTGGCCTAACGTTGTTTCAGTTCATTTCGTAGACATAAGGTAATGATGGGATGCACTATACTATGTCAGGGACAGGGAAACATCTGCACTTTGAGGGCAGGGTCTATTCGCCAGGATGAACTCGGCTCACATTCATTTCTCAGCAGGAACTGTGCTAAATCATGGGCAGTATAATTTATGCATTAGAGCATCATCAAACAGGCTGTTTTCGCCACTTGATTCATGGTGAATTCCTTTCAGAATTCTGTAGAGTTGTTAAAAAAAGGGGAGCCGAGAGACAATGCTATAAAAGGAGAATCCTTTACATGGGGCTTTTTGTGTAGCACAGAACCAGTTCATACACTTTTTCAATTTACTATATACTGACAGTTCTGTAGGGGAGAGATGAAGTGGGTGAGGTAATATCTTTCATTTGACCCACTTTGTCTCTCTAATATCCTGGCACCAGCGTGGCTGCAACAACACTGCAAACAACAATGGAAGATATTCTATAGTAATCAGTTAGGGACGCCCCATATAGACTGTTTTCCCTGTGTAATCACTACATGCTGATACCCTGGGTTCCCCAAATCTGATATGTGCAGAGAAGCAAAGTTCCCATCTTAAAAGAACAGCCAAAATCGTAAGAGATGTGTTAATGCTGAGGCAGATCAATCATTTTATAATTGGCTCTAATTTGCAGTTCCACTTCATGTAACCTATTTTTACCTGCAGCCCAGTCCGACTCAGAAAGGTAAGAAATCCTTCCCCATCCTTGTCAACATCATAGAAATCATTCCTACTGTGTTCCTTACAACCAAAAGACTCACTAATTGGTATGAGCAAGGAGCAAACGTGTCAGCACCAGATAGGAAATGCATCAAACTCTTTCAGTGGTGGGCCCAATATAAGTAGACAAAGTAATAGATTTTAAGGCCAGAAGGGACCGTTATGATCATCTAGTCTGACTTTCTGCCTAACACAGGCCATAGAACTTCACCCAGTGATTCCTGCATCAAAAACCCAGTAGCAGACAGGACTCTTATTGGTAATTTCACTGTGGTCATTGCTTTTTTCTGACCTTCTCCATCACTTTCGGTTCCCTTGCACAAATTAAAAGACATCAATGCCTGCATCTGCCCCACTGACTGGTATGGGAGTAGGGATGCTCAGCCCCTGTTAGCCTAGGGTCCCAAGCAGACCAGAGCATTTATTCAGCTATTTGCACAACTGTACATAGGGATTAGGGGGGTCACAATTCTGGAACTTAGAGAGCTCTGCTGTCCGGTCCAGTTGGCCACTTCACTTTGTTAAGTTCATCTTCAAAATAAAGAGCACCTCATTTCTGGGCATGTCTTAATATGTCCCATATGATGTTTAAGAAATAAAGCATGTCAGGACAGGAAATGGAAATATTGCAACCAGTTAATTCTTGTTAAATGTTAAAAAGCAAATATACAGAGACACAGATGTGCAACACCTGCACGCACACGCATGTTGACTCACATACACAACAGCCTTTGAATTATAGCTGCTTCCTTTACTAAGCTTAAAAAATGCAGCACAATTGGAAAGAGCTGAAAACCAGTGAATCCAAGAACAGTTCACACCTCTAGAACAACCAGGACTGCACTGCATTTAGAAAGTCTGAACTCTATTCAGTGATGTCTCTCAAATAGTTTGATAGCATCACATAGCAGATGGAGACCTCACGGCACCTTATAAAAATCATCATGGGGGCACTTCACCGCTGTATGCCATCTAATTCCCATTTAAAACATTCCGGAGGAGACCATCTGCACAGGGGTAAATTTCATCCCTTGTGCCCAGAGGTATCTGCGGTCTCACTCACTGGGTCTAAAAGTTGCTTCACAGCATTGTTGCAGGGATTTGTGAAAATGGTGTTAATAAATTCTTTGCAAATTAAGCAGTTTAGCTGATATACGTTTTATAATTCAAAGTTAGTTCTCTTTTCCAGTAAGACTCAAATAGGTCAAACTATATAATATACTTCCTATTCTGCCCTGCTGACCAGACTAAAGAAGTCACAGCTACACTAAGAAGTTATTCTTCCTAACTAAATTACAAATGCAAAAAGTGTTACTCAGTCAATAAGTGTTACAGAAATGAATGTTAAGTGCTACCAATGCCTCAGTGTGTTTGTAATAAATGGATCCTTGTTAATACAGAGTCAATTGAATCCCTACACCTAAGCTTAGCAGAATTCAGTGATTTTTTTCATATTTTTGACAGATAATGACAATGTTTATTTTTAAGCATTTTCTTCTGTTTTTATGATTTTAAATTTTCACAGTTGCAGGAAATTATGGGGGGCAGGGTTAAACAATGGGAGGCTCAGACATTTCATGACAGTAGGCATTGAGATTCAAAAAGTTAAAGGTTTACAACTGTTAAAACACAAATTGCCAACATCACGTCAGAATATACAAAGTAAATAACCTTAAATCAAACAAATAAATTCTCAGGCAGCATTTTTCTTACTTTGCTTATCTGCACATTTCAATTATCTATAGTAATATTTTTCATCAGTTTGGGTGTGTATGGTGAAATCAATGTTTACCGACATTTTACTGATAAAAATAGAACTCTTTCAAGCCTATTGGTGCCTGTGAAATAATGCTAAACATAGGAACATAGGGCTAGACCCTAGGGAGTGACCAAACTGCACTTGGTGCAGGCTTAGGGGGAAGAAGAGGAGGTTATACCCCCTCATCATGGAGCTGGCTGGAACTGGTTCAGCCCCCAGTGCAACTTAGAACATTCCTACCACTCAATTTGTGCCCAAATGCAGTGGCCCTCAAGGGTCTGTTTCACCAGCTGGGAATCAACCAAGTACAATGAAACTCCAGCTATACTCTGTACAGTGGTACAAGGAGAGGATCGCCAGGAACCAGCTACAGTGGCCCTGTGTCTCCTAGAGACTCCCCTGTGCTGGGGAATCCTTGAGCAGCTACCTCAGCCAGCTTTGCAATTGCTTTTTGTACACGTGGATTGTCGCAGATCATGAGCTGGCCCATAGAATACACAACCATATGATTTTTATGGGTTTGTTTCTAACTTGGACATGTTTATTGAGAACTTGAGGAAGGAGAGCAGCTGTCTATGCTACTGATGGCAGTACTGAGGAGATGGATCTCTGGTACGTTCATCTTCTAGAAAGATGGTTAACAGAGAACATGACAAAGCTACATTGCCCATTCTTAAGGCTACAACTTGTATTATTTGCAATGCTGGGCACAGAGTCTGACTGATGTTCTAGAGAGAGTACACAGGTGGCAATACAACATTCTTGAGACTCGAAGGGATTTCTTATGAAGAAAGGATCATTGATTTGAACAGGAAAATCTTATGGTATATAGGGTTTTCAATAAGGACATGTCCAGGGAGAGGACAGTACATATAGTGACATTCCAAAATTAAGAAAGAGGAGATTTACCATCTCACTTATGATAAGTTCACCATTCAGTAGTTGTGATTAGAGCTGAGAAAATAATTGATTTTTCAGTTCAGTGGCAAAACCAAATATCACAGAGTTGTATGCATTACTCTCCCTTCTTTTGTTCTTTCTTTCTTTGCCAATGCTATTTGCCAAATCTGACTCTGATTCACAAATAGTTTCAGTCAACCCAAAACTGCATTTTTTGGGCAATAAACTATCTGAAAAATGTTGCCCAGCTCTAGTTGTAACAGATGTGATAAGCAAATGCATAGATTAGCAGTAACAATGTTTGAACCCTTGGAAAAGAAAAGGTAAAATAAATAAAATTGTCTCTCTCTGCTCTAGGGGTCCAATCTGACTGATATCTGCACACAACTCCTGCTACAAGGGACTTTGTTGAAAATCTCAGCAGGAAACATCCAGGAGAGAACATTTTTTCTGTTCGATAATCTTCTGGTCTACTGCAAGCGGAAATCCAGGTGAGCCCCAGAGTCATTAATAGGCTTATCGTGGGACAATTCTTAAATGTACGTCTTCCACCAGGGGAAAAATGGCAACAGCCGATCATCTACGCTATCTCCCATCAGCCTCTAGGTCTGAGTCATGGGTTTATTATCTGTTCCTTTCATCTGCTTTTACTACTGTTGTTCATTCAGTCTGGTGGACATAGAAAGTGCTGTACACAGGGATAAGTGTGCAGACCAGTAACAGAGTCCCTGCTCTGAAAAATGTACAGTTTAAAGACATGAGTTGATACAGCACAGAAGAAACAGAGTAAGGTGTGGCCCTTAAAGCTGAAAAGCTTCGCAGAGCAAGTGTCTCTTCAGGAATGCTGTGAAGAAGGGCAGTTTGCCACTATTCATTGGCAGGTTGTTCCAAGCATAAGAGGGCCAGGTGAAAGAAGATGTGAAATCAGGGGAGGGCAGAGGAGACAAGAGGAGTTCAGAGAGAATGCAAGGAGAAGACAGGCCACAGGAGTAGAGCTGGTCAGGAAATTTCTGATGGAACAGGGTTTTTTATGAGGGAAAATGCAGATTTGTTGAAACTGAAATATTCTCTAGAAATGTGTCGGTTTTGACGAATTTCCACTGAAACATAGGCTCGGTGTCCATGGAACCCTGCCTGGTGTGTTGTTGTGGAACATGGGCCTCAGATTTAGGGACCCCAGGGCTTTCCATGGTCTATGGCTGTGGGGCAGCACCCCTATGAGGACTGCCCCAGGGTCTGGGATCCCAGGGTTTCCAGGCTCCTAGCCACAGAACTGTATGCATTATTTTCCGTTCTTTTCCTGGTAACACTAACTCTCCCCTCTTGCCACCTTATAGCCCTATTAGTATTAGCTATTATTACTAGTGTAGCATTGACAGTATGCAAGGCTCTTCACGGACTTAGCTACTACAGCAATTAGTCCATATTTTATTGACTTAACTGTCCTTTCAACTTTTATTTCTTCTTTCATGGCTCAAATCTCATCCCACACCTTTTCCTTTCTCTACTTTTCCCTTCATTTTTCGTTCCTTGCTTCCTATTATATCCCCTCTCATAACCCTCACCAATTTCCTCTCCTCTCTCTCTGCTAAACGTGCTCCTTTTCCCCCTTTACAAATCATTCCTGAAGGAAGCCTCACACTCAGAATGTTGGATCTGACCTTTTACTGCTCAGTTCTGGCCTGCCTAAGAGCTTTCTCGCTCTCCGGTTCTCTTTGTAGTTTAGGTTGGTACAACCCCTCCCCTTATGCACTTTTCCTGGAACACTAAGTTTTAGGAAACAAAATGTTCCACTGCCTTTTAAGCAAGTGTCTGTGTTTTTGCACAGCAGACATTACTGAGCTACTCTGTACTCTGGCTTGGGATCGGACCAGGCTGCTCTAACGCTTTGAGTTCCCCCAGAGGATCAGTGTTGTTTCTCTTTCTTCAATAACATACCATGGACTGTCCAAATCTCCAGAATATGATTTCCATTAAAAAGCAGAGTATGCAAAGAAGCCTTTGGGCATTGCATCATATGAAAGATATATTTAGGGACTAAAAGGCTACTTTAATTTTGGATATTTCCCTTGTCTAGCTGCTATTTATAATTTGGTCCTGAGTGGAAATGCAAGTCTACGCACATGTGATAGCATTGTCTGTCAGCCAGCTGCATGAAAAACAACTGACACATTAATGGGATGCAGATTTTGTGAAAGTTAACACTGTCTGCAGTGGTGCCTGGCTTAAAGCCTAATCACCTGATTCTGATCTCATTTATGCTGATTTTAACTGGTCTAACTCCATTGGCATTACTCCTGATTTACTCCAGTATAACTGAGATCAGAATCAGGCCCACAACTTTCAGTAAAATGTCAACAATAAGACAAAATGCTGCTGCTCTGTTTTGGAAAATATGGGATCTCACTCTGGTATAAATCAGAAGTAGATTTGTTGAGCTCAGTGGAGTTACACCACTGTAAAATGGGTTTGGGATCAGAGTCCGGACCCAGATTTTTAAATGCAGGTTTGCTGTTTGATCTTTTACAGAGGCCTAGCAAAGTCTGACAAACTGATGACACAGATTTTCAGGGCTGAGTATTGTTTTTTTATGTTAGAAGCAGCTTCTATTGCTGTTCAAATTGCGTCCTGATGTCAGGAACAATATGCCTCATTTGGGGAAATAGGCTGTCCACCCCAAGATCTTCATCAGGACTGTCTGAAGAGCTTCTCTTTTGAATCAACTCAGTCCCCTTGAGGAAATGATCTAATGACACTAAGATTTCAACCCTTGTCAATCTGATTGCATATAAATACCTGGTCATCACCAAGTTGTATTTATCACCAGTGCCAGTTGGAAAATGAAATATAATGTTCACAAACGTTTTTAGATTCTCTGCTCCCCCCACCTCTGACACCTGTTTTTCATTTCAACAGTAATATTATGGCTAGCTCTTTTTATCGCAATGTTATTTATGTCCCTTGGACTCCTGGCAAGTCACGACGGCTTCCCCTTAATGTCACACAATTTGAACACCTGCCATCTTAAAGAATGCTCATTTGGCCAGTTTTGTGCTGGTTCATATAGTGGGGTTGTTTTTAAATATAGAGCCAATTAAAGCACTGCGGGTGCCAGCTGGATAGTTTTAAACATCTTCTATGCGTAAAGGCCCAGGGCATAACAGTGAAAAGGCCTTTCCTGGATTTTTTAACTAGACACTTTAACAGAGACTCTTCTGTCAATTGAATGATAAGGGTACAAATCCTGATGCAAAGGTTGCATCAATGGGGCTGTTATGCCAAACAATGTTGGTACGAATGTAACATGCAGAGACTTTCAAAATGCATACAGCAAACCATGTAACACTAGCCTCTGTGTGTTTCATTGCCAGTTAGGAACTCAGAATGGAGGTTCTGAAAGTTTCCAAAAACTGTCAACCAAACAGAGGCCAAATTTAACATTTTACATCAAAATCATGGGAACCTGGAGGTTTCATCAAAAACCATGCGGAATTCAGCTGTGTCCACTGAAATCTGTGCTGACATTTCTGGTTGGTTCAAACCCACAACAAAGCAAAACTCAGAGAGGTCAAAATGCTCATTAAACCTTGCAAAATGCAGCTGTTGAACAGCTCTTTTTGCTACACTGACAACATGGCATGGTTATCATTGACATGTTGTGCAATAGAATAATTGAATTAATATGTTAAGTGGTCAGATCCCCATGAACAGCAAAATTGGAATAATGTGGATGTAGTTGGCATGGTGGTTTTTTTTAGTCTTAATATATCTCAAACGGAGTGGAACTATTGTTTCTAGTGTTGATTAGATTTAAAGCAAGATATTTGTTATCAGCTACACTTGTTTATTCACATGTAGAATTGGTAACAATGTAAATCCATCAGCCCCAGGTTTTCATTACATTTAGTATATTATTTTTACTGCCTTGTTAATAGTTACTATCCTAGCTCTTAATAAAGTAAATTGAAAACAGGATTACTACAAATTATTTTAAAGCTGTTTAAAAGAAAGCCAATGCATTTACAAACTCCAATCTCTTCCTCTGGGCAAAGATAAAGGAGAGCTATTAACTGCATTTCTGATTCCTAATTGCAGAGTTGCTGGGAAAAAGGCATCTAAACGTACCAAGTCAATCAACGGATCCCTCTATATCTTCAGGGGCCGAATAAACACAGAGGTCATGGAAGTGGAGAATGTGGAAGATGGGACAGGTAAGAGATCAGTTTTCTCCCTCTAAGGACAGAGCAGGTCCATATCCTCCCTTGGTAAACCACAAAGTACAAAAGTACTGCATCTGGTTGCAGTTTGGGTCCTTCCCTGGGACTTTGGCTCCGGCCCTACGTGAGCAGCAAAAAGTATTATATACCCTTGTCATTTGAAATATTGCTAATTGTTACCCTGAGAATCAAGCCATTTATAAAGGATTTGCTGCCATGAATGAAATATGATTAGATATTACTGTCCTTGTGGGCTGACACTGGAATCTAGCGTTGATAGAAAAGAACTAGTGGGTTTCAGTTCAAATCTGCAGTTGCCGCCTATTGCTGTTGCACTGGGTTGGTATTCTGTCCTTGAGACCAGGGAGGCTAAGGGGACAATGCAAGAGTCCCTATGTTCTTAATGCAAAAATCCTCCCAGTGTAAGTTGTGGAGGAGCTAATCAATTTCCAGGACGCTCAGAATGGAGAATCTTGACAAAGAGCAGATTCTTTTTCACTCAACATTTTAGATCCAGATATTTTCTTTAAAAGGATTTTCATTTGAAGGCCCAGCTATAAAGCGTCACTAATTAGGTCCCTTTTGGGGCTGAGGCCATGGCCAAGGAGCATGGAGACTGAAAGGGATTCACACTAGAAGAGGTTGCTGTAGGTCTGGGTTGTAGCAGAGAAACCAGGGGATGGTTCATGGATTCATAGCTTCCAAGGCAAGAAGGGACCACTGTGATCAGGTAGTCAGACCTCTTATATAACGCAGGCCATAAGGAGTGCCCTGAAGGCGATCTCCTGGGAAAACACGGTGTGTCCATGTGTGAGGGAGAGTGTGCCACTTCCAGATGTGCGCTGCCACTGCCTGCCATGTGTCACTTGTGCTGGGGTGAGGCGAGAACTTCAGTCTCTGGGGCTGTACTTTGACACTTTTCACTTTCCTTGGCAGGACTTTGCACTACGGGATTTGTCCAATACAGAATATAAATATATCAGTGTAATTTCACTGGAACTCAAGCCGTCGGTGAGCCCACTGCAGACTTCCCCTGTTAACAGGGCTCTTGGAATGAGACTTGCCCAGACTCTTGCTCACTGAGGGACTGCTGCTCGGGCATGGAACTCCCACTGCCATCAGTGGAATTTCTGATTGTTGAGCAGTCACAGTTTCAGGCCCATAAAGTACAAGAACCCAAGTTTTCAAACTTGGCGCACTAAAGATAGGTACTACATGAGTACTAGATTGTCAGAGGAGCTAAGCACCCCCAGCTTCCACTGAGCTGCAAGTGTCCAGCACCTGTGAAATTCAGGGCATTTAAATGTGGAAATTGTGGCCAAAGCATCCAAGGTTAATTTGTTTTCATTAAAGGGCCAGGCCTTCCATTCACTGTCTGGGCTGTGCATTGTGTTTTTACAGCAGATTACCACAGCAACGGCTACACGGTGACTAATGGCTGGAAGATACACAACACTGCCAAAAACAAATGGTTTGTCTGTATGGCCAAGACTCCAGAGGACAAACAGAAATGGCTGGATGCTATAATCAAGGAAAGGGAACAGAGAGAGAGTAAGTGAATGGCCTATCTTCTAACAGCACTGAGTGACTCACACAGGAGAGACAGTGTGAACACTGTGTGTGTGTGTGTGTGTGCGCGCACATACATGGATGTGTGCGTACATGTTTGGGTGACTATGAATGTGTCAGAGGCAGAGAGAAGCTGTTCTAGTTTCTTAAAGTTTTCCTCCATGTGACAAGTGGTTTTTTAATGGCCAACTTTAATGACAAGAGAATCAAATGACTGGAAGCGTCTACTTCTTGATTTACCCTTGGGCATTTTAATGCCCCAGGCATCATTATATTTACAGGAATCAAATTGTCAGTTTCTTCTATGCACTGAAGCACTTTGAAACATTGTCTTTACTTAATCGATTTTTAAGTCTTATTTGTAAATAGAGTCTGCAAGGTGGAAAAAACCAGCCTTTTGCCAGGGGGTGCTACAAACTCATCCTCACAAGGAGTCAACCTAAATGTTTCTGGGCTGTGCATTGAAATAAAACAATTCAGGGAGAACATCTTTGGGACTGTTTGGGCTTCGCAGACTAGGAATGCTGACAAATCTGTGCAAATGTTTATGTCGTTTTTATCTTTCTGGAACTGAATGAAAAACATGATTGTCTGTGGAACTGTTGTGTAAGAGAGGTAAGGTCTATGGAGCCTAAACACAGGACGGGGAGCCAGGAATCCTTGAGTGAAAAGGTTCTGACACTGACTCCCTCTGTAGCCTTAGACAAGTTATTTGACTACTCAGCCTGTTTCCCTATCTTCAGAATGGGAACAACTCCTCATTGGCAGAGGTGTTGCCAGTTAACGTTTCTAAAGCACGTTGGAGATTAGGAGCCTGACCTACAGAAGTGTCCTCCCATTTTGCAGGCACTGTTTTGTGGGTGCAGTTGGCCTCATTTGCAGCTGTAACTACCTAATTCTGCCAGCACAAACTGAGGTCAGTCTGAGACCCATTTTGTACCTGAGCCCTATAAATGTTAAGTGATCCTGGTTTTTACTAGGCATTTCAAAGGATTTTAAGGGAGATGGACAGCAAAATCCCTGTGAAATTTAATTGGAGTTAGGTGGCTAAATCCCTCAGGCTGCTTTGCAAATCCTAGCTCTAATTATTATAATACAATACTTTACTGTGTGATAAAATGCAGTACAGTGTAGTATAGAACAATACAAATTACAGTGTGTAGGTTGTTATCTTGGAATACAAGAATCATTGATAATGTGCCTTGTCATATCTGAATGCCAAGGTACTGCCAATAATAGCAGGGAAAACAGCTTCAGGATACTGTCCAGCCATAACATAAATGAAAGTGAACTCCTAACCTCAGGCCAAAACCAGTAAGAGAAGGAATATCCCTGAAGACCAGTGAGAGAGTTTGAACTTTTTAAAGAATATTTCTAACCATTGGAGGCTGGGAGGTCTCTGCTCGCTAATCAATTCTGCATCACATTCTAACAGAGGGATCCTGCTGTGCTACTTTAGCATTTTTCATTAAAATGAAGTTCCTAGCTCCCAGGCCTGTGTTCAGAACACTAGCCCACATCGCTCCAAATCTTCATTGCAGATGAAATTCTTGTTTTATGGCAGCTTGATGTTTTGTGAAAATTCCTGTGCAATCAGATTAAAAATAAAAAAAGAGGAGACAGGTTTAATAAGAAACAAAAGAGAGAGGGTGAGACAAACAGAGCCACCATTAAATAAACAGTTGGTCAGGGGAGAGAGGAGCCGCCCATCAGAATGGTTGGGGACAAAGCAGAACCACAAGAACAGTTAAAAATTAGAGTATTCTAATGATACAGGTTCTTTGCTGGTATACATAAGCACAGGAACTAGGGGTGCAGAGGGTGCTGTAGCACCCCCGGGCTCCTGGCTGCCATCCCGCACCCAAGGTCTTGGTTGCCGACCAACGCCCAGGGTCCCGGCGGCTGCCCCATGCGCCCGGGGCTCTGCTATTGCCCTCACGCCTGGGGTCCCAGCTGCCAGCTGGTGCACCCGGGGTCCTGGCTGCCGGCCTCAGCAGTGGAGGGGTGGAGGTGGACAGTGGTAACGGGGCTGGCTTTCAGCACCCCCACTATTAAAAATGTTCCAGCACCAGTGCTGGCATATGTGAGATGTCTGCAGAGCTGAGCTGTTTTTACCCACACGCGCGCACGCAGGCATTATATAATGTCATATTATAATACGTTACATAATTTTACTGCCCTTATACAGGTGGCAGTAAATATTAGAAACCTACAGTAGAGAAAGCATGCAATGTCCACTTTGTTTCCACTTCTCTTTAAGAACTGCTGATGCCTCATAGCAAACTTAAAAAAAACCCATTCTGCTTAGACACAGACTCCAATTCTATAGCCTTGATCCAAAATTGTTGGTTACTTTTTGATAATTATGACCTCATCCACTGTGCACTGCCGTGTGCCTCTGTAAAGCAGGGGAAACAATACTTTCATACTTTGGGGCCATTGCATGAAATGTAATATTTGTAGAATGCTTTTAGATCCACAGGTGGAAAGTTCTAGAGAAATATCAAATATTATTATTATGCCTTCCAAACAGAGAATTCGGACTCAAGTGAGGAACCCTCTGTTGGGGTAGCTGAACTCTTAACAACAACTAAAATACACAACAAAATCCTTAGGAAAAAAATACAGAAAATCTTGGCAAAGGAAGCAGAATTATTTTTTAATGGAAAGTTTCTCCAAATTTTCTGTGCAGCATCAGCCACTCTGTCTTTTTTTTTTTTTTTTTTTTTGGCTGCTTTTCATCATCCTGGTTTATGATGTGGCAGTCGATGACAGGAACTTCGGATAAACACGACTATCATGGCAGACATTCCAGACCTTATTGGAAAGCTTCATTTGACTCAGTACTTGCAAGGTCACAGAGCTATCAGTGTTTGGATTAGAAACCTTGGTGAGCTTCCCAATTCTGTGTGATCCTGGAATGAACTGTGCAGAATGTGCATTCTAGTCTGCTGTTTACATCAGAGCTTGGGGAATTCGGTCATGTCAGACCAGAATGAAACGTGTACTATTACACTGGCTGTTTTCTATCACAAGTTCACATTGCAAATTAGCTTTGGCTACACATAACAGCATGCATATTTGAATCAGATCATAGGATGGGGGAGGTGATACTAAGTCAGGGGGTCTGCAGAACCAAAACCTTTAGGCAGATATTGGATACACGAAACAAATGCTACCTTTGCAGAATGAAATATTGCGTAAGACTCTCACTTCTTAAGCAGATATACCAAACCTATGAAACAAATTCAATAACCATTTGAAAAAAACTCAAAGGCAGTGTGGTGAATAATTGATGACCATGAGGGCTGTTAATTTTTGTTCAACTTTAGTTCTTCAAGCATAAAATAAGGCTAGAAGGGGTAAACTGGGCATCCTTTAGAGATAATTATGGGCTGGTCTACACTGGGGGGGATCGATCTAAGATATGCAACTTCAGCTACGTGAATAGCGTAGCTGAAGTCGAAGTATCTTAGATCGAGTTACCTACCGTCCTCACGGCGCGGGATCGACGTCCGTGACTCCCCCCATCGACTCTGCTACCGCCGTTCGCATTGGTGGAGTTCTGGAGTCGACAGGAGCATGTTCGGGGATCGATATATCGCGTCTAGATGAGACGCGATATATCGATCCCCGAGAAATTGATTGCTACCCGCCGATACGGCCGGTAGTGAAGATGTACCCTATATATCTCTCTATCCAACTAGCCTTTCAGGCTGTTGCTTTAGTCTATAAAGTGAATGTATTGCTGGTGAAAGGTGCCAGAATAAAGTAACTGGAAAACTAAGTCCTCTGTTCATTTGCCAGACAGGTACAGCACAGACAACAGCAGTGCGTGCTCCCTCCATGCTCTGTCCCACCCACATGCCTTAACCCTTAACACCAGGGGCAAAAAATTCAGACAGTTTCCATGGTCTTTAATAAGATAAGAAAGCCCAGCTGTGATGTGGATGCATGTTCACTAGGCGCTGGAGTCAGGCCAATAGGCTCATTCGAGACCAGCCGTCTAATTGTTGCAACTTTCAGTCATGATTAAATTGGGCCACATGCAAACTGACAGCTGACCCTTCCTATATCCCATCACCACTTGCCTAAGTCATCCAGTATCTCTCCAGCTGACTGCTTGATATGGTAGCCAAAGCGTATCCTCCAGCACAGGGGCATTTATAAGCAGTTTATTTACTGGCGATAAACCAAGGATTCAGCGTTCATATCTAGATTGGATTTAAGTCAGGGTCTGGATTTAGTGTCAACAGAATTATGGCCCCAGTGATGGAAGTCTCTCAAAATCATCTGTTCTGACAAGATTTTTGTCATCTTGAACTGACTCTTGTGAGGGTTACAGCTGCACCAGGAATGAATTGGAAATGATTTGTTTGTTTGTTTGTTCCAACTTGCGCATGTTCTCAGTGCATGTTCCTGAGAACATTCCACTATGTGGGATGTGATGGAGGCCTCGTATTTGGGGCCCTTTGTTTCTGAGCTGGTGATCTCCATGGGAAACACAGAAGAAAGGCTGCAAGCTTCACCTGCACACTGAACCACCCATCATGAAGGGGCCCATTTTTCCAATGCTTGTAAAATAAGACACCGCCATTAACTCTTATCGTCCCGTATGGCTTCTGCTGCTCTGTGTATGTGGCTGGCCTCAACTTTTGGCTTTGAGCGAACATTTTGATGGCCAGGACCTGAGGGAACCCCTGTTTTGTATTCCAGGTCTGAAACTGGGAATGGAGAGGGATGCGTACGTCATGATTGCGGAGAAAGGAGAGAAGCTGTATCACATGATGATGACCAAGAAAGTGAACCTTATCAAAGACAGGAGGAGAAAATTAAGCACTGTTCCCAAGTGCTTTCTTGGCAAGTAAGTGGTGTTTGGATTGAAAAGGCCCTTTCATGCCAATTAACCGAAGGGACTGTGGGTTTTCTGTGGATGGCATTGTGAGGGCACATCAGCTGTGCTTTGCCGGGGCTTAATTGGAAAGGCCATAACCCCCATTACAGCTGCAGTTTATTAAAATTAATCATTAATTTCTATTTAGTGCTCTGCACAGGCTGTACAATAGCAGCACATTCCAGTGTGGAATATTTCACAACAATTATTTCAGATCGGCAGCAGGAGTAAGAAAAAGAGCCTAACGCCCAGATAGCCCACCTGTGTCCCCTTTTGTTCAGAAGGGGATGCTTTATAAGCAACGTTTGAACCCAGCCAGCCTCAGAATCAAATCTAGAGTGTGCTCATTTAGTTATTGCTACACCAGAGACAAAGTCAGTTGAACAGGACACCTCATGTCTTGTAGAAGTAAGGGATAAAAAGGAGTCTTCTATGGGAGAAAACTCTCTCAGTCAGGCTAGACATTAGGAAATAATTCTTAACCATCACAGAGATTATGTCTTTGAAGAGACACTGTGGAGGTGCCAGAGCACCATTACAGGAGGCGGTCAAGGAGAGATTAGATAAGGCACTAGTGGGACCATTGTAGGGAAGTGTCCTGCACAGCTCACAGGGAGTCAGAGTTGGTGACCTGAGAAGACTTTTCCAACTCGGCTGCCTGTAGTTGAAATTATCAGCTGGGAAAAAATAATTTTGAGAGACAGCTTATCCAGATACTTCCCCTCCCTCCTGTTCCCAATCACTGTAATGAGGCAGTTTGCATGCAGCAGCCCTTGGGTGTATGTGAAGTGGAAGTGATGCAATGTCTTTATGCCTGACAGACGGCAGTCTTGATGGACAGACTGGTATTCCTGGTAGAGTGAAAGTGCTTGGCTCCTTTTTATTTTTGCTAGTTTCACATGGAAAGTTTGGGCTCTGGATATGAGGCGAGTTCTAGTATTTCCCAGTTTACGCACAGCCAGAAGTGCCAGACCAAAAGGCTGTGTTCTCACAATACTAGCTCCTTTGCTGAGTCCCCATATTTTATCTAGTTCCAAAAGTCATACATGGAATTTCCTGGTCAAGCCCTTTCTCCTTCAACATAGTCCTTTTGGTACCGGAAATGTTTCACACTTTCTTCTGCTCATTGCCCTCAGTCCAGCCTGGCAACAACCCAGTCTTGGAAACGTGATGAAGCTCTGCCAATGCCTCACAATCCTGACCCCTCCTAGGACCCCACAACCTACCAATGCACCTCAATTCTGAACTATTGTGTCCCTGCTATTTCATCCAGAATGCCACTCTTCTCCATAAGAAGTAGCTTTGCCAGTGCATGTCAGCCTTTACTATTCTAGTCCTGGGCCCCCAGGACAGCTCAGCCAATGCATTTCAATCCTAACCCTTTTGCAAACTTGCCGTTCCATTGCTGGGCTTGCCCTGAACAATTCATTTCAACGGTGGCCTGCACATTTGCCGGCCATTCCAGCCCAGGATCTCAAAGAAAAAGTTACTGTCATGTTGAATTGTGCTTATGTATTTGGTGGTTTTGAGGTGCAGGCAGGTATCAGCTGAGAATAAGACTGAGGCTGCTAAACTCATTTCACTCCTGCCCTTAGGCTATCTCACAGCCTCCTACCACACTAGAGCAATAGCACTAAATGATTCAAGGGAGAAAGTGTGGATGTGGAGGGAAAAGCTAATACTGATGTGCTGTGGACTAGCCATAACTGCCTCCAACACCTTGGTGTTATGAGTTATAGAAATATCAAGTGTATTTATTTATAGGACTCTCTCTGGAATTTGATTGCAAGGAATGATTTATGAGAGAGTAAATCCACCTTGCTAAGTTCTCTTCAGGTGCACCAGCAGACCATCCAGGTATGCAAATAATCATACTCTGTGAAAGGGATGCTTCAGTGCCAAGCTTTACCCCCCCTCCCACCCTCAACTTCATAACCCCACCTGAGCTGAGCTGAGTATTTGCCCCTGGTCTCTATTTAAGCCAAGGCAAAAGTGTCTAAGTGCCCTCTTGCCCCAGGTCCTAAGTTAGCCATCTATACCACTTTCCACCTATTGAAGTGACAGGTGAAATGAATGACCACATATTTAGGGCTTTAAAGTGTTTTTTATTGAAATAGAAAAGGCAGGATTATAGGCAATTCCTTAGAGAGGCTACGTTTAAATACCGAGGGCTGAATTCTGCCCTCACACAGGTGCATACAGCTAACACTGAAGTCATGTATGTAGTAGAATGTAACCCCAAGGACATTCCCAAATAGCACCAAATTAATTAACATATTTGTGGTAGGCACTGGTTGCCAACTTTTTAATTGCAGAAAACCGAACAACCCTGCCAGACCCCTTCCCCAAGGCCCCGCCTATGATCTGCCCCTTCTCTGAGGCCCCCCCACCACTCATTCCATCCCCCTCCCTCCATCGCTCACTCTCCCGCATTCTTACTCACTCACTCATTTTCACCAGGCTGGAGCAGGAGGTTGGGGTAGATTTTGCTGTGTGCTGGGCCTCTGGCTAAACTCTAGAGTGGTGTGCCCCCTTCCAGACATACAGAACTGGGAGTGAAACCATGTGTAGACACCAGGGGGCAGACCCTCGGTTGGTACAAATTGTTCATTGACTTGCGCTATGAACCCTCTAAGGATCTGCCCCACCTAGATCTGAGAGAGAGGCTACAGCCCTTCCAGCGACTGCCTTTTTTGTGTAGAACTAGATCCCTGGAGTTTGCTGGGACTCCCCAGTATAAAACAGTTCTCTTTAAGTATAAAGCTAAGAGCTAATGGAAAAAAATAACTGAATGCTGCTCCGAAGACCCTGAAGCCTTTAGCAAAGTGAGATGGTTTTCTTAAGTGCTACTTTACGATTTCTATGGCCTTTGGTTCTCAAGCAAAATTAGTGTTTGCTCTGTAGGCTTAATAAACTCTGAGAAGTATGTGACCCAGAAATATTGGCAACTGCTAGACTGTTGCCAAAAACCATCTGTTTGAAGCCAAAGAAGGACAATCAAGGAGTTTACAGGATGATGGAATTTTAACCTCATGCATTTGTTAGGCAGGAGGGGGCGGGGTCGCATGGATTCTGTTAGTGCAAATGCATATAGAGATACGGGAACTGCATGGGCAAATGGCCCTGTAGACAGCTGAGTGACCATTTGCACACACAGTTACTTGATTTCCATGACTTCCATGCACAAAGGTAATAATGTTGCAGATAAAGTCGCCCACAATTTAATTGCATGTTAATTTGTGCACTAAATGTGTTTGAACATCAGAGCGTCTAATTCGGTCTCCCATGGGTCCCTGGGGCTTAGTTCCTCATTTCATTTGCTAATGACCCCTTCTGGCAGACAAGGAGCAGCATTCGGCAGCATTTCAGTGGATGCTCGACCGCCGCAACGGTCCTTCGTCTGGCACCCGCCAGACGAAAAGGTTGGGGACCGCTGCCTTAAAGTTTTAGGTGCCAGTCTTCCAACCCTCAGCTTTGATTTGTGCACACACAAAATCATGCATTGGCAAGTATGCACCTGGACTTTGCAGCTGCAAACACCTCTGCACATTCTAATGTTTGTACATGCCCTTTAACTAACCTAACACCTGTTAGCACACAAGTGTATCACTTGCACCTGCAAAGCCTATTGGGAGCTATGTCAGAGGGATACAATGGAACATGCATGCAATTTTGCAGGCACATAATTAGGTAGCACAATTCTTATTCCCAGTAATGGGAGTGAAGCATCTGATTCCCACCCATCTCTCTGATCGTTTATTTCCTTATTCAGAATCACTGGGAGACCAAGATGTTGGGCCTGATACATCACTGTTTTACTCTGGTCTTTTTACAAACTGTTGATTTCCATGAGATTACGCTGGTGTAATGAAGCAGTTCTGCTACTTTCTTTTTGCCGTTACAATTACATGGTCGTCCCTCAACAAGCTGAAGCTGTTTTTTATTGTTGTTGTTCTAAAAGCAAAACAGTTACACTACCTAGGCTGGGATGAGTCAGCCCATGATAAACACAGAAAGACTAAAAATGCTGCATTAAAAGCCCATAATTGGAGGCACGGATGCTGGTTTTAATAAGCAACAGCCCTACACAAATTGGCAGGCACCCAACTGGTTTACTCAACTCAGAGTTCCCATATGTTACTCTGCTTTCAAATATTCCTTTTGTTCTTTTCGATGAATTTTACACATTCTGGTGTAGTCCCTGATTAAACTGACAAACTTGCTAGGTTCCCCAGCGGCACTGCCAGTGTCCCATTCATCAGGCTGGGAAAGTTTATATTTTCTATACACACTGCCACTTTAGTTGAGTCACACACAACATAGCTAGCTGTATTCAGGAGTTTTCCTCTGTCCATGTTTGCAGCTCTGCCTTCATCACAGAAACAAGCTATGTGTCAAAGCACTGTGATTCACCCGCTCATTCAGCATTAGTGTCCCTCATACCACCAACTTTTAGTAGGGTAGGAGAGATTGATCATCATTTAATTATAACACAGGCCCCAGCTCTAACACAGTGACCTTAAATTAGCCTGTCAACAGGACTTGAACTCGGTCTGAGTCTACTCTCATTTGCAATGATGTAACTCTATGAAAGATAATGGAGTTATACCAGTGAGGGAGGAGAATCAGACTCAATGAAGTAAGATGAATATATCTTTCAGTTCAAACCATGGACATTGCTTTGATGGATACCAGGGTAAAAATATCATTTTCCTGTCTGTGATTTATTGTTTTTTAAGGGCATCAATACACCTTCCTTTCCTGCTCTCGTTTGGGAGTCTGGAGTGCTCATTAAAATAAGTCTCTCTTGTAGCCCTTTTTGAACCAATTGGATCTTCTTTCCCTCCAAGTCTGCTAGTTATGGAGAATTAAGGGAAATGTTTCCCACAGGAAACATGCTCCATCTGCAGAGCATTTCCCACAGAAATGTAGGAAATCCAGCTGTCTAGAAGAGGCGCCGTCATTCCCTTCTGTGTACTGTAGCCGGAATGTCGTGTAGATGTTAATGCGGTGCTTCAAGAAGAGAGTCACCAGTGGCTGGTTAATGCCTGGCAGAGACATGTTTGCTTGCCCTTAGGGAGAGAGAGCTAATTGCTTTTGCTATTCTACTTCCCCTTGCAGTGAGTTTGTATCCTGGCTCATGGAGGTTGGGGAGATAAGCAAGCCGGAGGAAGGGGTCAACTTGGGACAAGCCCTGTTGGAAAATGGCATCATTCATCATGGTGAGTGCTCTGTGTCATAGCAAGGTGCCAGATCTTAGTAAGACGCTGGAGACATTGGTGTAAAGACACTTGCAGTTGTTCACATGACATTCAAGCAGCTTCTCTCAATGTTTGCATCAAATCCTCATTGTCCCACTGTGCGAGGGCATTTAACTCCTACTAGCATTAATGGGAGTTATACACATGAGGGGGCCACCTTTGTGGTAGTTGTGTCATAACATAATGACTCAGCATCCATCCTAAGGCAAGCCTGCATCTCTCCAATGACTGGCTGTGTGACAGTCTTGTGAAAATCAAGGCTGTTTCTGAATCTGAGATTGGGTAACAACCCTAAGTGGCATATGGAGGAAAAGTGACCCTTCAGTTTGCGACAAATGCATTACAGAGTAAGTGGATCCTTTCTCTGTGCCTCTTAGCTGTTTTACTGAGCAAAGGAGTAGAAGGACAGTATTCCAGGTGCAGTGCCCTCATCTATGATAATCCAAGCACTTGTGTTCCTTTGGGTAAGTGCACTCTGAGGGCCAGATTTTGGCTGCTCAAACACACCTAGTCGGCCATTTATGCCTGTAATTACTTGACTTGCATGTACCATCTCAGTAGTTGCGCACACACACACTGGCCTAAAAATTGTGTGTTCATTTGCACTTAGTATTTTTAAAAATCCAGCCTTGAGCAATAAGTCCATTCTTGACGTCTGCTATGGAAAGCGAGAGAGGAGAGCTGAGTTGTGCAACTCAGGAAAAGACCAGAGGCTTGAGTAACAGGGGGGGTCTGTGGCTGACTGAGTGTAGAGACATTTGACAATTTCCCTTGAAAAATGAGGCTCAGCCTCAGGAGCTGCAGAAGTTAGGAGTGTTTTCTCGTAGACACACAGTATTCTCCTTATGCCATGAGATTCCTAGAGTGAGGTAGTAATGGGGGTGGGGGAGTATTTGTCCTTTCCAGCTCACTTTCCAAGAGCATATCTTTTTAAAAGTGTCATATGACTTGGTTGATGAAGCCCAGGAAATGTTCCTTCTACATGAAATCCTAGGGCAGATTTTTAAGGTTCTGAGGCCTCTTTGTATGAGCAGTTTTGTGAGCATTTGCACACCTGACTTGTTTGAAAATCTGACCCACTCCCTGTATTTCTAATAAAGCATGATTTTTCTCCTGCTTTTTACGCCCTTCAAAATCCAGATTTCTCCTGTTCTTTCCCATTCTTTTTCCATTTCAGAAAGCAGAATAACTCAGTCATGTACAATTTAAACAGCAGGTGCCCCAATTCTAGCCAGTAGGTGTACGTGGCTGGAAAATGCTCCTCAAGGGAATAAGGATTTTATTCCTTAAGGTCTTAAATCACCAGTTGTCCACATTTCTGTGCAATCGCTAATCCAGTTTAAATAGGGGAGCTATTTAATGAGACTAGTATTGCTTTAGCACTAATCTGTTGGCATTACAGCTCCACAAGGGCTTCTTCCAGGTGATTATAACAGTGTTAAGAAATGATGTCTGTTGTCGTCTCTTAACCAAAACACAGGGAAACCTTTCTTTGCTGTGTGCTAATACCAGCAGCACCAGATTTCCCCATGCATATGCACTTCCAGCGCCCATGTGCAGACACCTTCATTCATTTGCACTCACTACGGGCCCCTCTTTCAAAAAAGTTCAACGCCCATTTAGGCAACAAAATAAGTGGCCAGATTTTCAAAAGTACTCAGTACCCCCAAGCTCCCATTGTGACACTGATGTCTTATTTACGTGCCTAAATAGAAACGGAGCCCTAATTGTGGGTTCTGAGTACTTGAAACTATGACCCCATGTGCATATGCACACAGATATCCCTTTGCATGCATACCCATACTCTACACACACACATACTCAATCACTTGCACAGCACAAGAAACTGCATGATCCAGTATTGATATTTTATTACAGCTATCCAAACTGCTATAGCTGACCACCCTGGCATTGGTCTGGAGGTTCTTAGATGTGATTTAGCAACTGTCCCGACAAAATCTTCCAGCACAGAGAAAAGAAAATAGTTAAATATTACACTCCACCAGAGGTCCCTGACAAAGAGCAGATCCCTATGACTGTTTAAAATATTGCCTGTGTCTATAGCTCCTATTGTCGCTGTCTCCTGGTGACAATTGGTATACTTTCTAAAGCACCTTCAACCCTATTTTTAGCTGAGGAAACATCTCTTGTAATTAGGCTTTGAGTTTTACTGACATGAAAAGAGTCACAATATCCATCTTCTTATCTTGAATTGAGTTAAAACCAAAACACCGCAATGTAGCCCCACATTAGGCAACGTGTCTTATCTTTTGTTTTTCACTTGGTATAATGTGACTGTTGGGAGAAAACTGCTGATTCTCCTAGCCTGCCTGACCTCCTCTGGGAACAGGACTTTGTGCAAGGCAGAACAGACCCATAGCAGATCACAGACTTGCAGGAGAGCTGAGCTTTGTGCATTTTATCACTTTGCTTCCTCCTCATTTCCTTTAATCCTGGCTCCTTTATCTGAGGCTGCTGATGTGTAAGTGACAGCCTGATACGCATAGCAGAGAACTAAAGGAGTTTCATCAGAACTTTGTCCTAACATGTGCCGGGCACAAAGCATCAAAGAGATCTCCCCGCAGGACCCATTCTCAGATTCAGAAGTATCAGACCCAGAGCATGCAGACTCTCAATGAGGGAAGAGTCAGCAGCCATCACAGAGGGCATCAAAAATTCCCCACGTGTGAAAGGACTTGAGATGCTTATGAACATGATTATATGGTGGGGTTGCCTTCAGTAACAGGAGACAGGACTTGATGAGCCTACAGGTCTCTTCCAATCCTATGTCCTGTGTTCCTATGTCAAAATGGTGACTGGATTCTGCAACATGGAACCAGCGTCACCCTTTGAAATTTTATACAATCTTTAACACCCCACCAAAGAGAGCAAGCAGCATTATAGGCACCCGCGGGACAGGAGGTGGATTATAGGTAGTTCTGCCCCATACCCAAATAGCCACAAAAGAACAATCTTTGTCTTCTAAGGGTGGGGCCCGTCCACTATGCAGCTCAGACAAAAACCCAGGACTAAACTGGCTCAGGCTAACTCAGTTTAAACAGCTTTGGCCAGCCAGTGAATCCCCATTCTCATAGGTTGGCCAAACTGCATCTAAATTGAGCTAGTCTCAAATAGTTTTAAACCACATTTTAAGTCAATTCATCAAGCACAGTTCCCAGCCCAGAATATAGGGCTTCAGAAAAAGGCCTGGGGCTACCAGCTAGTTTTGGTCAGTCATATGACTCATTAGAGATGACAAGGATGACTGGAACTGCTCACTCCCCTCCTTCATCTCTACCTGCTGCTTTGGTTGCTCTGTTCCCTTCCCCTTTTCCTTCCTCTGTATTTGCTTTCAGTTTTGGACTCATCTTTTCATTTGGGACGTGTCCCTATCCCCAGTGAATCATATTCTGCTTCCTATGCTCACCTCAAGTCATCATTATAATACAGCATGAACCAATAAGATCTCAGCTGCACCATTGCAGAATGGCCATTTTAGCAAAGTCAGTAGTGTCTGGAGAGCACCATTTAATTACATCAGTGAGCCCATTAACACCTTATTAAAAACCAGTGCTCTGGTAGAAGAATCCGTCCAACATCTGTAGTTCATCTCACCAGTATGCTCTCTCCTTTAGGAATTGCAGCAGATCCCCATGTCAGAGCCTTGGGCAGCTGCAAAAATCATTTCATTCATGTTAAAATGACAGTTGTAGGTTTTCAGAATCTGCAAAGGCCTGATTCAAAGCTGATTGAAGTAAGTGGACAAGCTCCCATTGACTTCAATGGAGCTGGTTCCAAAGCTGTAAACAACTGAAACAGGTTTGATGGAAGAGAACAACATTTTGCAGGGTATTTCACTTGACTGAAATTGCAACACTTTGGAGAACCATCCCTTTGGGGCCAGACATTCAGAAATGTATCTGTGCAAGGTATGCACAACAGCAGGACTGGTAATTGTGTGCGTGCAAACCTGACAATGTGAGCCTTCGTCATCAGAGGGACTGTAGAAAATGGTGGATTCTTTGTGGGCAGAAATTCTGTGCTGTCATAATGCATGGCATGGGAGGAGAGGTAGACTGATTATTAATTACTGCTCTGGTGGTTTCAGTTTCAGATAAGCACCACTTTAAGAATGAGCAGGTGATGTACAGGTTTCGGTACGATGATGGAACGTATAAACCAAGAAGCGAACTGGAAGATATCATGTCCAAGGTACTCGATCTCCCTTATAGGTTGGAGCCTGATAATAACTCTGAATAATAGTTATACAAAGTGTCTTTTTTACATCTGTTTGGCCATGACCAGCACTATAGCGCACTGTCCAAAGCTAGTAAAACCACTAATTTGTATCATTCTGCCACCATGGTAGTGTAGGAGGCATTCTCCCTCTCATTCCCCATCTTGCCCACTTTTCATGCCATTTTGGATTATTCTATTGATTAGGAGAGAAAACGAGGCCTAGTGATAAATTATTAACATACATAATGGTTGCACCCAAAGCCCCCAGTCAGGATGAGGGTCTGAATTCTGTAAAAACACAATAGGCTAATTTATACTTGCTGAAGCCTCCTTCCAGTTTAAGAGGAGAGGTGATGTAGCAATGGTGTGTAGATATTTAGGGTTTTTTTCTGATACTTACATATATCTAAGGTGAGTTCCAGTGATCCCCATCTGCCCCTCAGTCCGTTATTAATTGGATGGTTTCTTATGGCCTTCACTTCAGAGGTGGTTCTTGAGGAAAGATCAGGAGGAGAAGAGGGGTAATTCCATGGGTAAGAAGCAGCATAGAAGAAGCTGAGCTGGTTGTGTGAGAAGCTGATGTACAAAGCTGCTGTTGCTGGCAGAGCAAAGGAGGTGGGGTGACACAGTAAGAGACAAGTGTGGAAAAGCTGGCAGAGAGGTGAGAAGGTACTTGGAGGTGAAGACAAGAAGTTCACACTTGGTAAAATGAGACTAGGGGAGCAGTGAAGGGGGACTCAAACAGGGGTGTGATTCAATCAGTGATCTTAGCAGCTGCAGTTTGCATGGGCTGGAATGGGGGTGGGTGCTGGAAAGGAGGACGTTAGAGGTAGAGAGCAGAAGTGAAACCTCAGTGCCAGGGATGGGAGAGAGATGGTTGGAAGTGGAAGGGGAAAGAGAGGAGAAGGAGAAGAGTTGCTAGAAACATTTGATGAGAAGATGTTGTCCAGGGCCATACTACTGTAGTTCCAGAGCTGCTATAGCTATTCAATATGGTTTTTAAAAAACACTGGATCTGGTGCATAATTATAAAACCACATTTGTTTTGTTCCTTAGGGTGTGAGGCTCTATTGCCGACTGCATAGTCTTTACACTCCAGTGATAAAGTAAGTTCTGCTTGTCTGTTGTGTCTGTCTTTCTTAAGGGGATAACATGCTGCCATTTGAAATCTTCTCTCTTTCTGTCTATAACCTGTAATGAAACAGTTTGCTCAGTTTATCCAGGCTCCTTTGCTACCATCCCATCTCCACAGCTGGGATTAGCAAAGGTGCTTCTGCTGAAGAACCGTAGAACTGAATTCAGGAGGGCTGGTATCAGGGCCATTCTGGAGTCTGCTCTCTCTACCCATTCATCACAACCCTTAGCTGTAGAGCATTTATTTACCCCAGGTATATTCCTGAGTTTGGGGTTAGAGTGGGCATATTAATAAGTGATGCCTGAATCAGGAGAGATCATGGAGGTGCATCTGTTGCTGTTGCTTGTTGCAGGCAGTATTGTTTGTTTTGTTAAGTTATGTAAACTTACTCAGAGGCTGAAGCAAAGGTCTCATAAAAAATCACGAAGGGATAAATCCTGACTTTGGCAAAAAACTCTTACTGAATTCAGCAAGAGGATAGCCTGGATAGGGGCTTTGGAATTTGACCGTGTGTAAACAAATATCAGCTCAAGGCATAGAACTAATCGAGGTGCACCAGTTAACCTGCTTCCAAGACATGGGATTTTTAACCCTTAATGCCTTAATGGAACGTCCAGATCCGCAATTACTGAAGCCTGTGTCATGAGCCTATTTGAGGTTCGGAATGAAGCGTTTGGATGGCCTGTTCCGCTGCCCATGGTTGAGAATGGAACATTTTCACTCACATGAACTTTCTGTTTTAAGGTTCATACAATTTTGATGACAAAGAATAACCCCTGGGAAAAACAAATATAGGGTATGGTTGGAGTCCCAATTTGATCAGAGTTGACCTCCTGTCCCTGAGTTGCTCAGGAGATGTTCCAAGGCGAAAGATACTTTTGGCATGACAATGCTCTATCTGCAGAATGGACACACGTAATCATAATTCTGCCTAACTGAAGAGACAATTACCCTAGAGGGTGATGCAGCTCTGAGCAGGCAAAGTGGCAATGTATGTGTGTGTTTATGTGTGTGCCTCATCCATTAAGCAAGTAATTCATATGTAAAGTGGAAAAAACTAATAGTAATGTGAGCCAAGAAAAAATGTCCCTGACCTCAGGGTCCCTACAACATCAAATGGATTGTGCTGGATGCAGCAGTCTCATGAGATAATGATCAGCAAGGAAGAAATAACCACCACGAGTCCATCTCGTGGCATTTTAACAATGCACCATTTTTGCTACCAGGAGATTCTCTAGCCATCCTTTTATTTCAAGATTAATCCAAGTTTATGACAGGATGGAATTAAACGGAGTATGACCTGGTACTGTGAAAAATTACAGCCACTGAAAACTTTGGGCTCCCCATGGATAGACTTACACCTTCAACACTCTCAGACTCTTCTTTGAAGCCCACTGTCCTTCAAACAAACTCTTCTTACCATCTGCCCAGGGTGGACTTATGTCTTCCACTCCTGAATCTCTGATCCTCCTGCTTAATGACAAGTCTCAGCCTGTCCCAGCAGGCTGCAGCCTGGCACCATTCAGCTGTTCGTTGCCCCAGTACCCACCTGTACTGCCTTTCGATCACTGCTCTGTCTGGCATCTTCTGATCCTACCATTCCTGCTGTCATAAGCTCCTGGTTGAAGAAGCCCACTTTTCAGAGCATGCTCAACATTCTAACAAGCTGGGAAACCTGCTGAAATTGGAATATCTGGGTGTAAATGCCAAGAAGTATTGTGGGGGAAACAAGAAGTCCCTGATTTTATGACTCTGTGGATATTCCCTCCGTCACAACCCTAATCCGTTCCCTTTACTGAAAACACACTGGCCTCAACACAGCATCTGCCTTTGCAGTTTGTTCCCATCCACCAATGATTTTACAAAGCCTTGAGGCAAAATATGATGGTGCCCCACTGGCAGCAGAGCATGTCTTATTTTGGAGGGTGTTGCCTGAACAGCAAAGTATGTGAGGAGGGCATCTAAAGAGCAAATTGTTAGATTTGTGGAAGACCAGCAATAGATGATTGACCAGCTAATGACGGTAAGGGTCATAGCAGGAGTATTTGTTTATTCCCCTGGCACTAGTGTGTGAGTGGTAGACAATACTTCCCTGTGTTATGGGGGCAGTAGGTATCATGCTACTTTAATTTGTCTGAGGCAGGGCGACTGGCTGCAATTCAGGCGTTCACATAGATATGTTTCCATATTGTGGCCATCATCTGCAGCTGATGTGTCAGTGAGTTTAGGTCCAGACATCCTTCCTGAGAAGCATTTAACTGGCAGCAGTGAGCAACTGGGCCTTGGACCAAGAGCCCAAAGTCAATGAAATGTTAGCCCTTTCATCCCAGTGTCAAAGCTCTCCCTGTACACTGCTGTCCAACATTAAAATGCGAGGAGCCACCTCTCACAATCTGGAAAACCTTATTCATTAGAGCTCAATATTTTCATGCTCTGCTTTATTATTCTGACATTTCCAAGCACATTTGCTCATGATAAGTGAGTGAGAGGGGGAAGGTGCCCACAGAACTGCCACAGCTTTGTGCTGGACTTAGTGCATTACTGGAAGCCAGGCCAAAAAATGTGTGTAAACACTATGGGGAAAGCTTTTGTTCTGAGGACACACATTTCTGGAAATGTCACGTTATTTTTTCAAGTTCTGGAAGTGCTACTTCCCCTTCTAATTTCTTACTCTCTGGGTTATGCAAACATGCAGGTTGGAGTTATTTAAAACAGCCAGACACAGCACAGTCGCATCTGTAGGTGACCAGTAAAGGAAAAATGTGGGTAGGGTGAATTTTAATTTTAGATTTTTCTTCTTTGTCTTTAAAAAATCTTTTGTATAGTTTGGTGCTAATGAAAGGGGCTGAGTTGATAGCACCAGAGAGTAAAATCTTCTCTTAAGCTATAGAACAGGTACGTCCTGGCAGTAGCTGTGAAAGTTTCTCCCACAAAGCTGTGCCAATGGACCTCAAACCTGAATTGGAAGGACCACCTCTGGGTTGAGAGGGAATTCATCCTCCGTGGCCCATTCAGCAGTTGGCCTCTCTGCTGAGACTGCCAACAAGAGAAAACCAATTAATGCAAATTAACTGCAGTAATGCCTTTGCAATGTGGGACTAGGAATTGGATCAAGTTCACCAAACTCATTTCACCCAGGCCAGTGAACAGCCATAAAATGGAAACAGCTTTCATTCACTACTGCCCTGGGATGTATTTAATCCAGTGATCTAAAGGTAAAAGGTTTTATATCCCAATGTCCTGAGCCACCTAATCCCCCTTGCTTTAGAGACTTGAGACAAATTTATTTTCATAAAGACCCAAAGCATCAATTATTTCCATGATCTTGGAACTGGAATGGACAAAACCTCTAAGGAGCAGTGAGTTATAAATGTATCTTTTCTTTGTCTCAGGAATGGTGCTGCTCTAGATGAGAGCAGGAGTGTAGAGGTGCTGGTACATATTAGAAGTCCCCGTACTGGCAGTTATAAAAAACACTGTATTTGATCTCTTCTCCCTGGATATGGTGGGAAACAAAATCTAAATTCCAAGTTTCAGAAAAATGTGGATCTGAAGCTAGACATGTTGTTGATCTGGAATATGTTTCTCATCCAGGCTGTGAGATCTTCCCTAGTTTAAATCTCGGTCCTTTCTTCTAGAAGAGCAGAGTAGCTTCTACTTTTTTTAATTTTATTTAATTTAGTTATGATGCTACACAAAACAGGGATGGTCTAGTTGACCTCATAGGTCTTTCCCATCTATAATTCCTTTTCCTGCAAAAAATACAGATTGTAATAATTTACTAATTTATCCAGCCTAATCGAAATGTGTACATTTTTATACTGATGTTTCTTATTTTCTTTGACCTAAGAGACCGAGACTACCACTTGAAGACCTACAAATCAGTCATCCCTGCCAGTAAACTAGTGGATTGGCTGATTGCACAGGTAGGAAAATGTAGATAAATAGTACTTATGTATATTGCTGTCATGCTATCATTGACAGCTTCTGAGTCGCAAATGCCTGTTCTCACTTCCTGGTGACATTGTAAATAAGAAGAGGGCAGCATTATCTCTTGTAAGTGTAAACAAACTTGTTTGTCTTAGTGATTGGCTGAACAAGAAGTAGGACTGAGTGGACTTGTAAGCTCTGAAGTTTTACATTGTATTGTTTTTGAGTGCAGTTATGTAAAAAAAAGTCTACATTTGTAAATTGCACTTTCACGACAAAGAGATTGCACTACAGTACTTGTATGAGGTGAATTGAAATATACTATTTCTTTTGTTTATCATTTTAACAGTACAAATATTTATAATAAAAATAATATACACTTTGATTTCAATTACAACAGGGAATACAATGTGTATGAAAATGTAGAAAAACATCCAAAATATTTAATAAATTTCAATTGGTATTCTATTGTTTAACAGTGTAATTAAAACTGTGATTAATCACGATTAATTTTTTTAATCGCAATTAATTTTTTTCAGTTAATTGCGTGAGTTAACTGTGATTATTCGACAGCCATAGAACCTGACTCTCCCTTTCATAAAGACACCTTTATTTTAAGTGCTCATTGATGAAAAGCACTATATAAGAGCTAGATATTATTATATTACCAAAGTGATGTAAAAGGGCCTTTGTGTAAATGAGCATCGGGCCTGGAATGTTCTTCTTCGGAAAGGTTCTCTCCAATTGCATTTGACATCTTTTTACATTAAGGAAACAAGTGTGATTGAAGACACACTGTGGGACCCCATTTATCAAATGAAACAGCTGAAGAGGGGCTGCCTATTCCTGCCTAGCAAAGGCAGAAGGAAAGCAGGCAGATTAGAGCTCAGGTTGTTGAATCTGTTCCATGTGGCTTAACAGGGTCCATGGAGAACAGGGGGAAAAGAAGCTGCTGTGGTCAAAGGGGAGCAATTTAATCAATCTAATGCGGCCATGATTGTAGTTAATCACAGTTCTGTAAGCAAGAGGATGACTCAGAGGTCAAAATAAAAGATCAGTCTTAGGTCTGGAGAAAGTGAACTCATTTTTTCCCCTCCTTTTCCTCATTCTATTCGGTTAATCCAGCCTGCAGGTTTGCTGTTCACTGAATTTTCCTTTACACTTCATACATTAGGCTTGAATCATCTGTGTATAGAGGCTAAATTGATGTGTGTGATACGAGAAAAATGTCTGGGGTATTCATTTAGTTAATAGGAACATGGTCAACATTTAACTTCTGCATCTTGGCCTTGGCCCAATTCCCATTCATGTCATTGGGAACATTCCTTTGATTCTAGTGGGAGTTGGATTGAGTCCCAAATTTGCTAAATTAAAAATAAAAAATATGATTTTTTTTCTAACTGGTGGCACTACAAATTCTTCCATGGATATAAAAATCCAGCCGGATTCTTCCTGCTACTTATGTCATTCCTTCCTTTATGAATAGGTCCTATGGAACTTAGTAGTAAATTTTCACTTTTCTATAGTTTTTTTAACTATCCCATAGAATTTAATAGAAAATTGCTTCCATGCTATGGAAACCTATAGGATGGTACAGAAACGTATAGAAAGACAATTATTTTCTATTAAATTCTGCAGGTATTTGATTAGTTTCTCTAGAACCCTAATGCACTTCTGTAGAATTCTATTAGGACTTTTCTATAAGAGCAGTAATAAAGATTGTGTAATTAGAATTTAGCTGGTGGCCTTGTGCATTAAACAGAATAGACTCCCAATTGCTCTTCCATAGCTGTGTTGGCTCTACAGGAATGGAAAAGTGTTTGTATCAATAAAGCAGATGCAACTTCCAGGCATTGAGGGGAGCATATGCAGCATGTTGAATATGGGGGTGATGCCACTTTTATGTGGCCACTTTTCTGACTATAACTATGCTGTAGGATTTTATTGTCCTTGTGATTTCTGACTATAGCTACACTGTAGGATTTTATTGTCATAAGTGCTCTGCATTTATGATAACAACAATCAGATTTCCAGTCAGACAGTCCTACAGAGAGCAGCCTTCCTATGCACTTGCTTGGAATCCTCCCCCCCAGATTGAACTGTTAACTTACAACTGGTCATGCTTTGGATCTTCTACCTAAATATTTAACAGCTGATTTCAATGGGAGCTGCTGGGTGCTCAGCCCTTTGGAAAATCAGTCCACCTTTTAGTTACCCAAATATGGCCATAGGAATTTAACTTTAGGCACCCATTTTTGAAAATCTTGGTTGTGGTGTCTAATGTGATTTCATAATTAAACGCATCACAGAAAAGGGATCTTGGAAAAAATGCACTTTCTGGTTCTGACAAACCCTCTATAGTCAGGATTTTAAGTAGAAAATCATGGTTTGATTTAGAAATGGTGTACAAAAATAGTGGAAGACCATTGTTTCCTTTAGAGTCAATGACCCAGCATAGTACTTGAAGGATGGAATCTGCCTTCTGTTTGTCATTTGGACTGGAAAAGTCAGGGGGATCTTTCACTAATAGAAGAGGCTGTTTTTCATTTCCTTGGCCCTCACAACTATTCTAAAGAGTCAGCAACACAAAGGACTAAGAGCTTTTTTCCTATAAAAGAAATGATATTTTAGCCATCATTTGAGATCCTAAACCCTGCCTCCTACTTGGAGAACATTATATTTTCTTGCATCTGTCAACAGTCAAGCTGAATTTGGTCTTGAGCGACACTTAACTATCTGTACATTTAACCTGTTGCCATTTAAATTTGATACATGCAACAATCCCTTGTGTATCACATGCTCTCAGAATCTGAGCCAACATAGAGCCTAACTGCCTGATTATCAGAGATGCTGAGCACTAGTAGCTCCACTGACATCAATGGGGCTGCAGGTGCTCAGCACCTCTCACTATCAGGCCTATTAAATTGTGCAACTTGGAATACTAGTAATGCATATTCAGTACCAGAGAGTCTTTGTGTGAGAGAGGGATGCTGTGGGATTTCCATAAGCCTGGAGATTTAATACAGAGCTTGCTTGACTTTTCTGTTAGTTATTTCCTGCTCACAATGGCTGGATTTGGTCTCAGTCATCTCCCATTCTGTGTCTAAGGTGTGTTCTGTATTCAACACTAGAACACAGTATTAGCCATGACATTGGAGGGAAAAACATGGCCGATGGGAGATGGGGTATTTATGTCTCATCCCATGGCATGGGGCTAAGTCCTGGAAAATGAAGACTTGTAAGAAAGCCTGTGTTGGGTTTTTCTCCGGTGACCCTCTGTCGGGGAGGGCTTCAGTGGTCATGCCTGAAAGGAGAAATACCTGCTCCAGCATCAGTGATTGCATGGAAATTTATAGATAATCCACTAAGCATTCATGCAGGTGAACAGCTGGATCCTATCACCTTCATGTTCCAACCTCATCTACCTCCCACTGAGAGCTGGCTGAGAAGAGATGAATACGGGCCTTTCCCATAAGAATGAGGGCTGTTGTAGTTGATAGAAGCTTAATAGCTGTAGCTGTGAGGAAAAGGCTCCAACAATCATTCTTGTGCTTTCTTCTGTACCACTATGAGCTGGTCTGTAGAGGCCACTTCCCTGAACTGATCTGTAAAGGCCACTTCCTTCTCCTCCTTCAAATCCCTGCCCAAGATCTGGTTCTATCGTGATGCAAGAAATTAGCCAACTAACAATAGCTTGGTATTGAGTGGCAGTTAAGGAAGGGTGAATGAGGTTCTCACCCATCTTTATAATCCCCAATCCTGGACCAAGCCAAGGGCCAGTTTAGGTTCCAGAGAAACTCACAGCAGCTTCTGGACTTCTCTAAGCCTCCCCCGCCCAAACAGCCCCCAGGAGGCCATTCTAACAGCAAGAGATCTCCATAATGCAAGGGCCATGTCCTTTTCCCTTGGTCACTCCCCTTAACTTGGGAGGGGGAGGGGGCCACAAAGTAGGTGGTGTAGGCTAGCTATGGCGACCCTGTGCCACATAGGGATTCTCCCATATGAGGAGGATGTTCAGATGGTTGGTTTTACATCCCCTTTGCCTCACCAAAGGCGTGCGAAGAGACTGTAACGAGGGCCACAGGCTGAGCCTTGTAATTGTAGATTCTAGACCTATCCGCCCCCCTTTGCATGTTGCTTTGCTTCTTAGACTGTAAGCAGGGCAGGGACTGTCTCCTTACGTGTGCAGACAGCACCTAGCACATTGTGGGTTCTACTGTAATGCAAATAATAATCACCATCCCAAGACAGAGCACCAATGAGAGCATCCCAAAGAGAGTGCTGCTGGGATGCTAAAGGACAGCTCCTTTTGCTCATGGGTAGAACTTTCACCATGGAGGTGTGTTTGTGTGCATCTCTGGGCATTTCCTTCTCTAGTGTGGGCGTGATTCTCAGCTAGTGTAAACTGGCACAGCTCTATTGACTTCTTTGGAATGATGCTGACTTACACTAGCTGAAGCAAAGATTTTCGTAGGCATGTTTGTAGTGGACAAATCATCCCTTCCTGTTAATTCCTCCATTCTCTCCTCCATAC
The DNA here is from genome assembly GCF_016161935.1 of Mauremys reevesii. NCBI lineage: Eukaryota > Metazoa > Chordata > Testudines > Geoemydidae > Mauremys > Mauremys reevesii. Next base: position 32,660,202 of record NC_052635.1, on the reverse strand, counting down.
CATCCTTTCCTCTGTCTTATCCAAAGTCTTCCTCTATAATTCAGCTTCCATAAGCAACATATTGTCTGCTTGTACATGTAACAGAGGGAAATAAGCATCTTCTAGGCACAGAATTTCCTTAAAGTTACTGAGGAGGTGCTGCTATGTCAGCCCAGGCCATCAGAAGACCACATCTGCAGCAGCAACTGAGCTGGCAGCAAGTAATTTGAGGATCTGGGCACCCTGGAACTGAAGTCTGTGCCCTCTTAAAGTGGGAGCATTACTTCCCAAGGCTTCCCAGCCTAGATAAGGGTCGGAATTGGAATGGAGCTCTTGCAGCTCCCATTGACCTGAATTTGACTTCAGTGTGAGCTGCAAGTGCCCTAAAAATAACAAAAGAATATGCAGAGCTGGGAGCATTCCTGATCGGTCTGCAAAACTGTGCAGAACTGCACCTTGATTTTATAAGAATCACAAGCATCTGCTGGAGACTACATTGGTACTGTCAAAAATCGATTCACTTGTGACCTGAGTCAGAATTTGAATCCAGAGCCCCAGAGATGACAGAGGCTAATCCACCAATAGTTGGTCCACACTCCACCTGGAAAACATTAAGTGGTAATTCTAGGAGAGGAGGTATGAAAGTAAAAGGAAGAATGTAAAGCTGAATGCTGTTACAAAGATCATTCTTCTAGCCCATTGCTTTGACCATGTCACCCCTCTTTGAATCCCTCCACTGGCTCCCCCTTCTCTAGTGCATCAAACATAATCTACTTGTCTTCACTTTCAAAGCCCTCCATGGCCTATCCCTACCCTACCTTACATCTTTTACTCACTACTGAGATGTAGACTCCCACCTCTGATCATAGGTGCTGGAACTAGAGGTTCGGGGAAGGGGGTGCTGCAACACCCCCTGTTTTGAAGTGGTTTCCATTATATCCAGGGTTAGAGTTTGGTTCAGTGCCTCTCAGCACCCCCACTATAAAAATTGTTCCAGCACCCCGCCTCCGATTGGCTCATGATGCCACCCTCCATCACCCCTTGTTAAATTTCCAAATGGGGGCCTTTGTGCTCTCTCCCATGGTGCCCCTCGTGCTTGGGAGGAGCTCCCTGTAAACATCCCCAAAACTAACTCCTCCTCCTCCTTCAAAACCCTCCTGAAAACTCTCCTTTCCAGGGATGTCGACAAAAAAACATAGCCATGGTTTGGCCTCTAGTGTACTGAGAGCACTGCCTACCATGTGTCTCCTTGTTCTCCCATCTGTCTGTCTGTCTGTCTCCATCTGTTGTCTCTTGATTTATACTTAGATTGCAAAGTCTTTGGAATGTCTTTTTGCTCTGTATTTGTACAGTGCCTAGCGCAGTGGGATCCTGATCCATGACAGGGGCTCCTAGGTGCTACTGCAATACAAATAATAACAAAGGGATATTGGGCCTTATTCACCACTATGTTAGCTCATTGTTCCCCGGGGAGTAGCTCCATTGAGTGCAATCCATTGACTACACTGGCATGAAACCAGAGTAACATGGTGGTGTGTTGAGTTTCATGTGCAGTTTCTGCAAGACACACATCTAAAATTATGTGTAGAATGTTAAATGTCTCTCTTTAAGTTTTTTTTATTAGTGCTCTTATTGCAGTTGGAGGGATTGCCAAATACTATTTGGAAATATGCACAGAGGATCCAAAATGCTCTATTTTTAGTTACCTCCTAAATTGAAAAGGTGCTGGTTTTCAAGGGATGTGATCTGAGGCCACGCTAATGTCCTCAGGAGTAGCCAAGTTTGCGTTAGAATCCCCGCACGTGGAGATTTTAATGTGCAGTTGCCTGGAAGAGAACCAGATCCCAAAGGCTAATTTAAGAATGGTGTCAGAAGGCATTTCCCCTTCAATTTATTCACAATTACAGAATTAAATTAGATTTTAAATCCTGGCCTCTATGCAGAATGAACTAGCCATTTAGCCTAAAAAATAAGTCATAGTGGTAGCTGGGAATTGTCACATGGCAGGATGTTGAAACTGAGAAGAGACTTGTAAAGCCCTGAAATTAGTTTAGAGTCAAAAATTGAGTTTAATGTTTATTAATACCTACTGCTTGTGTATCCTTGGACGATTATGAAATAGACTCAGGCAACCCCTGGAGCAGTCACACTGTATCCTGGCAGAGATACAGCCATTGCTTTTTGTTTTGCAGCTACCATGGGTTTTGTCTTGCTGTCAGATAGTGACAGTCACACCATCTCACAGTGAGCAGCATATGCAGAGGATCAGGTAGTAGAAGGGAGGGAGCCTACATGCAAACAAGTCAGGGAAATAGGAACCTACCCTAAGCATGTCAGTCATTCATAGCCAACTGCAGGGTGTGGGCTTGGGGAGTATGGGACCTGTGCTCAAACTGTGGGCTTAATTTGAGTGCTAAATCCGAGGCTGCATGGGTAAGGTCTACAGGGTGGAGCCTCGTCATTCTTCATACATTTTTCATTTGTTGTTTCTTTGTATTTTCTGGAGAACAACCTCTAATGGCTGCAACTGTGGCCTTTATTTTAGAAATAAAGGCACCTCAACAGGGCCTGATCCTGAGAGATGCTGAGCACCCAGAAATCAGTGGGATGTCACTCGGAGCTGTGAACCATACTCTGCACCTTGCAGGGGTTGGCAGCGAGCAAGAGAGGGTGCAGCAGGCACACCTGCAAAAATCTTCCTTTGTGCATGTCAGATAAACTATTGCATATGCAGAATTTGGGCATTTATTGCAAATAACCAATTTTCTGCATGCAAATTACTTTTTAATGATTTGTAACAGGCACATTTTCAGGCACACCTCTTGCACTCTACTTTGAAATGTTGGCTTGAGGGCTTCAAATGATATTTGACTGAGCGAGTCATTTTTTGCAGATTTGGCTGTATGAGAAAACAGAGTACCATAGAAGTTTAATTAAATTCAACCTTTGGGAGTTCACTTGAACTGATTATGCATAGAGAGTTTTCCCTCTCGGTTTAGATATAGATAAAAATCTCGCTCTCCTAAGAATGAGTGGTATTGTCTGGGGCTAATGGGTACTGAACTCAATCTTTATCATGATTGCCGGTAATAAAGCAAAAAGTCTCCACACTGAGGTAATATTATGCGTCTGTGCTTGTAAAACAGCTGCTTTCCAGAGTCCTGGTCTTTTGTCCTCCCAATTCCTGTGGGAGGGAAGGGGTGCTATATATAGGAATGAATGGGATTTGGGGAAAGGGAGGCCTGTTTTAATTGTTTGCTATTGTTCTCTGCCACTCTGCTAATTTCAGAGCTGCAAGCACAGGGAGGGGAAATTGTTTAGATTAGGAAGTAGTCTGAGGTGTAACATTTATCCTCCTGTTTCTAGGGAGACTGTCAGACTCGGGAGGAAGCTGTCGCACTGGGTGTTGGACTCTGCAATAATGGCTTCATGCATCATGGTAATGTATCAATAACCCATCTCATAGCCAATTAACAGAGCTCTCACTTCAATCTCACTAACAAGGGATATCTGCAAATCCCTCTCCTATAGACTGTGCCACACATGCTGATATACAAACAGCTGCAGAGGTCCCGCAGGATCCATCTGAAATGCAGCTATGGGGAATACTGCAGGCACTGAGCCTATTCAGGATGTCTGGGGTAATAGCTCCCCCATAGGGTCCCTGCGTTGATGATACAACGAGGAGTCCGGTGGCACCTTAAAGACTAACAGATTTATTTGGGCAATAATCTGTTAGTCTTTAAGGTGCCACTGGACTTCTTGTTGTGTTTGTGGATACAGACTAACACGGCTACCCCCTGGTACTTGAGACGTTGATGATGTTCATGGTAAGCACTGCAGCACCTAGCCAGTTTAGAGGGGAGATATTTTTCTCACCATGTGTTTCAGTGCCATGTCTGGGCCATCGGAAATGCTGCACATGCTAAGTGCAGTCCTGAGATGTACTTCAGTGGGTCTCAGGAATGACATGACATGCCCTGGTCTAACCTGTGCTGAATCTCTAAACACTAGGCTGAGCTATTCTAAAGGAATTGCCAAATTGCTCAGTCCAGTTCCTGCCTCTTGGAGCTGCCTTGGCAGCCCTCAGAGCTGAGCTGCTGGAGCTGCCAGATTCTCAAGCTCAGCCCTGTGTTTTGAGGTCGGCCCTGCTCTTTAATTTCTCGTGGCTATTTTAGATTGTTTTTGCACCCCCACAGCAGTAAAGATTTGCTCTAAAATAAAAGCACCGGCTGTTTACTGACCCCACATTCTGCCATCTCCCATGTCCTCGTAGTAATCATGATGCAGCATGTGGGAAACCCAGCTGAAATATCCAAAAAACCCAGTGCAATATAGGAGTAGCAATCAGTGAGGAATGTAAAGGAGCATCACTATAATTCCTGCCCCAAAATGACAAGGTACCATCTCTCCAATGGGCATTTTAGATGAGCAAAGCCAGTGGAAATTCACATCGGAGGTAAAAGCATGGATTCTGAGAATTTGTAGCCATTTGGGGCTTTAGAGTTTGAATTAAATTCTCTGCCCCCATTGCCTATCCCTGAAAAGACACTGTAGCAAGCACAGCCTGTCCCCAGAGTCTAACTGCTAACCTCAGTTTATGGAACTGGGGGAACTCACCATGTGGAAACTCACTAGCATGTTCACTCTCTCTCAATTCAGCCAGCGGTATGGCCCCACTCAGGAAACCTGGAGGAAGAGGGACGGGAGGGTCAGATTGTGATACCCTTATTCACATTGCGTAGTCCCTTACTTCTCAAAGAGCCCCAATGATCCTTTCAGAGCAAGGTCCTACTCCACAGGAGCGAGTGTCTCAGAATATGGCCCATCATGAAAAGGAGACAAGTGATGAGCAATCCCCAAGGAAGCCGAGGGTCCAAACTTTCTTCCCTGCCGTCCAGCCTGGTGATTGGGTGCACGGAGACCTGAGCTCAGAGCTGGAAAATATACATTGTAGAGCCCCCATCTCTGGCAGACCCTCAGGGAGTACCCCAGCCAACACCTGGATTTCAGGATACATTGCCTTGCGACAACTGCAGGCTTTTAAATATAGCTATATTCTAAACATATATAAATGAAATGGCTGCAAAAATGTTCATGAAATGTTCCTGGAAAAGGTGAGTCAGGGACTGGAGAGGAGGAGTGTGGAGAGCACCCAGTATTGCTGCTCTGGGCCAGATCAGAGGCTATCTGTAGGTTTCTCTGCAGTGTTTACCCATAGGCTTTAATGAGAACCATCCTTGACATGGCCCTAGAAGATGAAACAGATATTAGGAAACAGACACCACAGCCAAACTGGTTCTGCAGATCCCTGCCAGACAACTGATTAAAAAAGCTGCTGAAGGAAAGAGACTCTGTTGAGAAGTTAATTTACATCTGAGGCCATTTTTTGTTGTGTGGAGCTGACCGGCCTTTGGAAGCCTCACAATGGGCCTGTGTTTACAGATGGGAATTTCTCCAGCTACTGGCTGAAAAAGCAGCCACTGCATCCTCCCTTGAGTATTTCAGATTCTGCACCAATAGCATGAAAAGGTGCCCCATATCTCACTGCAGGGAGAGGCACATTGAATATGAATAAGCAGGAGCCATGGGGATTGGGCATGGTCTCAAAGCTGTAGGGATAGGGATCATGGGGCCCAGCATGGAACTCTTTGGGCACTAGCACCCAGATTTACTCTAGTTTATAAAGCTATTGTTCCACACATACAACAGCCTTCTTCTCTCAGAGCCATATGGTGAAACTCCACTCCCATTTTCAGCTCTCCTGTCCATTCTTAATACCTTCATTCCACATACACTCTGAACCATTATGTGTGGACTCCCCTGCTATCCCTCTAACAAGCAGTTCAAGAGCAATATTGTTCCCAGAGCTGTGAACCCGCCCATTGTCTTCCTCCATGATGCTGATGCCAAGACAGGGAAGTAAACAAATCACATCCATATGTGTTTCAGCTCCATTAGACAAACTGCCAAAGATAAATCAGTATTTGACCAATGAAGAAATGCTAATTCAGTGGGGAAGTAATATTTACTTTCCAGGTTCCAAGTGGTGTTTCCAGTGATGAGACCTATATGAACCAACCATAATACATACCTGCCTAATGCTTGATAATATACTACATAGCACCTTTCTTCTAAGAGGACCCGATGGGCATTACACATGCATCAGAAGCATGTGTGTAGTTTGGGGGTGTCAGAGAGGGCATTGCCCTCCCAAACTGCAAGCCTCAGGCAGGTGCGGAATTTGCCTCTGTCCCCCACACGCAGCCACATTGGTCTGACTGGAGCTGACCCCCAAATATAGAAGTCAGACCATGCCTATGATCAGAAGAACTGAAGATCAGACCAAGATCCACCATGCAGCTTGGAGAGGTGTGCCCAAAGTGTCCTAAATAAATGATTGGCTGGAATTGGGGGGTCAGGATTTTGTTTGGTCTTTGGTTTTCTAAAGGTTGGGGGTATATTTTTAGATTTCCTTCTAACTTGCTCTCTCTCTGTCCATGTGTATGTGTGTGTGTCTTCCACCTTTGGTTTTCAGTCCTGGAGAAGAGTGAATTCAAGGATGAATCCCAATATTTCCGTTTTTATGCTGATGAGGAGATGGAGGGTACAAGTTTCAAGAGCAAGCAGCTGCGTAATGACTTCAAGCTCGTTGAAAACATCCTAGCAAAGCGCCTGCTGGTAAGACAGAGCTGGTCTGGTGTTTGTTTCACATAAAGCCTTGTGTGATCTTTAGCGTTCTAAGAGACTCAATTTATACCACAGTATAGTAGAAAAAAATCAGGGTGGGAAATTATAGACAGTAGCCAGATATTGCAGCTGACTGATTCACTGTGAGACTTCTTTTTCTTGAGAGACAAGATGGGGGAGGTAGATTCAAAAGGAGGCCTTGCATCAAATGGGCTGAAGTTAAACACTGAGTGACATATACAGCATGGTAGAGGTACTTAGGTAAAAGTCAGGTAATTCTCCAAGATTCATGTTTTTAGGAGTCACCATCAGAGTGATTCCAAATAGCTTCAGGCTGGATTCCTATCCAGAACATATCCAGTTCCAGTCTCAGTTCCAATCTCGTGGAAGCCATTTTCCAGGCAATAATATTGTTCTCCACGTTGACTGCCCTTCAAATAGTTATTTCCCATGATTCCCAGTCTGTTAAATACCATCACACTCTTGAGTGCATGTGGACTGCTTTACCCTTGTTTGCACTTGGATGTCATTTGTCCAGAAAACCTCATTTACTGCCAGTGGCCCAGAGTCCATCCTCCTCTCCTGTTGAGCACTGGCAGAATGCAGGAGCAGAAAGCCCAGGTCAATAATGACAAAACAGCTTTGCTGGAAAGGATCCTGAGGCCCATTAAAGGAGGGAAGAGTTTTCCTGGTGGATGGCCAAAATTGTACCCTCCCTGCTGCAGGGAGATCATTCAGTGTTTGTCTTAATGGCTAATTGTGATATTTAAAGCACCATACAATGATGTCCCTCCCTCCTTCTCCCTAAAAATCGTTCACTTACGCAGCCAGTGCTAGTGAACTGTGTGTCTCTGTTCATCCTCCTATAAAGGCATTTGATACAAAGAAGCTGCTAAAGGAATAATTTACTTAACTTGCCAAGAACTTACACTCTGGGCTTGATTCCTGCATTTTGCAAAGCACTCAGAGATCATTTTCATATTCACTCATAGGGAATTGTCATCACTCGAGCTGCTTTGATTTTCTTCCTTGTGGACAGAGGTCCCCGTTTTGAGGAAACAGATTAACCAGCAGACATCTTCCACTTTTCTTCCCCCTTATTTAAAAGTTCTAGTATCTAACAACAGCATTATTTCTACCCCTGAAATAAGGGAGCCTTTTAAAGATCAGCAGTAGACCTGGTTGATCCTACTTTCTGCTAATGTGTTGGGTGTTTATTAGCATTCATCAAAGAGAATAAATTTCAACCTCTTCGGCTGTGCACTTTGTCTGTTTCCTATCGATTACAAGTAGTGTATGACTGAGCACCTAAGTGACATCTGCTCCCTGACTGGGTAACTGAAAGATTTAAAACAGGAGAAATACTTATTACATTACTGTTACTGTAGTTCCTAAACAAGTGTCATTGTGTTAGGCACAAACACAACCCCCTCCCAAAGAGCTAACAGTAAAAAATGAATGATGAATGATGCATAGCAAATAACAAACAGCACGCTTCTTGGTACAGATTTTCAAATTAATAATTATTTGTGCTAAAATTCTGCGCTTCATTGCTATTTACACAAACAAACCAAGAGCTTCCTGAATACTTGTGAAGATCCCACAGATACAAGCACTAGAAATGCATCACATTATTCATGATGACATTCATGCCTCCCTTTTTTGGTTAGAAATAAGGAACTGCTGGAATCCTTGTGCTTCCCTGCCTGCAGAACATCTCCGCCTTGCTCCTCAGGGCTCCCTGTAAGCCACATTGTAGTTAGGGTAACACAGCCTCCGCTCTGCTGGATCTTGTACTGTATCTCTGCAGTGTAACCTGTGTTGCCCAAGGGGAACCAACTCAACTCACTTACCAACTGGTGCTAGGTTTTTCCCCCTTTCCCTATCTTGGACAACCTTGCACTGCAAGGGGAGAAACAACAAGAGCTTTCTGGCCAATGAAAATCACAAATGCCAAAAGAAAGTGATTCCAGGCTGGAAAAAAATGCACTTCAAACAAAGTTTGATATTCATTTATTTATGCAGTTGTTTTTGATTTATGGACATAAATCTTGACATGCTGAAAAAATACACAAAATTCTTTGCATAGTTCAAAAAGAATTAAGGCTTCTCACTGCCTCCAGCTACGGGGATTGTATCCGTGTTGCAGCTTTCCCCTTTTAACTTTTGATCTACACTTCAGCTCATCAGGCCCAGCACTTAAAGAATCAAATTTCAGACAGACAAATGTGCTTGTGGAGATGGACATCCATGAAGGATCCACCAGAAGTTTCACACTCACAGTTCTGTCTATCAGTAGGGGACACCAACTGAGTCAGGATCATTTGTCTCATCTTAAATGAAAGGTGTCAGAACTTTTCCCGTCACTGTAGAGATACTGCCTGCAAATATCATGGGGAACAGCTTCTAAAGCACCTAAGGAGTGCAGTAGGAGCCTAAGTCCCATTTTTCAAAAGGACCTACATCATTCAGGAACCTAGCCACCACTGAAAGTCAATACCAACATTACTGCCTTCTGGCATTGTAGGTGTTTTGGAGAAAGGTGGCATCTAGTGGTCTGAGCACAAGAATGAGGAATACACCTGTGTCCTAATCTAGTTTCTGACATGAGCTCACTGTATAGCCCTAAGCAAGTCACTTAAACATGCTGTGCCTCAGTTTTCCCATCTGCAAAATGAGGATAATACTTATCTGCTGTATCGGTCATATTTAGAAGAGGCTTTGAAACTGAAAGACATTAAATCAAATAATTAATAATAATATCACTTTGAACTTACTCTGTATAGTGTAGCACCCACCCATCCCAGGGTCTCAAGTGTAGGTACTAGGTAGCATTATAACTCATTCATGTTTCTCACTGCAATTTTAAAAGAGCCATTTTAAGGCAACCCCCTTAAATGTGCTGATAAAACTATGGACTTGCAAAACACATTTCTCTTATTCAGAGATTAAATAGTGACTTGCATTGTTAAAATAAAGTCCTGCTCACTCCCTAATAAAATCTCTTCACTGTTTACTCATTCCAGGGGAATTATTCTTATGTCTTGTGCTAATATAAAATGACCTAATTCTGCACAGGTTCTGCAAGAGAGAGGCTGCCTCATTACCTTTCATTAGTCTAGCCTCCCAAAGTCTATTCAGGCTTGAGCATTCAAAATCATTGATTAAAAACATCCTCAGGAACAGAGTCACTAATGAGAGTCTGTCCCAGACGGATCTCTGAACTCCCAAGGAGTTGGGCTGGCAAGTCAATAGAAGAGGCATCTGCCATCCAGGTGTAGCCAGAGGCCATGATAAGGGTATTTTTGAGTGGATTTGGCCACTAAAAACCCCAGCAAACACTGAAGTGAAAACAAGTCTCTCTTATACTGTAAATCTTCCATTGTTAAGTTATTCAGAATGTTCAGTTCACGGTGGAGGTCACGGATCAAAAGGATCTGGGTTTTTGTTGTGTTTTATTTTTTGTGTTTAGTGATTGGCGAAATGTAACACCAAAGACTGTAGTAGCTCAAAGGCTTCCTTGGCAAGGCTTATAGCAGAGCTGGGTTTATGCTGCAAATGTTTTCCCCACTATGTATGTCTGAAGTTTTCAATTAATTCACTTCAACAATGTTCACACTCTCTGTTGAGTTGGATTTCCACAATCATGCAATCAAGTTTTACTCATGTGTATCCTTAGGAGGATTGAATTTAAGATCACACACTTAGGTCAGTATGCATGCAAGGAGCACAGTGACATCTGAGGAACACCTAAAAATACAGTTATTGGGCCAAATTCTGAAAACTGGAACAAAGTCTTAGTAAAAAGGATTTGCCCTGAGGAAACTGAGCTGAAGTGGAAACACAGCAAATGTGAAGAGGGAAATCTTCAGCCTTTTGCGGGCTTCCAAGCCTTCTGACTACATAGGCACCATCAACCGGCGACTGGAAAGTATGTGAGGGGAATAGCAGGTATAACCTTTGCTTCCCTCCCAACACTGGTTTAGCCCATGTGCATTTGTGTACAGAAGATGGCTGAAACAGAGGTTAACCTGGGATAAAGGAAGCCACAAGCTTTCCATTTGGTGTTACTGTTTATTCAGACAGACCATACTGCAATCTGATGTCTTGGCCACTGACAACGGTTTAACATGTGTTTTCCATGTTGGGGGAAAGTCCCCTACCAGATGATTGGGTACTTTCATAGTGCAGTAGGGATATAGTTCCGTGTTCACTGAATCATCTCACTCTTTGTTGTCACCATTTTTTAATGTTGGCTTGTGGCCAAGTTCTGCTGGTCCATCGGGGCACACAGACCCCTTTGATTTCAGTGGGGAGCTGTCCATGGAAATTTGAGGGAGAAACTGATCATTAATGACTTAGATTCTCCTTAGCTTAAAGCTTATACTTTCTGCCTCTCTGTCATATCCCAAATATCCATCTTTGCTTCTGCCAAGAGCCATCCATTAAATAGCGTGGCTCTGTCTGGGAAGATCAGCCCTTAAAGATACAGTCCCCTGTACATATCTATTACACTGATTACATTAAGTAGAGGATCTACAATTTTTTCAGAGCCTGGACCATCTTTTAATAGACACTGTATCATGGACATCGCTCCACCATTCACAGTCATATGACTTCCCTGTGGCACTACAACAATAGCTTATGTGGGAAAGTGTCATACAAGAAATATTTAATTCAGTATTTTTAGCTGCCTTTTAATGGGATTTAGCAGCTAGGAATGAAAGAGGAGCCAGCATCATGTGACCGGCCTGCATTGCATGGACTACTCTGCAGGCCATCGTTGGAAACCTGTGTACGAGAGTGACTAGCAAAACAAAGAACTATATAACTGTTATGATGGACACTGTAGTGGTAACAAGCTGTTGTTGGGAAAGAGTGCAGTCACTAATAAATGGTGATACATGTGCTGGAACTCATATCTCACTTGTTGCAAACAAAGCAGATGTGATAGAAACAAATATAATGGGCTATTTATAGGATATTTCTTCTCCCTGTGTCCTGGCCAAATTCTATTTGAGGATGTTCTGCCTGTCTAAACTTCCCCTGCAATTTCAATTGAATATTCTTCTTTACATCCTGGACTGGATAATTGTGTGATGCTGCTGTTCAATATTAAGCAGCTGCTGTCTTATACTCCCAAAGTGGCTGCATTTCAGGGGTGACAGAAGTGATTCCTGTATATGGAAAGTCTCTTAATTGCTTTGGGATCCTTTGGGATGAAAGGCTGTTCTGTACTGAAATGCAAGGTATTACTATTTCATTATGTGGAAAACACATCACAGCTTTCTTAAAGTGTTGCATAGCAGCAGATGAAGTGAACACTGACTATAGTTTGCATAAATGTTTATAAAAGGGCTTTGGGATTCTTTGGCTTGAAAAGTGGCATAGAAATGTAGGACTATTAGTTTAATCACCATCACTTTCATTGAAAACAATCCACATTAAAAACTTTACAAACAATTCCGTTTGCACTCAGTTTTAGAACTGAGAAGGGCATGAAGGTCATTAGAAAATGACAGGGCATGAAAGAGATTTCCATGTGCAATCAGGGTATTTGCACACAAACTAGACAATCAATGGTGCATAGCTCTTAGTTCTCAGGTTTTGCAAATCAAGACCTCTGTGTACATCTACATAGCGAGCAGCAGCCCACAGCAGTGAGTCTCCGAGCTTTGGCTACAGCACAAAAAATAGCAGTGTAGACATTATAGCTTGGACTGTGAAACCTACAGCTCTCGCTAGGCTTCAGAGCCCAAACTCCAGCCTAAGCTGCAATATCTACACAGCTATTTTTAGCACCGTGGTGCAAGCTCCATGAGCCCGAGTCTGTTGATCTGGGTTTGACACTTGCGGCCGCAGGCTGCTGCTCGCTGTGTAGATGTGCCGTGAATGTTTAAGATACCGGGTCATTTTGTTTCACTATCCACATCTGTCAGAAAGCTGAATATGGTCTTGTCATGCCACATGTGAATGTTCAGAAGGACCCAAGGTTTTGTTCAGAGTAATGGTCATGGGTCACAGAGTGGCAACTTTACCATGTTATCAGGGAATACAAGGATGGTGAGTTAGTGTTGTTTCCAATAAAGCTCTCTGAAATTACCACTATTCCCCAACAACCTGCCTCAGCGCTGTTGGTTGATTTTTCTCCCAAAAGGTTAACACTGCATTTGGCTTTAGCTGCATGACTCCCATTAAAATAAATGGGAATTTTACGGCTGACTCCCCGGTCGGTGCTTTGAAAATGTAGCCCGGAGCACGTTTCTCCAACAGGAGAGGAACTGCACAGCCTCTTTGCATGGAAAATGACAAGTTGAACGGGAGAGCTGCCGAAGTAGTTTTCAATTGAATCCCAAACTTGAGGCAATAATGTACACATTGTGTTGGGCTGCAACTCATGCCACTTGTAACTGTGCAAGGTCAGAACCTACCTAGCACTGTGCTCATCTTCTAATGAACTCTTTGTACTGAGTATGCTTGAGTAGCATTGTTCTCAAAGCGTTTCGTTAGAAGGAACCACGACACATTTTCCACGGAATCTTCCCCTGTTGGTGCTTCCCTTTTTATCCAAACATCTCCTGAACAGGTTGTCGGGTTTTTTTTCTTGCAGGTGTCCTAGAGTAATGAGTTATTTTGCACCTGGAGATTTTGGCTCCTTCAGGGAAGGAAGGTTTTATTTCCATAACCTTCTGCTGTGATGAATCACTAACAGGAGGAAATTGATAAGTTAATGGCATTGACTGTAATAGAAAACACTGCTAGTACTTTTCAGCAGTGTAGAAGTCGGAAGGATCAAGGGAGTAATCTTCCATAATTTTCTTCTCATAGTGGCACGTGTTAGATTATAGGCAGCTTTTATATTCATCTGATTTATTAGATTTATTTCTTTGATTTATCAGATGTGTATTAAATGTGTAAAGTGCACTAAAATGCATGAGGCTTATCTGATGGAACTCAGTACAGAGACTGAAATCACAAGTTATTAAGTTCAATACACTACAGGAGTAACTGATACAGTTTTAGGCTCTGTGTTATGCAGGAGATTACATTAGATGATCGAATGGTCCCTTCTGACTTTCAGATCCATGAATCTATGAGAACAGTGACTTAAGACGTGAAAAGCCCAGCTCTGTCTCCTTTCAGCTCGCCAGTTCCTCCAAAACACACTTCCATATCTGTGAAACATTACCCTGTGTTCTTTTTGTTTTTAAAGATCTTACCTGGAGAGGACGACTACGGGTTTGACATTGAAGAAAAGAATAAAGCAATCGTGGTCAAGTCTGTTGAGCGAGGATCTCCTGCAGAGGTGAGACCTTCTGACAATTATAAACATTTCCCTTTTGGCAGTGGGAAGAAGCTTCTTCTTTGAAAAGGCACAGCAATATCCTTTATAAGCCTGTTTCATGTTAGTGGCAGCTAATAGGAAATTGGGGATTGTCTGCAGTTCCTCTGGTCATAAACTGCCTCTGTATATTGATACGTTTTTGGCTGCTTTGCGTAAAACATTCTTGCTGAACATTTTTATTAAGTGAGAAGACAACAGGCAGCTCCTTTCTGTGATGATCGCAAAGCTTGGGCAGTGTCAGGAGATGCAAAGCTGAGAGCAGGGAGACAGTAGTTGGATTTACAGAATGGGCATACACTGTATTTGAACACTGTTTTTTTTAACCATCTATAAACTGATTTCTTCCTTGATCCCTGGTGTTTTCTAAAAGCCCTAATCAGCTTTATTGGATTCTCACGTATAGTAATGTATCTATCTGAGGTAGTTATATGGCCTCCATTACTACAGTATCAGAGCACCTCACAACCTTTTGATGTATTTATCCTTACAACCCAACCCACCCACCCCACCCCCCAAGGTAGGAAAGTCCTATTATCCCCATTTTGCAGAACGGAGGCATGGAGAGACTTGCCCAACATCACAAAGGAAGCTTGTGGGAGAGCAGGGTCTGGAACGCTAATCTCCCAAGTCCAAGCCTAGCACCTCTATCTGTGGGCTGTCTTTCCTGGCGATCCTGCAGATTGCGTACTGCTCTGGGCTGCCTATGCTTCCTTAATGATCTAAGGAGAGGAAGCAGCCAGATTGATTTTGACATGCTGAAAGAATCGCAAATAGGAACTTTAAGATGCAGTTTAATATTAGAATTAAATGATCTTATTCTCCCTTGTTTTGTAGCCATCAGCAAAGCTGTGCCCATGCCTCAGCTCATACTCAAATTAACAGAAATTGGCCAAATATTTTATTAATGCAAACCTCTAGGGTAAACCATTGCCTGACAGATAATCCCTCGGTCATTTCTTTGGCCAGCTGCCTGTAGAACATTCTGCATTGGAAGTCTGTTTGTGTTCTGAGACAACAGAAGCACACAGTTTTCTAAGGAATCTTTTTCTTGACTGTCCAAGACAAACAAGCTGTGACCATCTGCCCATCTTTTCAACTTGGCTTTAAAATCTTGAAGGAACCAAATCAAGATCTGACTGAACTGGAAAGCTGTCAACTCAATTCACCAAGATTTGAAGCCTAGCAGTAATGCGTTTCATTACATTCTTGGGCTCTTTAATTGCTTTTTGATACTACAAAGAGATCTAGCATATGGTTCTGTGCCAGCTCAGCAGCTTTAGGCCACTTTGGAAATCCTCTGCTTGTTTTAATACTCCAGGGACAAAACCAGGGCAAGGAGTTTCACTTCATTGTGTCCAACCACGGTTCATTGGATTTTATTACTGATTTTTAGGCCAGGTTAGAATTTCAGATATACTAGTGTGAATCTGGAATAACTCCATCAACTTCAGTGGGGAATTACTCCAGATTAAAGGGGGCAGGGGACAAAAGCCCAGAGCTAGGTATAAAAAAAGATGCCCTTAACAAAGGGCTAGATGTTGTGGGGGAGGGGGAGAATGGAAAATTACAGTAGGGTCATAGCAGCAATAAGAAGGATAATAATGGGTGGATTTACTCAGCATCTTAGATGTCTGTATACAAATGCAGGGCATATGGGGAATAAAAATGAAGAACTGGAAGCATTAGTACATAAACTAAATTATAATTGGCATCACAGAAATGCAGTGGGATAAATTCATGACTGGAATATTTCTGTAGAGGGGTATAGCTTGTTCAGGAAGACAGGCAGGGAAAAAAGGGAGATGCTGTTGCATTATACATCAAGAACATATACATTGGTTCTGAGGTCCAGAAGGAGGTGAGAGGCAGACCAGTTGACAGTCGGTTGGTGAAGATAAAAAGGGAAAATGAACGGGGGTGATGTCACTGTAGGGGGCTACTGTAGACCCCCAAATCAGGAGGAGGCGTTGGATGAGGCATTTCTAGAACAAACAACAGAAATATCCAAAACACTTGCCCTGGTAACTGGGACTTTTAACTACCCAATCATCCACTGGAAATATAATACAGCAAAACACAAAATGTCCAGTGAGTTCTTGAAATGTACTTCGAACATTCCTTGTTTCAGAAGGTGGAGGAAGTAACTGAGGAAGTAACTTGATTCCAACAAACAGAGAGGAATCTGTTGTGAATCTGAAGGCACTTTGGGTGAAAGTGATCATGAAATGATAGATTTCATGATTCTAAAGAAAAGGCACAATTTAAATGCATAAGCAGCAGAATAAGGCCAGTTTCATGTCAAAAAGCAGACCTTCACAAACTCACAGAAATGGTAGGTAAGATCCCACAGAAAGAAAATCTAAGGGAAAAGGGAGTTCAGGAGAGCTGGAAGTTTCTCAAAGAGACAATATTAAAGGCATAACTATCCTGATGTAAAGGAAAGATAGTAAGAATAGTAAGAGGCCAACATGGATCCATCCATTTCAACTCTGATGAGTTGAAAATCAAAAAGGAATCCTACAAAAAGTGGAAACATGGACAAATTGCTAATACTGAGTACTCAAGAATAGTACATTCATGTAGGGACAAAATCAGAAAGGCTAAGGCACAAAATGAGTTACACCTAAGCTAATGATATTAAAGGCAATCAGAAGAAGTTCAATAAATATATTAATAGTAAGAGAAAGATGAAGGAAAGTGTTGGTCCTCCACTTAGCGGGGTGGGAGAGCTAATAACTGATGACATCAAGAAGGCTGAGGTGTTTAATGCCTATTTTGCTTCAGTCTTCGCTAAAAAGGTTAATTGTGACCAGATACTTAAAACAATTAATATTAACAACATGGAGGAAGGAACACAAGCTGAAATAGGGAAAGAACAAGTTAAAGAACATTTAGATAAGTCTGGTGTATTCAAGTCAGCAGGGCCTGATCAAATGCACCCTAGGATGCTTGAGGAACTAGCTGAAGCAATCTTGGAACCATTAGTGATTATATTTGAGACTGCATGGAGAAGGGGGGGAGATCCCAGAGAAGGGCAAACACGGCATTTATCTTTAAAGGGGAATAAAGAGGATCTGGGGAATTATAAACCAGTCAGCCTAACTTTGATACCTGGAAAGATAGTGGAACAGATTATTAAACAATCAGTTTGTAAGCACTGGAAGGGACCTTGAAAGGTCAAGGAGTCCAGCCCCTGCCTTCACTAGCAGGACCAAGTACTGATTTTTGCCCCAGATCCCTCAGTGGCCCCCTTAAGGATTGAACTCACAACCCTGGGTTTAGCAGGCCAATGTGCAAACCACTGAGCTATCCCTTCCCACAAAAGAAAGTTGAAGGGGAACTTGATAAACAGTCTTCAGATATGTTACTGGTTGTTATCTAAAGGACAGTGATCAATTGTTTTCCATGTCCACTGAAGGTAGGACAAGAAGTAATGGGCTTAATTTACGGCAAGGGAAATTTATGTTAGATGTTAGGAAAACTTTTCTAACTGTAAGAATCGTTAACCTGGAATAGGCTTCCAAGGGAGGTTGTGGAATCCCCATCACTGGAGGTTTCTAAGAACAGGTTAGACTAACATCTGTCAGGGATAGTCTAGGTATACTTGGTCCTGCCTCAGCACTAGGGGCTGGACTAAATGATCTCTTGAGGTCTGTTCCAGCCCTACAGTTTTATCATTCTGTGATTAAAACCTGTGAAACTGATTCCATCATGTGGCACTTTGCCTTCTGTATGTATCTCCTGTGTGCCTCATTAAACGCATTCCATGTTTAGTATATTACCAGGAACACTTGTTTCCACATGTTTTGATCCTGGAGCTTGTTTGTAAACAGTACACTCAGACACCTAGGAAGGAAACAACAGTGAAGAAATTACCCCATTGAGAGTTGTGCTTGCTATCTGACTTTGAACATCCAACTGACAAGCAGATGTATTGTATTTGCACAAACCATGTCCAACATACAACCATTTGGCCAAAGGCCATCTGATAGATAGCAACTAGTGGGCTGCTTGCTCTTCAGAAAAGCCAGAGGCTCATAGCCAGACAACTGTACTGAGTTATCATAAGGAACGTCCATGATTCAGGAAATGCAAGAGCCATTACAATGTAGAATTTTACTCTTAAAGAAACACGACTCCAAATTTTAATCTGATTGAATTGTTATAATCCATGGAAGAAAATATAGTTTCCTAGTTTGTTCAATCTGGCATGAAACTTTGCACCTAATTTGTACATGGATTTACTGTACCATGATTGTTTGTCTAAATTGGTCTGTAGTGGGTATAAATAGACAATTAGAAATTTAAAGCAGTCGTTTGCACATAGACTTAGTGTAGTTATGCATGAATTTGAAGTAACTCTGCACAAATTAAATGCATAAGCATAATTCTGAAAATCTGAATTTATTTTTCTAACTCCTTCATCCCCTGTTGCAAACTTGTCAGTATAAATAGCTACTAATGACACAAACTTTTCCATTTAACTATAAATCAAAATATTAAAAAAAATCTACCCTCCTCACTTTGTTCACAGAAGTCTCATAATTGATAATGATGATGCACCAGTTGCAAAGGAGGTCAAAAGAGTCATGTTCATTTCAGCTGTGTTAGAAACTGGGGGTAGGTGGAGGATTAGGCTGAATTAAAATTTGCCAGATGGAAAGATGAAAGAGGGGAGGGATGTTCTCTAAAGGGATGTTATGAACAGAAAGTGCAAGCAATATAGAGAGCATTTGATGGCTTCTCCCTTTAATAATTTGGATGAGAAAATATATAGTTTAGTAGGCAATAGGGTGCACCAGCTCCTGTTGTCTCTGTGATGAAATGAACAAAACCAAGCACTTGTATTTCCTAAATTCTAATTAAAAAAATCAATGAACCGTAGACTATAAACTGAGCTCTAATTTCCAAGATCGCAGTGCTATTTTAAGATGAGCGAAACCATTCATAGGCTAAGACAAATCTGGGCTTCCAACTTCTCTCATGCCACAGGTTAAGTTTCACACCTGGAAGTGGATTTGTGAAGTAATGTGTATACCTCCTTTATTGTAAGTCAATGAAACTGTAGATTTCAAATGCAACATCGAAGGGCTCGTGGTCAGGGCAGCATAGCCAAGGCCTTATAGAGCCCGATTTCTGGAATTAAAATTTGCCAGCTGGAAAGATACAAGAGGAGAGGGGAATGAAATACCATTTACAGGTTTCTAAAGGGATGTTATGAACAGAATGTGCAAGTAATATAGAGAGCAATACACTTACACTGAGAACAGCAACCCAGTACAATCCCTAAGAGATTTTGCCTAAGAGAGTAAAACCATCTTCAGGTGTTGGACATTTTTAACTGTCTGAGTTCAAAAGCGTTGAACCTCACCAGCTTCAATTGTATTTTCAGGCAGAGAAGATATGAACAAGACAGATCTTAAAATCAGTGGGAGTTACTCAGAACCTGAGGGCTGAGTGGTAAATTGGGCCCAGAGCATTTTGTTTTTCTTTAACTTCATTAAGAGGATTCTGGATTTTGTGATTCTCAGTCTAGGTGCTGGTATCTCATTTAAAACGAGCTGATAGGTGGATGGATTAGTAAGTGAATTGTTCAGGGTTATTATCGAATAGTTAGAGCAGCAAGTTCTGCATTCTGTTCCTTGTTCTGCCTCGGACTTACTGTGCGACCTTGGCCAAGTCACTAAGGACAAAAGTTTCAAACTCGGGGGACTAAAGTTTGGCACCTGAATAAAAATGACCTGATTTTCAGAGATGTTGAGCAACCAAATTTCCTTTTGAAATCCATGTCAGGCTTTCCACACTACTTAAAAATCAGGCCACATTTATTTAGATGGGTAACTATAGATTATATGCTTAAATTCAGTCATTCAAGTTTGAAAATGTTAGTCTCTGTGCCTCAGTTTCCCCACCTGTCAACTATGGATAGCAATACTTCCCTATCTCATAGGGGTTAGTGAGGCTCAATCTGCGATCCTCCAACAAAAAGTGCAGTAGAAATGTAAAGTCTTAGGAAGTAAGTGTATTCTTGGCATCCCCTATTACTTCATGTTACTGTTGTTGGATAGAGATTCTTGTATTAGTTGTGGACAGTCATAGGGTCTCTAAATGTAACTGACAAATGATTTGGTGACCTGGGGAAAGAAAAAAAACTTTGTGTATATCTTCTGGACATTAATAATCCTAGTAGCTTGCAAGCCAAGGAGTAGTCAAAGCTATCAATCCACACCTGTGAATTGCAATGTTTAGTGTAGACAGCACTGCGAGCAAGAGGTGACACTATATCC
The DNA here is from genome assembly GCF_016161935.1 of Mauremys reevesii. Taxonomy (NCBI): domain Eukaryota; kingdom Metazoa; phylum Chordata; order Testudines; family Geoemydidae; genus Mauremys; species Mauremys reevesii. The sequence goes on along the minus strand of NC_052635.1, from coordinate 32,639,901 downwards.
GTATCTTACTGTTAAGTTGTTGTCTTGTATGTTGTTGTATTGTTGATCTGACATGCGGTGTTGGCAGGACCTTCAGTTCTGTCTGTGTGTACTGGAGTTGATACTTGCAGTGTCCCCATAAATCTCTGTGACTCTAACAGTGAGTATTACAATAGCCAACCTTCCCTGCATCCTGAACTGTTAAAGACCTTTCGGATGACCTAAAGCTTCGTGTGGTATTTATTTTTCATTTGCAGATGGCCAGCCTGCAGGTTGGAAGGAAGATCTACTCCATTAATGAGGACCTAGTATTCCTGCGTCCGTTTCAAGAAGTGGAGACCATCTTAAACCAATCTTTCTGCTCTCGGAGGCCACTTAGACTTCTGGTGGCCACCAAGTCTAAAGAGTAAGTGCCCAGAGAGACAGACATAGAAGGTTATCCAGAGACATTAACTTTTTTTAATACCTGTTGTTAAGGTAACTACATAAACATGTTACCCATCAGAAATTGCAGTTCAATAGCTGATAAAAGAGGTAGAAGTTGTGAATCGTGCTTGTTAGTGATCCTTACATCTCTTAAAGCAGCTGTGGAATATCCTTTGTGCATCAGAATTAACTCTTGGCCTTCATGTGCACAAATGAAATTGAGTTACAAGGAGTATAACTTTGTCAGCAGCAGAAAGCTTCTAAGCAACAGGTCTTTGCTTGAGAGAAAGCACCTCAGTCTACTGTATCACATTCCTTGTTGTTGGGCTGGTCTTTCCATCTCAGTTCATACAGTTTTCTGCTCCATAATGAGAGTGTAGGCTGCTGGCCTTTCTCCCTAGTCCAGAAAGGATTGACACCACACCCAGACTCTTGGGTCAGGCCCTTCTCAGGGCTTCAACTTTATTTCTTCTGCACAAAAGACGAGTAACTCAAATTCCTTCCGCCGCAATCCAGGGTCTTCTGCAGGAGCTCTCTCTTCCCTGCAGGTTCCCTTCTGTATCCAGCTGCCTGCAAATCATCCACAACATGTGCCCTTTCCCCTTGTGACTCAGGGGCTTCCTGCCAGAGCCCCCTGCTCTTTGCAGCTCTTTTTCAATCCTCCTACAAGCGATTTGCCTAGGAGTTGAGGGCCTGCCTCAGGAGCAAATCCAATTCCTGTAGCTCTGCCCCTAGGGTTCCCTGCAGGAACCTTCCTACTCCCTGCAGCTTTCCAGCTCAGCTGAGCTACTAGCTGGTTGTATATTTAGCTGACTCCTAGCTAATCAATCTCAGCTAAGAGATAGCTAATAAGTTACCGCTGGGCCCCAACTCCTCTTAAAAGGTCAGATACCCTGTGAAAGAGGGCCCGTAGTGAATCAGGGTCCCGTGTATTATTGGATTACAAAGCCACAGACTTTGCCATGTAATCCACCCCTTGATGTGGAATTATGGTCCAGAATCTAAGCTTTCATTTAAAACAATTGGCCAGAACCTCAGCTGATGTAAATCAGAACAGCTGCATTGAAGTCATCCTGGAAATGGAATTTAATATCAAAATAAATAACATGGAGGTTTCCGTACTGACTAGGTCATTCACTTTCAAGCTTAAGACATTAAATGCACCAATTTTTAATTAGCAAGTCACAATTTCTCATCTCCCAGACCAGACTGCTACAGACCCCAGACTGGATTTTGGTCCAGCCCAGGCAGCTGCAGGGTACACGTTGATAATGCCATCTCTCTTTGTTTGCTGGGGTATACAACCTTCAGCTTCATTCTGAGCAACAGGGACATTAGCCAACAAGACCTGTGAGTATCTGGCTCCTAGGAAAACCTCGGCAGAATTCATTTCTTTGAATTGAGACTAATAAGGGTTATGTCCTGTGTGCTCCCCCTGCACGCTATGCTTAGCGTAGCCTTCATTAGACCTGGATTTGAGTCTGTCTCCAGGCAGGGGGGCTGACCCACCATATGTTCAGCTTTCCTGTGCTCTGCATTCAGACATGTGCAGCAGCTGTCTTTAGTTTTTAATTTGCATAGACTGTGATGACATTCCAGACAGAAACACAATCTGCAAAACTACTTAGTGACAAGTCAGTTCTGTGCTCACGAGAGCTTAACTACTATGTGGTTTATTGTTTGTTTCTTCTTCACTTTTACTGTCACTTTAATACATGGCATGTCCATATGGAGAGTTAATGAACAGCAAGCTGGGAAGTAAATCTACAGTGCTGTAGCATACCATGCCTTAATTGGCCATGTGGGCCCCACTGCTGCACACTAAAAGTTCCATGGTGCACTTTGACCTACTGCTGTTTGAAACAGTTAGTGCTGAGCACGCGAGGATGCTGTAGTTTTACATTCCAGCTTGCCACGCACTGGCTCTCTGCATGGACCAGCCCAACAAGAAACACAGACTAGAGTGGGTTACACTGTATTCCAAATTCAGGTCCTATAAAGCACACGCTCCTAGAATTAGCCTAATCAGTTGCAAAATAACATTGTCCTGCATATGAGGATTAGATGGTTCATCACAGGCCTCATTATTGCATACAGTACATATTACCACAAGGCTATTGAGTCAAATCCAGTTCAAGGTCAGAAGTTGTTACCATCAGAGACTGTTTGGTGGCCTCCTATGTGAGTGTGGTGGGTCTCAATCCAGTTCCAAGAGGACAGATATCCACAGCATAAAATCCACTACCTCCGGTGGCACTAATGGCGACCTCTGTTATCAAGGGACTGGGCTTGCCGGCTAATCTATCCCCTCAGCTCTAGAGAAGTTTCCTTCCAAGTCGGGCAGCCTGGAGGAAGCTTGCACTGGTGCTGCCTAGACTGTTTTAGTTCTGTGGGCACTGGGAAGACATCTTCATTCTCCAGGGTTGTCAATCCGGCCATAATCCACATTAAAATATAATAAAGGTCAAAATATTATCTGACAGAAAGGCAGCTGAGGTGGTAAAATAAGTTACTGCTATGTGACAAGAGCTATTGCATGGGGTTAACTCATCTCTTATTAAACGTTTAGGGTATATTTAAAGCTGTTTGCAAACAGTCTAGGAATTTTATTGAGCCCCGAACACCCGGAGGTGTGATCTTACACAAAAATTGAGAGCAGTACATATGGGTCTAGCAGTCTAATTTGATATGCTGCTTTCTTTCTTTCTTTCATGTTTTCTGCAGAATTATAAAAATCCCAGATTGCCACGAAGCTCTGTGCTTTCAGATACGGGGAACGGCGCCACCCTACGTCCGTGCTGTGGGCAGAGGTAAGCAAGGGGGGCGTGATGTAGCTATGGCTTGAAATTTTGAAATACAGCCAGCCAGATACATCCCTCTGACAAAACAAGAGCCACATTATGTTGTCCCAAGGTCCTAAAAAACTCGGTAGAAGTTTTTTAAGTATCGCAGTCACAGAACAGGACCCCTGGGGCTAAGTGCTAGAGCAAAAAGACAGTCCCTTTCCCAAAGAGTTTACAATCTGAGTTCAGTCTAGGAATTGCTTTACTATTAGAGCTGGGTATTGGGTGGCTGTTGCCACCTAAGGAAGCAAAAGGTGATTTGGCTCAATGCCAGGAGAAATGTGGTGTTAGACTGTAGAAGGGATGTTGAGGAGGCATCATCACTTGAGCCATTGCAGGCTGGATAAAGCACTTGAGACTGCACACTAGGAATCACTCCCATGCTCTCAGGTGGATGGATCATCTTTTCAATGTTCATGAACTTTGCAATGCATTATATCAGATCTGGGGACTGCCTCTATCTTCACGCCAGTTTGTACTGCTGTAACTCCATTGGCTTTAACAGAGTTAGTCCTAATTTACACTACTATGAGTGAGAGGAGAATTGGGTCCATCGGTTCTTTTAAAAGGAGAAAGCATAGGGCGTGACACAGAGATATTCATTAGTGGTGTGACTGCACTGTGACATACTCCTAGGGGAATTCTGCGCCACTGCACACACGCAGAATTTATGTCCCCCACAGATTTCTTTGCTTCCCTGCAGAAAAATGACTTTCTGACAGGGAAGCAAAGGGAAGCCACAAAAGCAGTCATGCGACCCTCCCCAGCAGTATGTTTTGGGGGCCCAGAGCATCTGGTAGAGAGGTAAATCACTGTGGGGCATGCGGCAGGACTGGGGAAGACCTGGCTGGTGGCTCCTAACCTGCGCCAGGCTAAGTTGCTAGTCCCGGGTGGGCTGGGGAGGTCCGGACTTCCTCTTCCCTTGCACGGCATCCAGGGCTGGGTCAGACCCACCCCCCGATTTCTCCCCTGGCTGAAGGAAGCTTTGCACACTCGCCCTCCCCCACTTCCTGCACCCATTGCTCCTCAGCTGCAGGAGGAGGGATCCCTGTACAAAGAGCTGATCCCCCATCCACCCAACCCCCGTGCATTCAGACCCCTCATAGGCAAACCCTCCCACTGAGCCTCACACCTGCCCCATACTCAGACACACACCCTCATGAGCCCCACTCCCTCTGGACCACCCTCATGAGCCACCCGCACCCGGATACCCACCCCACTGAGCCCCAACCAGTTGCATCTGCACCCCCCACTGAGTCCCCCACACACATACGCCCTTGCCAAGCTCTATCCCCCCACAGCCAGACCCCCCACTGCTAAGTCCCAGCCACCTTCACCTGGACCCTCCTGCAGAGTCCTATTACCATGGCACCCAGAACCCCTCAACAAGCTCCTGTGTATTCAGATTCCCCACTGAGCCACCTGCACTCAAATTGCCCCACCCAGAACCCTCTCAACCCACACCTGGATCCCGCCTCCCATCCCACTATGTCCCTCCACACTTGGATCCTGCCTTGCTGAGCCTGCCTTGTCCACACCTGGTGCACCTGGGACAGAGGGGCAGGCCCAGTCCTTGCGCTGTGTCAGGGTTCGGTGCAGCCTCACTGCTGAGTCCGTGTCCCGGGGTGGGAGCTGCGCAATGATCTCCCACCTCTGTGCAGCTTGTGGCCTGTGCTCCCCAATGCCATGCTGGAGCCTCCAAATTTATTTGACAAATAAAATTTGCAGAATTTTTATTTTTGTGGCACAGAATTTTTAATTTTTTGGTGCAGAATGCCCTCAGGAGTAAATGTGAAATGAGCCACAAATGAAGCACAGCCCCTACCTTTATCTTTGGCAGTTACAGAGAGCAAGACCTTTCAACTGTATACGGCTTCCTTCCTTCAGTAGGATTGTGTGTATGTAAAATATATATAATGTCAGCATTTAGAAACAATGCAAAGATTTATCATCCCATATACAGGCAACAGTACCCTGCTTCAAAGCACCTTTTCATTACATACCTTCAAACAAGCACAAAATATAATTTTTAGGCCAAAGTGCTAAATCATTTCCTTAATGTGCTAGCTAGAAAGGTTTCATTTCTGAAGCCTTTACTAGAAAAGGGTCTAATTACACCGACTAAAATTGTTTGCATCTTAGATAACTGAGCTTAAAAAGTAATTATGGCTTTAATGTAGACTCGTGGGGCTAAATTCTGATCTGAATTTCATTGGTGTAAATCTACTCAAGTTGGTTAAATTACTCTCGATTTACTCTGGTGTAACTGACATTAGAATCTTGTTCCTAGACTCTGGCAAATTGCCTAATGGGGAAATATTCAGCTTCTTTCAATTAGCATGCAACAGGCTGCAAACTGTATAGTTATGCAAATTTAAACAACATCTTAGCCAATTAAGACTAGAAAGAAAAGATCGTCAAAGATTCCCAAAAGATAAGTTTCCCCCCTAAGAATTTCATTATCTTTCTGCAGTGACTGTATCCAGGTTTATATAAAAACATGCATACTGGGTCAAACCAATTGTCCACCTAGCCCAGTATCCTCTCTTCTGACAGTGGCCAATGCCAGATGCTTCAGAGGGAATGAAGAGACCTGGGCAATTATCAAGTGATCCATCCCCTGGCATTCAGACCTGGCTTCTGGCAGCTGGAGGTTTAGGGACACCCTGACCATCTTGGCTAATAGCCATTGATGGACCATGAATTTGTCTAATTCTTTTTTGAACCAAGTTATACTTTTGGCCTTCACAACATCCCCTGGCAATGAGTTTCACAGGTTGACTGTGCGTTGTGTAAAGAGGTACTTCCTTTTGTTTGCTTTAAATCTGCTGGCTATTAATTTCATTGGGTAACCCCTAGTTTTTGTGTTATGTGAAGGGGTAAACCTTAAATTGATGTTGATTTAAAAGTGGTCCTTAAAAAAAAGGGTATTTGTCTATCAGTCAAAGAGAGAAGGACTCTACTTTGTTAAATGGGCCAGAGTCCCCTCTCTCACTTATCTAGGACATGATCCAAAGGTCACTGAAGTGAATAGCAGATTTTCCATTGGTTTCTAATAACTTTAAATCACGTATATAAATCAGGATTAACTCCACTAAGGCCAGAGGAGAATCATACCTTATATGTCCACATGCGTGAGTTAGATGGAGCTACCTGTAGCTGATCTGAATTTTCTGTAATTTTGGAATGAATTACTTGAGACAATGATCCAAAATGACTTGTGGAATTCTTATAATTTCCAAAATAAGATTCAAAGTCCCCGTTTCAGTACAGTTGATAAAATATTGTGTTTGACAGAAAATCTGCATAAAGTAACCAACCGTTCATGCATTGTAACATCAATATTTAATATGTACTAATTCATTGCTTTATTATGCATTCTGTTTTCATTGTAGAGCAGGGATCAGGAACCTTTGGCATGCAGCTCGCCAGGGTAAGCACCCTGGCGGGTCGGGTCGGTTTGTTTACCTGCCGCGTCCGCAGGTTCAGCCGATTGTGGCTCCCACTGGCCACGGTTCACTGCTCCAGGCCAATGGGGGCTGCGGGAAGTGGTGCAGGCCGAGGGATGTGCTGGGTGCCTGCTTACCCTGGTGAGCCGCGTGCCATAGGTTGCCGATCCCTGTTATAGAGCATTGAAAATTGGTAAACTGGCTTGTCAAAACAGGGACTCTATGGGTAGGTCTACACTGCAATTAAACACCCGCGACTGGCCCGGATCAGCTGACTTGGACTGTTTAATTTTGGTGTGGACATTCGGCCTTGGGCTGGAGCCTGGCCTCTGGGACCCTCGCCCCTTGCGGCTATTTAATTGCAGCATAGACATACCCTACAAGTCTTAACATATATTCTGTGAGTCACTGTGTTTTAGGCAGACACAAAGGGCCTGAATCTCCTCTCTCAACAGTGTATATCAGAAATCACTACAGTGAAATTTAGTAGGACTTTTCCAGAGTATAACACTCCAGTCTAGCCCTTTGATGTATACTTTGTGCCCTCTAGAATCAAGCTAGACACTCTGGGCTGAATGTGTGAATGAGGGCAGGGGACTCTAACCTATTTTTCTGTTCTCCTGATCCTGGGCCAACCAGTGCTTGGTAAGTTTATGAATGGTATTAGATGATGTGGGCGCCTGTGATAGCAGGGGACTGGACTCAATGACTCAGTAGGTCCCTTCCAGTCCTAAATTCTTAGTATCCGCATATGCATGTGCACCGGTGTAACTGACTAGACAAAGTGCAAAGTACTAGAGAATCAGACAGACACACAGCAATTTACCAGAGTGTGATTTACAACCCCATCTTGCACATCACCTACATGTAATAACGTGTGCACTGAGGGCCCAAAAGTAAGGCTCTGTTTGAAGGTTGTATACATTCGCCTCATACGACAAAGCTCTTCCAGAGCTCTTTCACCCAACCCAGCAAAACCACAAGATAGCTCCCAAATATCCGGACTCCCCATGCATCTTAGCCAGAAATACTTTTCACTCCCTCTGTTCTCTTAGTCTCCTCCATAGTTGGGCTGCTGAGCTGTTTGAACTCCCCTCTGGTCTGTTTCAGGCTCCAAGGCTGCAGCTGTGGGACTCCACTCAGGGCAGTGCATTTTGAAAGTTAATGGAAATAATATGATGAATGAAAGTTACACAGAAGTTCTGGAGCACTTTACAGCATACAGGAACAGGCAGCAGGAATTGCTGGTAAGTACACAGATGTGAGACCTGGATGGAACTTAACATAATGTTTTGAGGGGAAAAAACAACATAATGGTCTTATACAAACGTGCTCCTTAAATATTTAAAAGCAATCTCAAAAAGTACATTTTAACTTATCTGCCTGCCCCCATGGGACCCAACTGTAATTAATGGAGATACTTGGGGTGAAACCCTGAATAGAATTTACACCTTAGTTGTAAAATGTGTTTGAATCACCAGTATTCCAGTCCATAGACTTCTAAAGATTGCTTTCCAGCTAATAGCAGAGCTAGGTTTGAGCTACAAAATTTATACCCAGATTCATATTTCATACACCTAAATTTCAGGGTGGATCGGATCTGGATTCTACTCCAGCCCACTTTGGAGATAGGGATCAGCTGCAAAATTCAAATATATATCCAGTTTTATACTCCAAACCTACATCCCTTGCTCAAAGTGTTCAGGTGTTTGTATCTAGGTTATCAATTCTTAGGTTATGATTGCAACAAGGTTCCAGTTGCCAGTAGACTAAACTCATCTCTCACTTACATGACACACAAACCCAGACTGCTAGAAGACAAAAACTTTTCACAGCCATCATAAAAAGGCTTAAAATCCATGTGAGAAGAGAGTGTGAAATCCAGGTATATCCCTGGATCCCTGAAGTTGAGGCAGCGCTTCGTAACATTCCTGTTCTTTTGAAAGGGATTGTACCAGTGGGTGTACCGAACACACGAAGATGCTGAAGAGGATAGAGCTCAGCTGAAGAGGATAGAGCCATTTAATGCGTACCTGAATGGCAGCCATCTTGAGTCAAGCAAAGGACAACTCTCGGTGGAAGGAAGTGGAGAACTGAATCCCCTTTATAAAAGCCAACAGGAAGCAGGTAAAGGAAAGCCCACCCAATTTCATGAAGGAAGGAAATGTAGGCAGGCAAGTTAGGCACTTTCTGATTACTTGGGAGAAAAGGGGTGGTGGAACTGTGAAATATAATTATTGCTGTAGAAAATCTCTCATTCTACAAAATGCGCAACAACCTGCAGCTTCCCAGGCGAAATATTGTCATGCTCCAGTTTATTTGGGAGGAACATGAAATTGGGATGTAACATGGAAATCTCGCTGTTGTGGCTCTCAGCAGAGAGGAATGTCCCCTGCTCTGAACAGAAGAGACAGCATTAATTAATTGTGGGGGTTTAGAGGCCTGATTCTTGCTGGCACCTTCGGGAATCTCTTTAAGTACCAATGTCGCAAAGCTAGGAAGGCAGAAAAAAGCCCTCTTTTCAGTACATCTGCTTTGTGTTGTCTCTTGCATGCCATGCCCTACATAAATGACTGGGGCCCCACATGCTGAGAGAGTATGTACTAATTGGAGTTGTACAGTTGGTAGTTGTGACATCAAGCCACAACCCAGCATAATTACACGGTGTCTGAGTTTTGGGTCAAGATGCATCACATTGGAAAACACTTTTCATGGAGTGAGCCCCTCCCCTGTGCCACGTGGAGCTCAACTTCTTTGGATAGTTCTCCCGGCTCTTGCTCAGTAGAAAGCAGGGACTGATTCACTCTTGGAATAAGGGCTACTCAGCAAGCCCTGTCAGGGTCTCAGCTAGAGTAAGGGACCATGGGATATGGTTAACTGGCTACCACAGGGTGAGCTAAAGCTGGGAGATGAAAATGAAAGGCTAAAATGACAGGAGAGGAGGTTCTTCCTCTGAGACATCTGGCCCCCATTTGGCCATGTGGCTCCCATCATGGCGTTAGATTATGACTAAAACAAATATGGTATTTATACTTAACAGAAAACTTAAGCCAAATGTAGCAAAGCCCTGGGCATGATTCTTTGGCATGACACAATCTAACCTTTAGGGACAGATTCTGATAGCCCCACTCACATTGAGTAGCCATCTATGCCATGTTGGCTTCAGAGATACTCCTGACATGCAAACAGTGAAGGACGTGCACAAAGCATTTGCAAGACTAGGGCCTAAGCAAGACTCGGGCCCACCGTGTTTATTTCTTCCACATATTGTCTGTGTTCCTTAGCCTGCTGTGCCAAATGAAACCAGATTGCAATATCCCCCGTCTTACTCCTACAGGACAGTTGCTCATTATTAAAGTTTCTGGAGCGAGCACGTCTGATAGCTGTGTGGTATCATCTCCCGCAAAGGAAGGGCTGGGCGATGGCAGCAGCAGGGGGAGGGAGGAGTGCCTCATGCCGTCCCCACCTGCTCCTAAGAGGTAGGGGCTGGTCCAGAAAAAGCCAGGGACAGGCCACTGCAAGATGCACTTCAGCACCTCTGGGCTGCCTCTGCTGGTGACGTTCAGACTGAGTGTCATTGACAGCTGCCTTGGAGAGGAGGTGGTGATAGCAGCAGCTGCCTTTCCCTGGGATGACTCTCCCTCTGGCACAGCTGCATGTGCAGTGCACTCACCAGGGTGAACCTGCAGCACTAACTGCAATTTGGAATTCAGTGGTGACAGGGAGTCAGTTAGGAACAGTAAACTGTTTTGTGTTTCACCAAGGACATGGAGAGCTAATGTAATTTACCTCCCATTTGAGCGCCCTTGCCAGGTACCATGATCTGTGCCATAAATGTATGCTGGGCATACATGTCTCCTGAGCATGTGTGCGCACATGCACACCTGTGTTTGTGCACGTGTGTGTTACCGAGTGTTGGTTCCCTAACAACTTGCCTTTGGTTCCAGTCTCGCCGTTGATCATGAGTGAAGACATGCCTCTCATTAGCTTGACTGTGGACAACGTCCATCTGGAACATGCAGTGGTGTATGAATACGTCAGCACTGCTGGGATCAAGTGTTATGTCTTGGAGAAAACCGTAGAGCCAAAGGGTTGTTTCAATCTGACTGCAAAGGTACCCACCACCATACATTGCCAGCTTCCTTCCCAAGCACAATAAGGGAAACCAATGGCCCAGGCTTACCTGCTTTGTCTGTTAGGTGACATGGCATGTTAAGCTATTGGACCTGCCTGGAGCTTAGGCTAGTTCATTAGAATGCACCAGTATAGAGTAACTACTGTTTGGTACAGGCAAGTTCCACTGACCCTCCCTTCATTTCAACTCTTGAGGACCTGAGTCAAGACACTCTTGCAGGAGAGTCCTCAGCTGGGAAACTCTCCCAGCGAAACTCTCCCTTTGTCATCTGTCCACTAGAGCAGGAGTTTGCTGCTCCTCAGGGCAAATGGGAGGTTCATCCTTTCAGGCAAGCATTTGCTGCACCTTGGGGTAAGAATATGTAGTTTTTCCCCATCAGATGGGTTGGGTTGGTTGATACAAAGTATGGGTCTGATTGCTGCCCAGTGTGGACAGGAATGATTGGTATTATATTTTGGTGTGCACTACAATGGACGAATAATAAATGTCTGCATCAAGTAACAATAACGTTATTGGCATGTCCATGATAGGACAAAGCAGAAATAACAAGAGAGGGCAAATGTGCCAGAGAATGAACATTCCCTGTGGCAAAATGACTGTTTTGAGCACATCCAATATCTTTTAAAAACTTCTGGCCAAAGTTTTGAAGTGTTGAGATTAGGCATGACAATGATTCAGAAGGGCTAGTTAGAGAAGAAAGAGGGCTGGATTTGTGCTGAATGACACTTTCCTCAAACATGCCAAAATGTGGGGTGTACACTGTTTATGCAGTGGAAGGATATTGCGGTAGTCCTGGCTCTCAGCCCTGTACCATTGGGATTTTGTTTCCTTCTTCAGATTTTAGAAGCCTTTGCTGTAGATGACAGTCACTTTGTGAATAACTGCAAGAAGCTCATCTCCCAAAGCAGAGCTGTGGAGACCATGCCCGAGTATGATTTCCGGCAAACCTGTGACACTAAGCTGGAGAATATCTGCACAAGGCTCACCAACTACCACAAGGTGCAGCGTTAGTAGATCTCAATGGCGTATCTAGACAATCCTATACTGTCAAGATAGTGGGGTCTGAGTATTCTTTGCTGTGTTTTCCCCATTAGTTGCTTTAGAAAGACGTGTTCTACTGGTCTGAGCACAGAACTAGAAGTTATGTAGATTGCAAGCTCTATGGGGTAAGGACCTGTCTCTAGAGCATCTACACACTGTTGTCACTATGGGTTGGAATGCATGCCTGGACTCCTCTGCTGACGGATCCATCCTGCCCATCCAAATGAGGAGCCCAACCCCCTGCCCCCCATCAATGACAAGAGCTGTCACATCTGTGTTGTGCACACAAGTGGCTATGATTGCATGAGCACATTGTAAAACTGTATGAACAAACAGTATGCTTTTGGTACAGTTATCTGACGTGTGAAACCTGGCCCTCAGAAAAACTTTTTAAGCAATTCTCAAGGAAATTAAAATGTCATTTTTTCCAGTGATATTTTTGGAATAGTACTCTCCAGGATAGCAGAAATGAGATGGCTGTGGGGATGGGAGGCTGGCAGGGAAAAATAAGGATCTTCTGTGTTGCATCATCATATTTTGCAAATGAAATCTCACAAACTTGCTTTATCCCCCAGTTTGCAGATGAGCTCAAAATGAAAGTGAGCCCAGCCTTCAAACAAGCCACAACAGAGCCTCACCCCCTCAACAGCATGGATTTCTGCCCCACCAACTGCCACATTAATCTCATGGAAGTGTCCTACCCCAAAACCACTACCTCAACAGGAAGGTCATTCAGCATTCGCATTGGACGGAAGCCATCTATAATTGGTCTTGATCCAGAACAAGGTGCTCATGAGTGCTTCAGTGACATTATCTTAGTAAAAAGATGAGTTGTGTTTCCGGCGGGTCAGTGAGTTCAAGACAAATCCAAAGAAATGTTGCCTTGACAATATACTTTTTTTTTCTTCTTCAAATGCTCATAGTAAGATGGCAGGCAGTATGCAGATACTGTAAAATAACTCAATGCCTCGGGCACAGGGTTTGGCCTCAAGTCAAACATCTTTAACAGCGAAGCAATGTGGTTTTCTCATCACAACTAAAATGCCCTGGGGTGGGTTTTTTTTCCACTTAGAAGAGTTGACTTATTGAGTGGAAGAAAGAAGTGATGGGCTAAGTGGTTCCATAATGTGAAGTTGTATTATAATCACAAGGGTGAGAAACCTCAAGTAGCCAATCAGACGGTAGTACTCTTCTCTCTGAGCCGTTACTAAACTAATCCCCCACATTGGCACTAGGAGGCTCTGTAATGTTGGAGGTGCTATCCTTCAGATGTATGGCTGCTACTTAGGATTTCCCTGCCAGGCAAATACTTGTGTTGCAATGTTTCACTGTTGTACCTCTCAGAATATACTTCCGACTCATTCAGTGTCCAACAAGATGAGTGTGCAAGAGGACTTGGGACAGCCCCATGGAAATGTGGACTGTCCCACATACTGAAGAATGGTTGGAGACCCTGTTCAAATTAGGCCAACGAGAGAAGCCTTGCTCACTTGTACTTCTTAAAGATCCCATGGCACTTTTCATGGCAGTAGGAGTGTTTAGTCACAGTATCACAGTCACATTCCAGCTCTGCTGCAGATATTCTCCTTGCCACCATTTGTAAATGAAAATAATTATTCTTTACTTTTCCTAACAATGATAGTTATTCTTCCAGGGTCAGTTTTCCTATCTGTAAAGCTGGAATAATACTGACCTAACAGTTTTGTTTCAATCTTAAATTTGTTAGCATTTTAAAAATGCGTTTAGCTCCTCAGAGGGTCAGTGCTATGAATGGGCAATGTACTATTATTAGTTATATGACTTATCGTGATCCTGAACTATAGTATGTCAAAAAGCTGAGTTTGCATGCCATGGAGAAGTCCTGTAGAATAAATAGAAAATTATATTTTTGCCACAATGTTTTAAAGAAGGTTCAAAATTCCTATAGGGAAGTGCACATTCTCTATTAAACACTGTAGGATTTTAGAGCAATTTCTATAGACTAACCCGTTTAAATTTCTGTATGAGCCTGTTGGTTTAATTCCTATTAAATTCTATAAAAACCTGCTCTAAATATTGAGAGGTGGTGCATAGTGTCACGAGAGCCATACTAACTACTTCCTCCCAATTTTAGTAGGTACTTTGAATCCAGTCTCATACACTCAGCATTGCATCGCCAGCATGGCTGCACCATCATGGAGTTGCCTAACCCCAGAAGATGGAGAACTCAACCCACATGGACAATTTGAGGGTAGCTTTGGTCAACAGAATGGGGGAACAAACCAGGAGGAAAGGGGACTCAGCTTTTTGCTGAAAGAAGAAGACCGGGAGATACAGGACTCGTACCTTCAACTTTTTAATAAACTAGATATCGCAGTGAGGGAAATGAAGCAATATGTCGCTCAGATAAATAAGTGAGTAAAGAGATCCCTGTGTGTTTTGTGTGTGCGCTGCTGAGGGCACTTCCTAAATAAAGGGACATGCTATCTGAGAAAATGGAAATATGCAACCACAGAAATATGTTCTGTGTCCATTAGCACAAATTATAATATGTTAGTATGTGTGTGCATGACTTCCCTCGCGCCACCACCTTTTGCTGGATGGAGGCAGCCTGACTTGCTCATATGCAGATCCATCTACCTATGTGTCATTTCCACTTACATAATTAGCTAGTGTAGCTGCTCTTTGCACTCGCTGGCTTGAAGTCTATGTTAGAACTAAAGGTTGTCCATTCTGGTTCTGATTCCTATTATTTGTTAAACTCTAAGAGTGGGCTAAGTGCTGTACTAGACACAGACACTGGGAAAATCCCTGCCCTAAAGAGTTTGTCTATAAGACTGACATCATAATACACTGGGCAGCCCAGATGAAGGAGCTATTTTAGATCGGAAATCAGTAGTCAAAAGGGATTTGAATAAAGAAGGCCCGGCAGACTAGGACTGAGACTGAGAGTTCATTCCGTGGAGAGGGGCAGCATGGGAGAAGGCACAGAGATGGGAACAGGAGAAGAAAGGAACAATGAGGCTGACATTGTTAGTGGAATGAAGGAAGGTGGGATACGGCAGGAATTGGAATCAATTACAGAGGCCAGTGCTTATGCGCCATGTGTGTGCATTTTAGTTTGTGACCATGGTGGTTGTGTGTGCGTGTCAGGCCATAGACTGTTACGATAAATGCCCTACTTGGGTTGTGGGGGATAATGTTTTCTTATTCTAAGATGAACAGCAGAAGGGGCTCAGTCTTTGCCTTCTATCCTGCTTTTTCTGAGCTTTGACCACGGGAGTCAAAGCCCAGACTCTCTTTATAAATGTGATGACTGTTTGGCAGACTCGGCACGCAGGAAAATCTGCAAGGCTTTGGGCCAGTCTCAGTAGGATGAGATCTCCTGAAAGCGTTAGCACATACTGACTAGAGTTCTTCCTCCACTGGCCAGTAAAAGGCAGATTTATGATGTATACTCTGTGGTTTTTGGAGTGCCAGTTAGTTTCTAGCGAAAAATCCAGCAGGAAAAAGGATGCAAACGAGGGGACATTTCATCACTCTTGATGGAAGTGAGACTATTTGTGCAGAATAATTTATTTTAGCAAATAATTACACTTTAAAATGTGCCTAAGAGTCTCACAGTATTTTGCAGAAAACTGGGTGGATGACTATTCCTAGCATACTGCCACAGTTCTGTGTTGCTGTCTTTTTTTTATTCCAAACACTGTGTTATGGGGAGGGGATCATCTAGACCTGCGCAAAACTCTCATAACCAAAACTCATCTGGTTTTGAGAGTTGTTACAGGGCATGTTTGCTTAGGTTTTTGAACCTGAGTTGATATTTTTGTACAAGCTATCTGAAGTGCTTTTGACCTTAAACTAGTCACTTTAGGTTTTGAATGAATGCAAAATTCACCTATTGTGAGTTCACATGAACTAAAACCAAAAAGATTTGCATGAACCCCTGTGAATCAAACTGAGTGAGTTTCGTGTAGCTCCCAGCTATATATAGCTCAAGTAATAGAAATGTTGCTTTTGATTCCATGAGCACTTGAGTTCAGATCACAGTAGTGAATGCATAACTCACAAGATTACACACCAGTCACTGAGAGCAATGTGTTTTACCTTTGTAGGCTTTTGTCCACCATAACAGAACCCACTGGCACATGTGAACCTCTGTCCACTGAGGAGACATCCCCACCTTCCTTGGGGGCTGAAGAGAGCGACACTGACAAAGCTGAGCATGGTGGGAGTAAGAAGGTTTGTTTCAAAGTTTCTGAGGAGGACCAGGAAGACTCAGGACATGACACAATGAGTTTCAGAGACTCCTACAGGTGTGTTCAAAGATATACATGGCTCTCCATTCTGGTTGGCAGAGTACTTTGAGGCTATTTAATCTTAATATTACAGTGCTGGATGGTAGCTAGACAGATCAAGACAGATTAATAATCAGAAAGTCAGGTAACTGTTACATAGGATAATGCTGTTGAAATTCATAATTGTGGATATCAAAGCATTATACCACTATTAATACGTGGTAGTTATACATAATGCTTCCACTTTAAAAGTGCCATATACACTGTAGAGTATATCCTGAAATCCTTACTGCTTACTTAGCAAAACTCTCCTTGAACGTCAAGTTTTATTATTGAGTAAATGCTTCAGTGTGTTCCCCATTACCTAATAAATGGGCCTATAGGATTGGACACTTAGGACTTGATTCCATTCCCACAGATCCTTGTGGCAAGACTCCCATCGGTATCAGGGAGTGTAAGAATGGACCCCATTTCCTGCTCATATGGTATATATTTAAGTGTATCCAGTACAGGATTCACAACATCTCATCCATTTGACATGGTTCACATGTCACACAGGCTACCACAGGATCCATTTACTGCAGGGTCAAAAGATCAGATAGTCATGTAAGGTCAAGAAAGAAGGCTGTTCTCCAATGAAGTGCAGCAGCTGCAGGAGGGAATTCTCCAGGGGTTTCAGGAAGAGTAGCCCATTGCTTTAAGACCTGCTCAGCAGCTTCTGTATCTGATCCTGATGGTTTAGTGCCTCATGTGTACAAACACATGGTCCACAGAAAATGCAGACTAATTAGACTTTGGGAGTGATTATGCTGATGGTTGTATCTTGGCCCCAGTCTGAGGTTTCTAGGGTAGGCAGTGTTAATGTAGCATCAGTTGTCAGGAGAGCTCACCAGCAAGATTGTAATGATGCTGTATTGGTCTTTGTGATTTTAGGTCTTAAGCGGAACAGTTTCTACACAATACATTGCATGATAAGGAAGCAAAGGAAAAGCATGTACTGGACTGTAGTTCCTGATATTAATATGGGTGTGGTGATACGCTCTTAGTATAGTTACGCACTGTGGGCTGATAAACTGCCATGTGATTCCCCTGGCAAACAGACATCCAGATTTATCCCTGGTCATGTTTGTAGAATTACACCAGGGATGATTCTGGCCCCAAGAGTGTTTCTATTCTTGGGAAAGTTATAAGACCAGTGTAGCATGTAAAGTGGGATGGTATTGGAATATCCCCCATCAAATTACTCCATTTAGGATCCTCCAATAATGCTCATTTTTGCCTGCCTCAGGTTCCCAAATACACTGGGGTTCATTCTACAGTTTATAATCTATTAGGACAAAGCAATAAGACCTACCATGGGCACCAGAAGATCCTGCAGGGGTACTCACTTCAAGCAGACCTTAAAGTAGTGTGTTTCTCTGGTCTTTCAGTAGGTACAAGGGCTCCCATATGATTTCTTGCAGGATGTCCTGTGATGCCTCTGGCCAGCTCTTGGGAGTCCCCCTTCAGGGTTTCAGGATAGAATGAAGAGAGACAGGGTTTTTCTCTGGTGTCGGCACTCTGAACCAGCTTCTGGTCTCAAGTGCACAGCCCAGCATAATTACCAGTGCCCCAGCCAGTGCCCCTAGAGAGAGACAGCAATGCCCACTACTGCTAGGATTTTTAAAGGTGCCTAGAGAAATTAGGCACCCACCTCCCTTAGGTTCTTTGAAAATCCCAGTCCATGTGTTTTGGGATTAGAACCCAGCTGTGCAGCTCAAGGTTAGAACTAGCTTCTCTGAGGCTTATTTCTCTTAGGAAATAAACAGCATTGTTTTCAAGTCAGTGCTTTATTTTGTAGTCAGTTGTACACATGGCTGCCCAGAGGGGGAGGCAAGTAGGGCAATTTGCCCCAGGCCCCGGGCCCCGCAGGGGATCCCATGAGAGTTTTTTGTGGCCCCTGGAGCGGGGTCCTTCACTCACTCCAGGGGCCCCAGAAAACTCTCGCAGAGCCCACGCCCCGGGAGCTTCTTCCGCTCCAGGTCTTTAACGGCAATTCAGCAGCAGGGGGTCCTTCTGCCCCAGGACTCGCCGCCGAAGTGCTGGGTCTTTGGCGGCAATTCGGCGGCGGAGGGTCCTTCTGCTCCGGGACCCACCGCCGAAATTCCCCGAAGACCCACGGCGGGGGGTTCTTCTGCCCTGGGACCCACTGCCAAAGTGCCTGGTCTTCGCCGCGAAGACCCCAGGTCCCCTGAATCCTCTGGGCGGCCCTGGTTGTACATTAGTAAGCTCGAGTTATCTCACTGCACTTATTATCACGCAGATAAACATAGCAAACACTCCTTCCCCCATTCCCCACTCACAACCCCTCAAAACCAAGGCTTTTAGAAAATTTAATTATCTTGGAACATCAAAAAGTCTGACTTTTTCCCTCCTGTACTATATAACTGTGAGCCACAGAAGCTGGACAGAGTTTGTAGATTGCTTGATCTTATCATAGATGCTATTGTAAGAGGATTTTTCCATTCAAGTCTGTGAATAATTTCCCCAGAAGCCTAAAACACCGAGAAGCAGAAATGGACATCCCGCCTTTTTTAAAAAAATGGGTCTTTGAAACCACAAACCCAAATATTTACTCAGGTGTCTCAAAATCTTGTTTTTGAGACAAGATTGACTTGCTGCTTCTCCTGGAATATTTGCTGCTGAAGGAAATCTCACACACTCCACAAGAGCCGTCTTTCTTGGGCAAGTACGTTTTTAAAGGCAAGACTTCAGAAGAGAGTAAACAAGTTGCCTTTTTCATTTTCTAATGGAGAAGGATGTGCATGTTGTAGGCCTGCTCAAGTACAGAGCAGTCCTGTCAAAGAGAGTTATAAAAATCAGAATAATTCAATCTAATCACACATCACTGAAGCTTGTGCAGTATGGACCTCTTCTCTTCGTTGCTATTTACATTGATGCAAATGAGGCGTAAAATGCTACTATAGCAGAATGGTGGCATATTATCCTCATTGTGCACTGATGGAAGTGGCAACACAAGATGGAGAGCAGTGAAAAATCAGAACCCTTGTTTTAACTGTTTAACCTTTTGGCATCTGTTTACCGTGCTAGATTGGGATAAACTCTTGGAGATCGTGATTTGGCCATGGGTGACCCCAAATGAGAGTTAAAACATGTCTGGTTGCTCCTGGACCTGAAGGATGCAAAGGTCCAGATTCTGATCTCTGTTACACCAGCTAAGTCTGTCAGTGAAGACAATAGTTATTCCAGATTTACAGCAATGTATCTGAACAGAGCATCCAGCCTACAAAAAATGTATTTGCCATTGTAGCTTTTTTGCATTAGATGATGCTGGCACCTAGAATTCTTCACAATAGTACATATGATCTCTTCTTCCTCTGCGTAGTAACGCACGTAGATGGCTTTTAGATAGGCTCAGTGTGTCCACTGCATTATTGGGCCATGGAAATGTGGCTAGACAGGGCTTTGCATGAGTCTGATAGCAGCAGTGACGACTGAACACTAAAAGGTACTAAGAAATAGCCCTGAACTGGCTAGTGTTCATGCTAATTTATGTGAAAGCCTCAACGCATTTTGGAATCTAAAATAATAAATAAATAATAATAAAAATAAATAATAATAATAAATTAATAATAATAAATAAATCTACAAACAGTTTGATTAGAAGTGCTAGTTCTTTTTCCTTCTTGTTTTAAAACAGTGATAGCATGAGCTGTAGAGTCTCATTCACAGGAATTGACATTTATTTCCTCTACAAGTGGAGCTTTTTTACAAGTAGAAAAATGCATTTTCTTAGTTCAAACCCTGGTCTAGGTATCAAGTAGGGTGACTTTGGTGGGTTCAAACTTGTTCCTAGTAGATATTTGCCTACACCAAAATGAAAACCTGCTTATGTGCTTTGAAGGTCTTTTAATGAAATACAAAGAATTGGCTCCCTCTTTTGAAAGGAAGCCCATTTCTGAATCCTGTTTTACTTACACAGATTCGACAATTGAGCCTACTCTATTATCGGTAACACAGTGAGATCAAAGACAGAATCTCTGTGGGGCTGTCACTTGCTTCAGAATTTTACACATAAATGTAAGATAGGAAAGATTATTCTGTCTTATCTTTATTAGATAGAGGCAAATAATTAGGTACATGTAACAGATATGATAGTTACTCAAGGGGGGAATCAAATGTATTTTGATAGTTTTTGATCCAGAAAATGGATACTGAGGAGCTACAAAAATGAGCAAATTACAGATAAGAATATGCCTTGTTTGCATTAACCACGCTCCTTTCTCACTGACTGTTGGGAGAACTAATTCAGTGTTTCTCTGAAAAGGTTTGTACTTCAGTTCAGCAGCATTGGCTATCTCCCTTTAAACGTCTCCAGAACGAAGAGAAAACAGACCTGACTGATAATAGCTCTCACAAGGGCAAACAAAACCCAGTTCAGGGAGATAGGACTCTGTAGGTTCTTTTTATTAATGAGTTAGGAGGGAAATTACTCTCATTCTTCCAATAGCAAAGTTCAGAGCCCTTCTGGTTTAGGTTTACCTTTTTTAAAATCAGTGCTGGTAAGTTTCCAAAGGTAAGGTTTGAAAAATTCTAAGCCAAGGCTAGATAAAAACTGTGAACTGGATTCTCCAGTCCATCCACTTCTCTTTGCACCATGGGTGCGAGGCACAGTGAACTTGAATCAGGAGGAAACTTGTGCTGGAGAATTCCCCCTGTGTACAAGGAATCTCCTCTGGGGGAAAGCTGGGTGAAGTGACTTTACTGCTTCTTGTGCCAGCTCTGCCTTCCAACTCCACTGCCTCCTGTGTCAGCACCAATCCCCTCCCAATATAAGGGGAGAGAGGCCTGGCAGGGGCAGGGAGGGGAGGGCGTGTGGTAAGGGAAGAGAAGAGAGTGGGTATAACAGTGCAAGGCTCCACTATGCCCAATTCTCCACTGGCATAAGGTTAAGGTTCCTTCCCTTCCAACTCTGCCCCTGCAGCTTTAACATATGCTGGAGTTAGATGGCCGAGAATACATGGCCAGGCCCCTGTGCTTGGGCTCAGTGGGGAATCCAGCCCACAGAGTTTAATTTTGTATTGGTCACCTCCTCTGGGTGTTCCTGGAGCATCTTTAATGAACTCCCTGTGCCCTGATAGTGATGAGATGCTCACTGGGAAATCAGCATTCTTCCTTTATAAGAGACTTGCTCACCATCATGCTTCAATTGTCCCGGGAACTGAAGGATGATGTCCTCTTAGAGTACGTCTACACTGCAATTAAAACCCACAGCTGGCCCGTGCCAGCTGACTTGGGCTCGTGATGCTTGGGCTTAGGGGCTGTTTAACTGTGGTGTAGACCAAGCTCTGGGACCCTCTCTCCTCACAGTGTCCTAGAGCACCAGCTCCAGCCCAAACATCTACCCTGCAATTAAACAGCCCCTTAGCCCGAGTCAGCTGGCACAGGCAAGCGGTGGGTTTTTAATTGCAGTGTAGACATACCTTTACTAGCCAAATCAGAAGGCCTTACTTAGTATTATTCAGTCCCTACTTAAGTCCGCTCTCAGTAATGAGTAAGGACATTTCCCTGAGGGACAATAGGACTGAATATAAACCGAGTGATGACTGAGTCAAGGCCCTGGATAAGGAAACATTTTCAACATCTTCCTTTCTTCTCCTTCCAGTGAGTGTAACAGTAACCGGGACTCTGTGCTCTCCTACACCAGTGTACGGAGTAACAGCTCTTACCTGGGCAGTGACGAGATGGGATCAGGTGAGTGAGTGGCTGGCTAAACATCTACAGCTTTGCTGGTTGTTATTACCAGGGTGCTTAATTGCAAAGGTGGTTCATTCAGAGGAACACAGACCAAACTAGTCACATAATAATTAAGGAGTTAGAGGTCTGCTCTTTCCTCAGTGGACCATTGTACTCATGGTGTGCGGAGGAGAAATTAGGCCAGATTAGAGTCCTTTGTTGCTGATTTGCTTACAGAGGGTATTTGCATAGTCGGAAAAATATTTTGATCTGTGGATTGGGGAAGGAGAACTCACAAGCCACCCAGTTTGTCTTCACTGAGCTCTTCAAGGTCATTGTATTGCAATAATATTCTTCATCGTTAAAACCACTGTCACAGCGCTTTTTTGGTTGCGCCGTAACACACACAAGATGTGAGAGACCCAAATTGATTAAATGGTTTATAAAAAAAATTCATTTTTCCTTTATTAGGTGACGAACTTCCCAGTGACATGAGGATTCCTTCGGACAAACAAGACAAACTCCACGGCTGTCTTGAGCATCTTTTTAACCAGGTACAGAACACTAGCACAGTTACATGAAGCAGCGTACACTACATCACAGAACAAGGTGTCAGAAATTACCAAATCATATCTCAGTGGAGATCCAGCTAACAAGGTTTTGGAGTAAGATGTGAGGAAGTGGATGTGAGATAGTTTGAGGAAACAGTTTTGTCTCCACCAACATTCAAGTCAGTCTGCGTGGTTAGGACAAGGGTGACCTGCAGCTTTGGATTCATGACAAAGAGCTTTGAAAACAGATGTTCAAGTGAAATCTTCATGTTATGAGTGATCGGAATAGATCTCATGGACAGAATTTTTGGAAAAACTGCCCCCAATTAGAGGAAAAGAATGTAACCAAAGGATGCCTTTACACATTTATAACCTCAGCTAAATTGTTCTTCTCTATCCCCCTTGTTCACCATAGCCCAGATCATGACTCTCATGCCCACACTGCATACACATAAATTCATACTAGGCTCCTGGGGAGAGATGAGGGTTGGAATGGTTTAATTATATTTGCTAAGGATGAGATTTCCATCAAAATTAATGGATCTAGACTGTGGTGTGGAGGATCCAGCTTACTTAAGTGAATGTGTTAGCGCCAACATGCAGCAAATGCAGCTTTTTTTGCTCTTTTCCTCAATGAGTGGCCTCTTCAAAAATTCTCCTGGAGTTTTACTAAGAGTGACCTAATCTAATTCCTGCTCCAGGTGGATGCTATCAATGCGCTCCTCAAAGGATCAGTCATAACCAAGGCCTTTGAAGAAACCAAGCACTTTCCAATGGACCACAGTTTGCAAGGTAAAAGAAAAGCAGTTTGGTTGTATTAAATAATGTAATTTCCCAGAATACAACAAGCCCTTAACATTAAGAACTAGAGGTTCAGAAGTCAGGACACCCAAGTTCATGTACAAAATTGTGCACACATAATTTGCACACACAGTTACAACAGTTATGTATGCAGTCACAGTAACTGTGCATATAAATGACCAGTGACATGTTGACTGTTGGTATTCTGTACTGTTCAGTGGTATCTCTACACATCCCGGAGGACTCACCTCTGTAGCACAACCCTAACAAACTACAGCTCTGTGACACCCAAAAGTTCTGCATAAGTTTGCTTAAGGAACTACTCCACTTCTTTTTGGGGATGGATAATTGCTAGAGTAACACCACGCACATAACACCAACACACATTCTGGAAATCAGCCCATCCCCAGCGAGAGCACAAATGATGCTGTGTTTCTTTTCCTCAAAGAGGATGATGGGAATTTGGCCTCATGAGTTTGGTGACCAGAATGTTTTTTTTTCTCTCTGAAAAAGATTGGCGTTTATTTCTTAAACATTTGCTGCATTTCCTTTTCCTCTTGGAACCTAAACTCTTCTGTTATCTTGGCTGATCTTCAGGTGTTCTGGTCAAGGGTTCTCTCTCTTTCTTTTATCCCCTGTTTTTAGCTATATGGGCAACTTGCATAGTCACTCTTCTTCAGAGTTAGGAGAGGCTCCTGTGAACACTGTGGAAATGTTTTGAAAAGCCATGTTCCTGTGACATTTAAACAGCTGTAGAGTACCTATCCCTGCCCTTACACTCTTTGAATGCAGTAAGGAAACAGCAGCCACCCTGCATATATTTTCTTCAAGCTTTATTTTGTTTGTTTCACTTAAACATAGACTTGTCTATTCAAACTGGCTCAATTGCACTGAAAGAGCCTTTCAGTTCATTGCAGCTTCAGGATGGTCCCATATTAATCACTAGGAATCACACTACAGGAATAGACAAGCCCTGATTATAGTCAGTGGGAATCTTTGCCCAAATTACCTTCTTAATGCAGTCCCAAGTTGCAAATAAGCATGAAAAGGAGAGCTTACCATGGTCACATCTCAGTGATGGGTGAGAATTTGCAAATCATCCTGTCTCTTTTTGGAGACAGCAATTTGGCACGCAGTATCGCTGACACCAGAGTGTTTGGCTAAACCACATAACTGCATCATAAGGAATAGAATTTACCCTCTTCAGTTCAAAATACATAGGTTTCTACCTGGTGAAGCAAAGCAGAATATTACCTAGCTTATACGTTCCCAGCAGCCGCAGCCTTGAGTAGGTGTTGGTCTGATTTCCCCCAGGAGGTGACACAGACACACTTGGCTATACATTAGAAGAGGCAGAGAGAACCAGAGGGGAATGCTGAGCTTAGTTCTGCAGCCATGGTGCTCAGGGATATATTTGTAATATATTGCAAAAGAAGTTAATCACACAATTCCAGTGCATTGTGCATGTGAGTCGCATGCCTAATTTTTGTGTATGATGCTGAAAATATAACAAGCGAGGACTCTGTTTTTAACAAGACTATAGGAAATAGCAATCTTTTTTTCTATCTGCATCAGATCCATTTAAGAAATTCCCTCATGAGTGATGGTTGCTGTAGGTAGTGTATTCATTGGTTAGACCTATATGCAAATTATATAGCTAATAAGCTACTCTGAGTTATGCGGCATCTCTCCACTGCTTGGACTAATTTCTCTCTTTTGCTGCAGAATTTAAACAGAAGGAAGAAACCACAATAAGGTGCCGGAATAATATTCAATTCAGTGTCCAAGAAGATCCCTGGAACCTTCCACTGCGTATCAAGAACCTTGTTGAAACCATTCAAAAACATGTGGAAGGTCTGTGAATGCAGGGTGGTCATTTATCCGTTCAGTGTTAAAGGAATGTTTTCTTTCTAGAGATGAGCACAAGCTGTAAAGCTCATGGAAGTGAATAAAAAGGGGATGGGCCTGATCCGAGGTTTTTGTTGAGATCATTAGGGAGCTAAAAACCAGTTGCAGAATTTGGAGCCAAATATCTCCACTGTTTGGGGTTGTTCTGACGTTTGGTTTTGGCCCATACTGATTGTTAAGATAAAAAAATTGTATCTATGGAAAAATCTTCCTTCCCTAAGTTCCCAGCAACTTTGCAACATGTTAAAATGGAATGGGTTTGAAATATCCAATTTTTGCTTTATTTTTGCCCTCATGCTACAGAGCATAAGCCAACGTCTTAACTATCAGGGTCAGGAGGAAACTTTCCTAAGGGGCAGGTTATTCTGTAACTACTGCAGAGTTTTGTTCAGTGTTTATTTTATAGTAAAGAAAGAGGTGCCAGGGCTCAAGCAATTAGGTGCTGGGGCTCAAGAATTTTTTTACTTTCATAATTGATGCGGCAAGCCCAGAGGTAGCCGGGCTATGAACTGTCAAGCCTAGAGGTGCTAAGCTCTGGCAAGCCCTGGCACAAATTAAGCACTGTTTTTGTTGCACCTTCCTTGGAAGCTGCTGATATGGGCCACCATCAGAGACAAGATTCTGTACTAGGTAGACTTCTGGTCACCCAGTCTGGCAGTTAATTTTGTCCGCTAAGTTTAATATGGTAATTGAAATATAGGTTATAAATAGACCTGGATTTTAGAGGGAAGTGGGGAGAGTGGCTTATTGTTCTTCCCAGTGATGATGTATTACAGCACCACAACTGTGGATTGAATGATCATGTGGAACTTTTTTCTAATTCTCATAGTCTATTTCCGAAGTCTATAGGGACTGAATTGGGTCAGAGTGACTTGCTTGCTGGTGTAATTTTAAAAAACACTTAAAGAAAATGAAATAGAGAAAAGACTAGGCAGATTCTGAAAGGAGATAAGCGAAGGAGATGGATGTAATCAGTCCCTGTAACTCCCTGAACCATTACAGTTACAAAACGCCTTGCTTAAAAAGCACCAGTAGGATTCAAGTAGGATGACTGAGTCTGGTGATGTCTACTCTCAAGTGCAAGGCCCAGCACTGAGATCACCTCTGTAGGGATTCCTCCACATGTGCAATTTGTTCCCAATAATTCATGGTAGTCGATGGAGCATTTAATCTATCAAGGTGCCTGATTTATGCCTCGCTCCCTGCTTAATCAAACATTTTTAGCGAGGAATAACTCTAGACTATATAGAAATGGAGAGAGGTGTCAGCAGGGTACAATCAAATCCACCTTTGCATCATGTTTATCAGGTCCTTCATTCTCTTTTCTCTTCTAGATGGGAAGAATCAACTGCTTCTGGCCTTGCTAAAATACACAGGTAAGGGCTTCTGGTTTGGGGTATTGGTGGAAAAATTTGGATGCTGGCAGATGTCCTAAAGTGTGTAGTCTGGCTGGCATATGTACATGTCTGCGTGTTTGAATCGCTCTGTCCAGTCACAGAGATCACAACACATTATCCAACTAGTAGTGTGCTTGCAAATCTGGTTCAACCGCGCTATTGATGACATTATGCCATTTCTTGTGCTCATGCTGGGCAGCTCTTTCCTACTTCCTTTTTGCGCAGTCTTGCTTAGTCTTGGGGTTGCTCACTTTATGGTCCTGTATCACCAGGCATGTTGTAAATGTCATCAAGCACCGTGTCTCTTTGCCCTTTCTTCATCTTCTTCCCCTTGTGTAAGCCTCATTCCCAGTTGGCCTCCACTGTTTCTTGATGTGGTGGAGACATGCAGCAAAAAAAGTGAGAAGCTATTGCACAATTCATTATGAGGTTGTGGGCCTGTCATTCTTTTCAAGCAGGCTACCGAGATACGGAGTTTGGGTTTTGCCTTGTGTATAATATTAGGATGTGCATTTCCCCTTTAACCAGCTCATTATTTCCTCAGTGCACCTATATAAGCCCCTTTAGTGTTAACAGGAGCCAAACTTACATAGCAAAGTCCTAAGGGCTTGATCCTGCCTTATTGAAGCCAATGGGAGTTTTGTTATTGATTTTAATAGGAGCAGGCTAAGACCACAACAGTGTAAGCCCAGGGTTAGAAGATGCTGAGGTAGCAAACTCTGGGTTTGTTAACCTAGCACTTGAGTGTCTACACTCATTTGTAACCTAGGTTAGCACCCGTTGAAACATGGGGCCCCAGCATCTACACTGCATTATACAGTCCTGAGTCCAACCGCCATATCCCAGACTTCCTTGCGCCCTCCCAAAATGGGACCACTCTAGCTCTTTGTTCATGGTGTAGTGTCAGAAAACTTGATTGTCCACCAAACTTGACTGTCCAGAGGACAAAATAGTCAACCCTTGGGACTGGGGGACACTTTTGGTAGATTCCCAGAGCACGTATCCAGTGGGGGCTGTGTATACCCTGCAAACTCTGGGACCTGACTTGACTCAGACTCGGACCCTCCCCACCCATAGTGTCCTGGGAGCCTGGCCTGAGCTCTTGGTCAGTGCGATTTGTGAGTAGATGGAAGGGGTGTGTGTGTGTGTGTGTGTGTGTGTGTGTGTGTGTGTGTGTGTGTGTGTGTGTGTGTGTGTGTGTGTGTGTGTGGCTTTGAGTCTGAATCTGAACTCTGGATTTACATTGCAGTGTAGACGTACCCTAAATTTGTACCAGCATACATTGCAGGCACCATCATTTGAAGGGGAAAAAACACACACTGGCAAATCGGATAATTCCCTTTCCCTATTTGTACAGTTACTTCATTTGCACATTTAAACAGCCATATTTTGTATCTGTAAAACAAGGCAATACAGAATAACAAATAATATGTCCTCATCATTTGCTGGATCATTTTTAAGGATGGCTGAAAATCTGGGGCTTGATTCTCAGCTGCACTAAGTGAGGGTGGGAGGCAAAGGTGGCTCCAAGCCACCTTTTTGCTTCCCCCAATCCTGGGGCTGGCTGGGGTCCAAACCGACCCTGGTGTAAATAGACTGTAATGATTTTGGCTCCGCCCCATCCTATCCTTCCTCCTCAGCCCTTTATGGACCAGCCTACAGAGAGGGTGTAGAGCTGGCTGTGCCACCTTTACATCATCTAGGGAGTCCATTGTCGATAGAGCAGCTTTGAGCCCTCTTTGCGCTGTGCTGAGGATCTGGCCCTGGGTCTTGCTTGTCTTAGTTCTTTCATTGTTGCAATCAGTGCTTTATAAAAATAATCTGTATCGTCAAAGCCTCCATGTGATGTATTCAGCTTCGTTCTGTAGAAAACACTCTCTCGGGAACAAGAGAGGCTGCTATAACCTACCTACTGCATATCAGGAGAAACCCAAGATGCCTAGGAAGCCGCTCTTCATTTATTCATGTGCTTCCCTTTTCTGCCCTTTGCATGTTCTTTGTACAATCTGCAATCCCCTGAAGTGTGACACAGTTTATCTGGCCAGCATAAGACTGACTGGCAAGCTCAGTGGAAGCACAGCTAACATTGTGGAGATTCCCCCAGGCAAACACGAACCAAGTGGTACCATTAATGGACGTCCTGTATGGGAAACCTTCATAACGAGGGAGGTAGGGGAAGTGGCATCACTAATAGTGGAGACCCTGTTTCATGACTATAGTTGTCAATGAAGGAGATCAGGCCAGGTCTGGCACTGATGACACAGGGGAGCCTCATCTAGCCCTTGACATCCAGACAAATGGACAAGTAGGCACAGGGCATCTGTATGGGGGGGAAACAAAAGAAAGACTGGGCTGGAAAATCCTCTCTTTCTCACACCCCCACCCTCTCCCAATAGGGGACAGATAGCAGGAGCCAGTGCAAGGTGACAGCTCAAATCAAAGGTCATACAGAGATTGCCTTCCATTCCATCTCAGACAAACTCCCTCTGACTCCTTTGTGACTCTCTTCCCTTCTCTCTGGCAGATACTGAGCTGCAGTTGAGACGAGATGTCATTTTCTGCCAGTCCCTCGTGGCTGCTATTTGCACTTTCTCGGAGCAGTTGCTGGCTGCTCTCAACTACAGATACAACAACAACGGGGAGTATGAAGAGAGCAGCAGGGATGCCAGCAGGAAATGGCTGGAGCAGATAGCGGCCACTGGGGTTTTACTTCACTACCAGTCCCTGCTGTCCCCCAGTGTGGTAAGAGAGATGCTAAAGAATGGGTTTCACAGCTCCACAGTGAATCCTGACCTCTTCAAGGTCACCTGGACACTTTCCTCCTACTTACCTCCTGGCCAGAGCCTCTGACTTTATCTATAGGGAAACTCCTACCCCCTCAAGGAACCCTCTGTTATTCTCATCATAATAGCCTATCCATCACACACTGATCCCCACAAATGCTAAACTACTGGCCTGGGCCAGGTGAACACATTTCACTAGTGAAAGATAATAGACAGCCTGCCCCATAGAGAAGGGGCAGATTGGTAGTTTGCCAGAGAGGTTTCCTTTTCTGGAGTAATGCTGCCTTCTTTACTGTGGACTAATTTCACAGTTGCTAGGAAAGTGTGTGTGACCTGACCTCTGCTGGTGAGAAAATGAATTTCAACAAGCAGACAAAAATGGTTCGTTGTGTTCCCAGAGCTCAGAGCAAACTGCAAATCTCGTCCTTTCTCCATGTGCTGACTGAAGTCACTACCCAGGTTCAACACAGGCAGTGGTTTTGAAAGCTTTCTCTCATGCTGCCCTAGCTATGTGCTCCAAGCCTGACCTGGAGGCACCACATCTAGTATGAGAAAGGCAGGACTCGTAAAATCCACTGGCCTGTGTTGAGTAGGAAGCTCTCAGGCAAATGCGACCAACTTTGGCAGGATCTAAGCTAAAATAATAATTTTAGAAGGAAAATGAGTGTGAAGCTATGAAGGGAAATCAGGTCTGACAAAAACAAGAGCTGTGGAATGAGACACATTTATGCCCACTCTCCCTTTGGATAGATTACCCATTCGTGTTTGTTTCTCTCCACCGCAGAAGGAAGAGCGCATCATGCTAGAAGACATCTCAGTCGCTCTGTCTGAGCTGGACAAGGTTGCCTTTTGTTTCAAGCTGCTGGACGCCAGTCTCGTAGCAAGTGAGATTTTTTAGAACTTTTCTTTCTTGCTTGTATTCCTGGTCAGTTCACTCCATGATATTAAATCCTCCAGAAGTGCTCAATCCTGAAAGGTGCTGAGCATCTCTTGTGAAGTGCCGCATTCCCACAACTTCCACGGAATGTAATGGGAGTTAAAGTCACACTGCACCACACCCAAGGGTACATTGCGCGATTGGGCCCTAAAATGATAACTCACATCAGCTCGCCTTATTTTCTGGACCAGGTAGGAAAGGATCATAGCCAATCAGCTTTCTTCATAGCCAGGACTACTGCTAGGACTTGCCTCATATGAGCAAGGAGGAGACACTTAGTGAGATGAGTATCCCTTGCTATCTGTTATCAGACTGACTATCCATTTTGGAATATCTGCTTAGCCCCTTATCCTACGGCTGGCATTTGGAATAGTAAGTATTAGTCTCTCTGTGAACTGCAGTGGCTAAAGCGTAATGGAAATTATAATCATAACTCCAGGTAATTGCTGAGGACCTTGTATCCACACCTGTTAATTGACTGCACGAGAGTAGGGCTAGTAGTGTCAGCCTCACTGCATCCTCTGAAGCATCTAATGATGCCACTCGTAAAATCTCTACAGTTGGGAACCACTGGGCCCTGCCTGTGTTTCTTGCCCAGCACGTGCAGAGACATGACAGCTGGGGTGAGCAGCTCCAGACAGATGTTTATTATTAACCAGCCTTTCGGCAAGTGAAAGGACACACACTCCTGACATGTTTATCCAGTACAAGCTCACATAACAGGATGTTGGTATTTATTATTATTATTATTAATAACCATGTTTACTGCACTAGTGCCTAGGGACAAGCTAAGAACAAGGCTCCGTTGTGCTAGGTGCTGTACAAATACAGAGAAGTAGACAGTCCCTGCTCCAAAGTATTTAGAAATCTGATAGAAAAGGAAGACACACAGTGGGGGAAAGGGATCTTACGTACAAGCAAAGCAATCAGCATGATGGTATCAAACATCATGTTAATTGATGGCATATCTTGTAAACAACATGCTTCTTCCGCGCATAGCATTTCCCTCGCTTGCTGCCACTTCTAACATTTCAGTAACGAGATGTTATTAAATGGACTGACATGCGCAGACATTGCTAGTCTCTCACTGCTGTTTCAGAAAAACACAAATGTCTTTATCTTTGTTTCCCCAGATACTCACGTCTTCTACCACATTGAAGGAAGTCGGCAGGCTTTGAAGATTAGCTTTTACCTTGACAGCTACTACTTCTCCAAACTGCCGTCTCGCTTTCAGAACGGGGGAAGCTTAAAGCTGCACACAGTGCTCTTTACAAAAGGTGCCCACAAAACTCTTGACCAAGAAAAACAAGTGATGTGAATCTAATTAGTTGCTAAATATTTTAAGGTTCATTATTAAGAAATGACCATAAATTTGTTAATGAAACAAAACTGACAACTCCATTGAAAATTTTTTAAGAGGCAAAAATTGACTTCTCCCAATAATGACAATCTGATATACTGGGTTGGGAGGTTAATATGCTGTAAGACGGTTAGGTTGAGATGTTCATGGGGAGCAGATTATCCCTAGAGATGCCTGCTGTGGGGTTTCTTGCACCTTCCTCTGAAGCATCTAATCAGAGACAGGATATTGGACTAGACAGACCATGGGTCTGATCCAGTCTGAAAATGTCCATGTTCCTATGCCACAGACTGGGATTTCTAAAGGACGCATTTTCTGTGCACACATATGTGTGTATTCATAGAATCATCTGGGCTGAACGTCAAGGGACCTTGTGTGGACCAGCTAAACCACTGTCCTGCATTGCTGCATATGGCATAGGATACTTCCTTCAATGCAATAACACTATGACCATATTCCAGTGATCTGGTACCATAGTAGCCCTTGCATTTTGAGGTGTCATAATGAAAACTGTGGTTCACAGAAAACATCCCCACTGAGGGAAATAAATTCACTTCATCTTATTTGTCACAGGGTTGGTCTTTGACATGTTTTGGCAGTTACCTAGTAGGGGGGTGAACTAGAGAGACAATCAAATGAAAAAATGATAGCCAGAGTAATATAGTTATTAAAAATCTTGTCTCCTTCCAGCTCTTGAAAGCCCAGATAGCCAACCCCAGCCAGGTGACTCATCTCTAGAAGAACTCCCGCAACAGATTAATGGAGTCTCCCTTGAAAAAGTGCAGCAATATTACCGTAAACTCAGGTAATGTGCCTCTCCTCCCATCCCCCAATAAAAAAGGAAAGGGTGCTGTTTGTTCAGGACCCTTCATAGACAGATTTTTCTTTCCTGGTGGTTTCATGTCTTGTACATAGTGATTCTTTGGAGAAGCCAGTGATATGGAAAGGAGATCTCTAGGAAAAGAAATATTCCATTTAAGTTTCACATGCTGTTTTTTAATCAGAAGGGTTTTATTTTTAATCTTTGGTGTATTGAAAACCTCTTAAATTATTTAGCAAAAAATAGCCTTAAATTCCTCCTGGAATATAGGAATGTGTCAGAAGCAATTTCCATCTAAACTGGACTTCAGATTTTTGATCGGAGCTAAAGTTAAACTAAAAAGACTTTTTGTTAGTCTTCAATCACTATAGAAAGAAACAATTCAAGTGCTTCAATAAGAAAATACACCATCTTGGACCACAGGACTTCCCTTTCATATCCATCTGAGATGTTATGCAGTAGTTAGTGAAGTGAGATGCTCACCAGCTAATCCAATTCTTAATGGCTAATTGCAGGACATTTTACCTTGAGAGATCCAACTTGCCTACTGATTCCAATACAACAGCAGTGAAGATTGACCAGGTATTATTATTATTATTATTTATATTGTGGTAGCACCTTATAGCCCTAGTCATGGCCCAGGACTCTCTAGCACTAGGTGTGATACAAACACAGAACAAAAACACAGTCCCTGCCCCAAGGTCTTGAATCAGCTTGTCTGAGGCTCAGTTAGAGTTCGGTCACCCAGAAATGTGATGCCTGCAATCAGTTTAGAAATGATCACTTGTGTAGTTTTTTGAGAATTTTGTTCACAACTTACAGTACAATAAAAGCAACATCTCCCAGGCCCTCACCTAAAGCTCAATTCAGTAGTAAACACAGTCTGTATTTGGGGCAGATGCTTCATGTGAATGTTTGTGCATGCAGTAGAAGCATACAGAGATTCGGGTGTTTTTATTATAGTGGAGACAATTCAGGGACTCCCGTCAGTGCAGTTATTAACATGTACTGGAAAGTAGATTGATACGATTTGTGTTCACTTGCAACAGACTGTCTCAAACCCTTGTCAAGTCCTCACTTTTTGTGCTGAAAATCATATCTACTGTGAATAGTTGTTACTTTCGATCTACCGAGGAGCTGTTTCCATAGAGTATTAGACACAGGAAAAAAGTTCTTGTAAGAGTCTATATAAATGAAGGAGTAAATATGCCACTGATGCATGTGTTCACTGTTCCTGTGTAGCTTATTCGCCCCATTAATGCAATGGATGAGCTGTGCAGACTGATGAAGTCCTTTATTAATACAAAACCCACCCAGTCGGGATACTCTAGTAGTAACACACCAGGAGCAGGGCTGCTGCCTATATCCTCAGAGCTCTGTTACCGCCTCGGAGCCTGTCAGATTGCTATGTGTGGCACTGGGATGCAGAGGTGAGATTTAAGAAACCCTCCGTGGTACTGTTGTGATACTAACTTTTCTTCTGTATAAGAATCTAAGCAACACATCTGAGCCAGTTACAGCCAGTTACAGCTAGAGAGAGAGGGGCCCCCTACGAATGAGAATGAACAAAGCCCTTCTGTTGGCAAGTTTTATTTTAGGATGGGTTGTGACATCAAGCACTGCTGTGACTTCTAGCACTGCTGTACAGTGGTGGAGACTCGATGTCCCAATGCAACTACTAATAACCTTTGCTGGGTGGGCACAGAGCATATGTCTTTAAGTCAACACAGTTTTCAATCACAGAGGTGACCTCCTCTAATAAATGGTTTTAAAATCTTTTTTTGCAGACGCTAATAAAACCATTTTATTAAATGGCCCAAAATTTCAGTGTTAACAATAACTCATTTTCAGAAGATTTTTAGCTCATGGAAGACACTTACATGAACCACCAGCTATGAGACACAGCCATGTGATAACACCATCTGAAATCACAACAGCGTAACTTCATGAGCTTACGTGGTGTAGGAGAGGTGTCACTGAGCTGGGCTGCATAAATGGTTATAGAGTAGCAGCCGTGTTAGTCTATAGCCACAAAAAGAACAGGAGTACTTGTGGCACCTTAGAAACTAACAAATTTATTTGATCATAAACTTTTGTGGGCTACAGCCCACTTCTTCAGATGCATAGAATGGAACATATAGTAAGGAGCTATATATACATACAGAACATGAAAAGGTGGAAGTAGCCGTATCAACTCTAAGAAGCTAATTAATTAAGATGAGCTATTATCAGCAGGAGAAAAAAAACTTTTGTAGTGATAATCCTCACACAGTGATAGTATCCTCACACCTCTTGGCAACTGTCTGAAATGGGCCATCTTGATTATCACTACAAAAGTTTTTTTTTCTCCTGCTGATAATAGCTCATCTTAATTAATTAGCCTCTTAGAGTTGATATGGCTACTTCCACCTTTTCATGTTCTGTATGTATATACATCTCCTTACTAAATGTTCCATTCTATGCATCTGATGAAGTGGGCTGTAGTCCACGAAAGCTTATGCCCAAATAAATGTGTTAGTCTCTAAGGTGCCACAAGTACTCCTGTTCTTATAACTGGTTATATATTTTTAGATAGGAAACCAGAAAGTAAACAAAAAATGGTGCAGTGGCCAAGTTAATTTGCAGTTATTAGCTAAGTAGCTTTGTTAAAAGTCGTAACGCAAGACTTTGTTAAAAGTCATAAGTAATTTTAAAAAATGGTTTGTGGATTTATCATTCCCTTATGTACCCCTGTCCAGAAGTACATTGAGTGTGTCCCTGGAACAAGCAGCCATACTGGCTCGAAGTCATGGACTTTTACCCAAATGTATCATGCAGGCTACAGACATCATGAGAAAACAAGTGAGTATTTAGGTGTTTTCTATTACTACTTCCTTAGCTGGATCACCTGCATGCCACTATCCTAATCCCTGGAACCTCTTTGTGGAGATACCAGTTAATTTCTCTGTGGAGATGTGTGTTGTACATATACACACTCACATCCAGACACAGTGAAATTTGTACAACTGCACACATGCCTTGCAGGAGCAAATTCTAACATTTGCATGTGTTGACATTAGGCTATTTAAGGTGCATACGTAGGATTATATTATTTAAAGTCTGTGCACAGATGTTCGAAAAATGTACAGAATGTGCAGGCTTATGCCCTTGTAAAATATGTGTACAAACATGTACAAAAGAAAGAGAGGCTGGTCTTTGAAAATGTAGGCCATATAGTATACTTATATACATCCTGTATATTCCATAACGTGTTCTCATGCGTACAACATTATATGGTGGCAATCTCCTAGTGTTAGACCATAGTGCTTGTAAAGTGCTTTAGGACTTCTGTCATCTTAAGTAAACGCAGATGGCTGATGTACCTACCCAGTGGATTCCAGAGCTACTAAAAGTAGTTAATGGATTGTCAGATAGAAATCAGACTCCTGTTACAATATTTTCCCTTAAGGGTCAGATGTTTTATTGATATTATCAATGCCATAAGTTCTGTGTTTCCCTAGGGACCAAGGGTTGAAATCTCTGCTAAAAATCTCAAAGTGATGGATCAGATGCCGCAGTCTGCACCCCGGTAGGTTATGTACAGTATGTGTTATCTGAATATTTGTGTTGCATCTTTGCACCCAGATGTGACATTTCCTTCTCAAATTGAGAAGCTCTTCAGCAGCAATACCCAGAACTATCCCAACCATCACTATACTAAATCCAAGTGCACCATATTTAAAAAAAGCTTTGTTTCAGATCCCCTGTCACTCACCATTAACTTGTAGGCCTCCTGTGTTGTCTAAATAAAACATCACTGCTGATTTTTTTTGACAATGGCAATGAATTGCTAAAGCTCAGTGGCTGTCAGTTATTTGTGGAATGCTGAGGAGCAGAAATTCTTGAATGGCAGCTCCGACTGCAACTATGCTAAGATGATTCATGAGCTAATACTCTGGCCAGAGCCCCATGAAGTGTCTGGAATAGCCTGAGTGTCTCATGATTTACTGCAGAGTGGGTTTAAGAGCAAGCAGCGCAGATCAGAGTGAATTTATGGTGATGCAATTCCTAGAAGAATCAGTTGCCCAAAGTTATAGCCATTCTGTTGTTGTCTGAGGGTCAAATGTTGAGAGGGGCTATCCACCTGCAAATCCCACTGACTCCAATAGGAGCTGAAGATACTCATTGTGTCTCCCCGAAGGACATAATTTCAGGTGGTTTTTACTATCTTTATTTCTGAGAGAGATTTTTTTTAACCTATTTCCCCTCTCTCTGTCCTCCCCATCCTCCTCCCAAACAGACCCAGAGGAGAGAAGAGGGTTCCTCTATAGTATCATTGAACATTTATAGAATGCTAGGGCCAAACCCTGCTCAGCTATGCAAGTAGCCCATGGAAGTCATCTGCTCCTATGGAAGTTAATGGGATTCATTTGAGTAAGGCAAGTCAGCTCTGGCCCTTAAAATGAGCAGTGGAAAAGATTATTTAGGTATCCAGCATCTCTCCTGACCAGTGCAGATTTATTCTATTATAGTGTTTCATCTGATCCACTTTTGAAAGTCCTATGAGATGGGGCTTAGACCATAGTATATTTCAGTGTCAATTTTTCCTTTTCATCCAGTTTCTCTTAGCTATACCCCATTGGACTGCCCTAAATAATTTCCCTCCTTCAGTGGCAATTGCACCCTTTAGGTCCTTGTAGAAAGTTATTTCAAGCATGTGGTATGAAAACAGTAGTTGGTGGATGAGGTGAAGTTGTCTGTAACACAGTTTGGCCTGGTTTTGCTTTCTCAGAGACCTTTCACAGGTTCTACTACATTCACCCCCTCTTGTGCCAGCTCAATAAAGGATGAATATGCACTGTCTACATGTGACTCTGTGCCATATCCCAAATGTCAAGCATCGCAATTCCAGCAGCAGTGACATTTCCCCCTTTTAATGAATATTCATTACCTAAGATCCATTTTTATGATCCTAAAGGTGTGATGTGTTTGAAGTAATTCAGGATAAATAACACTGAAGCTGTAGTTGTGATTTACAAAGTAGAGTGAAGGCGAGAAAAGCTTCATATTTGATTTTAGGATTTTAAAGAGCGTTTCATTTTAGGAAACTTATATTTGAAAAGCCTAGAGACACAGGTTCCTATTTGGTTTCATCAGTGTGATGTGCATAAGACCAAAAGGAACAAAAATGAGCAAAAGTAAATTAATTTCAGGTAAACTGAATTTGGGCTAAGTATCAGGAAACATTTCCTAGCAGTGAGGCCTGTTAGACTGTGGACTAATCTTGGAAGGGAAGTTATGGAAGGCCCCATCATTTGAGTTATTTAAACTTAAACTGGCCAAAGCCCTGGAAAATATACTACAGAGAACCATCATGCAATTGGGAGATGGAAAAATCCACACTTTCAGCATTTTGTCTATTGCCAATTTCTGGGATTTTTAAATGTCTCTGTAAACAAGGGTAAATCAACCATATTGACAAGTACATTGATTGGCATCACAGTGGAATGAGACTTGTCTCAGTTAAAAATGTCCAGGCCATATAATAAAAAACTTAGTAAAAATCATAATTTATGGCTTGCAAACTGCTAAAGGCCTAAATCTGACTTGGGTTGCACAGGGGTGGAGTAAGGTCTCAAAAAATAAAAGTAATTTTTTAAGATAACACCTCTGTGTTTTAATTAGCAATTCTCTAATGGCACATTTAGTTTGCAAAATGATTAATAATTACAATTAGCTGAATCTTTCCTGTCAGACTATGAATGAGTGCGTTTTAGAGTGATAAAAAACTGAATGTCATATGCTAATTCTAGCATCTTTTTATTATCATTATGCCATGTAACACCAATTTTTAATCCTCCCTTATAGACTCTACAGGCTGTGTCAGCCACCTCTAGATGGGGACTTATAAAAATGAAAGAGACACCCACGTTATGGAGTCAACAAAGTGTTCAGCTGAGAGCAACCCTGCCCGAGGACCCATGTCAACTGACACTGGTGGTGTTAAATGGAGACGGGAGGATATGGTGCTGGGTGTCTCATGTTTAGTAAGAGAGCTGAATCGGCGATGCTCACCTGCTGAGAACTCCTACAGTATATGGGCAAAGATTCTTATGGTTCCTTGGCTTATTGGAGAAGTTCTCTAATCATGAACACCCTTGAGCCGAGACAAACAAACTGCCTTCTGCCAGAATGCCCAGAAGGAATAGCAATTCCATGTCAAGAAACTGCAGCTTTACTAATGACTCAGCGGTGCTACTGGCTGAAAGTTGTGGCCTTCAAGTTATGGATCTGTAAAGCAAAAGCAAGATGAAGCACATCTACTCTCCCAATATGTATCTGGCATCCATTTAATTGCCAGCATAATTTTGGTCAGTGGTCTTGAGTAACAGCATCAGAAATACCACTGATTTAACATACTGACCTGCACTTTTGAACAATGAGTAGCTCGTTTCTGGTTTATTTCCATATGAATATAAAGTATTTCTTCTAGAGTCATTTTCCTCTTCAGCCCACTGAGAACCAATCTCTGTATGCTGCAGAGTATACATTCCATAAAACTTACCATTACTTCCTCTTACTTATTGTAGCGTTCAGATTTGGGATTAACATTTTTTACTAATGGTCTATAATATATTCTGGAAATACAATAATATTTTACAGGAGAGTTTGGCAATGAAGGATTTTTTAGGAGAAATTACAAAGAAAATAAATTGCAGTCCTATACTCTGATTATTTGAACAGATGTAGTTTTAAAAACCAGGTCAGAAGAACTATAGTTATTTATGTGGAGTGGAGTATCTGTTTTGGATCATGTTATTATATATACAAGATTTAAATAAAAATTATATTGTTTAAAATGGGACCAATATGCTGGCAATTACACAGCTAATCCCAGTTTACTGGAAACAATTCTACATTATTTAAAATATTTCGGTATTTAAGTAGTCTTTAATACAGTTATTAAAATGTATTAGGAAGGCTTTTAAGTTAAAAGAAAAAGGAATCATGTATATAATGTACTTTATTTTTTTCTTATTTCAAAATTGTTCTCCATTCTATCAGTATTAGCATTAGTGCAGTAATTTTCTCCAAATTACTGGCTGATACTCATTGAGAATGTCAGCAGTCTCAGGCCAGAAATAATGTTCTTTTGGAGTGAGTGCCTTAATAATCATTCACCTATATCTAACAAAATTCCGCAGCAGTGGGGGAACCTAACATTATTCTCTTTCACCATAGAAAAGCCATAGTCTCTTTTAAAAAAATTCATTGTTGGGAGACTCCAGGAACTGTTTGGCGTGATGGACGTTCTAGAGAATTAAGGTTTTCTTTGTTTTTGTTTTTTTTGCGGGGGCGGTGTTTTGTTTTGTTTTTGCTGACCAGGCCATTAATTAACTCCAGTTTTATTTGGTTAACAATCCAATCCATCCCAAATATTAAGTTAAAAATCATCTCTTCCCACTTGGCTGCCAAGGTTTTTTTTAATTTGATTTCTTCAACTAGCACAAAATAACTTACTACAAATTTTGAGGGGTTGTGTTGGCTTCCTGAATTATTAAATGTTTTTAACATTTTTGTTTCTTTCATTCTCAGACTGATTTTTTTGGGAGGGAAGAATACACTTTTTTGTTCGTTTTATTTACTTTTAAGTATTCCTTCTGACCCACCTCAGTCCACAGCTGAGGCTTATGTGAGTCAGTCTACTGTTACATCCCAGACACAGGCATCAGTTACTATAGAATCCATTGCACTGCAGTCAGATCAGCAGAACATTGTTTCAAAGCAGATTGTGCTTCTTCATATTCTTGGAAGACTTAATCTTGCCATTTGCTGTTGAAAAGAATGGTATTTCTTGAAAAATCCCCTAACTTAAAATTAACTGTAATGATATGTAAAGAAAAACTATTCAACCACCCAAGAAATAAAAACATAGGAACCAGTATCCTCTCCTGGGGTAAATCAGCATAGTTTTGTTGACTTCAGTGGATCTGATTTACACTGCCAGATGAGGATCCTGACCTACATTTATGCAGTTCGTACAGACATTGAAGGCGCATAGAAGATGATCTACGGGCATTTACACTGTGCACTGTTTTACATTAAAATGTATGTGTTATTCTCATTAAATACATGCTAGAACATTTTATTATTAAAAGTTGGTTTATATTACAACGAAAGAAGATATGATTTTATTTATATAAGTTACCCCTTACATTCTGTTTAACAAAGAACTAAGGACTTTGCAGAGCTATGAAAGGTCAAAAGTTGAAAGTGTTTGGAAAAGTTGTTTTTGATATCTGATCAAACTGACTCTGCAGTGCTGAGCTCTTCCTGTTTGTGCAGTACCACCCACAGATGCGGTTTCACTTCAGAATTCTTATTAAAAATAGGACAGAGCAGTTCTGAGACTGTATAATTGCAAAGTTTGAGGCCAGGCCTGAAAAAGTGAGCACAGTCGGAGTAAGAAGGCTATGCTCATGCTAAACTACAAGTGAAGTCAGTAGAGCAGGCTCAGGCTATAGAATCTTCAAGACTGAAAACAGAGTCAGACTCCAGGGTATCCCTGCAACTGGGCCACATCTGTTCTGGCTGTCTAGGACAAGCAAATAGTTGAAGTTGTCTCCTGCTTTGTCCCTGAGGTTTTGCATTGTGTGTGCAAGCTCTGGCCAAGCAGCATCCCGCTTCATGATGCATCATAGAGGGCCACTTTACAGTATCAGTGTGTGTGGAAGGTTGAGTGGGGTCCCCCTCAATGGACTCTTCTCTGTTTGGAACTAAAGAAACAAAGCATTACTGCTCATTTGTTCCTAGCTCTTCTGAATAAGCAGGCTCAGGATCTGGATTTTAGAGTTGGTGGGATCCATCCTGCAGCCTTTCAGCAGGTATAACTCCCATTGAAGTCAGTGGCAGTTCTGCATGTGAAAAGACTGTGAGATCCAGATTAAATACTTCATGGGTCCAATTTTAAGGT
Organism: Mauremys reevesii; assembly: GCF_016161935.1. NCBI lineage: Eukaryota > Metazoa > Chordata > Testudines > Geoemydidae > Mauremys > Mauremys reevesii. Next base: position 32,598,505 of record NC_052635.1, on the reverse strand, counting down.
AAGTCTCAACCTAGCCTTTCATTCTATAGGCAAAATTCCACACTTGCAATTTAGCATTCACAACAAACTACAGGCAGAATAGGTAACACTTGGACAACTTTTGCTTTGTGCCTGTAAACAAACCATTCAATGTCCAATTAGCCAATATCACCGCATGTACAAAATTGTGAGTGCAAGTATTTATGGGCACAGAGTTGCAACCACAATATTAGAGGCCACTTCTGAAAATCTGGGCCTGGATAGTAGCAGCATTATCCATTTCCATATGATTAATCTGCAGACACAAATACTGAGATTCTCACAAGAATTCATAGATTTGGTCAAGGACACATCTGAATTAAGCTTTATGTGTAAAAATGTCATAGTTCCCCTTTGCCCCTCTTTCTCTAGGTGAAATTAAAAAATTGTTTCCTCAACAAGAGTGTATTTTGTCTGCAAAATATTATTTTTAAAAAGTATGACTACGGAAAACAGTATTTTTCTCCTGCATCTGTCTGCAAAAAAATGATATCACAACAGGACATTGACATATCATGCCCTTCCTCCTCCTCCTCCAGAAATTCCCCAAAGAGAAAAGTCCCCAAAGAGAAGAGGACCCAATCCCAGTGGGGGCAGAACATTTTAAAAATGGCCAGTACAGTTATGTTTCTGGTTAGTAGGAAATATTCCTCTCTTGTGTCAAATGCTTAAGACAGTCATGAGCTAGTGACCTGATCATAGAATGGGGAGATTCAAAGTTCCAAGTTTTAGTCCTGCTGCGACACTGACACCTTCTCTGGATTTTTGGGAAGTCCTGTAACCAATCTGTTGCAGTTCCCCATCAGTATGAAGGCACAGTCATAATAATGCTCGCTTGTCTACCTCTCCAGGGGATTGTGAGGATTTATTAAGTAATGTTTGTAAAATGACTTGAAAGGTATAAAACACTAACTATCACAGTTTCACTGTATAGAATGCACCATTTGAAATATACCTGCTTCCAAGATAACTATGGTAAATACTTAGGCAATGTCTGGCACAGTAAATCATACTAAATGGTATCTGAGGCAATCAGTGGGCTTCTAGACACCTGGCCATTATTCACTGATAAAAGACAATATCAGCCAATCAAAACCAGCTTACTCACAAAAGCGGAGGTTGTAGTTTTGTAAATGAGGTACTTTGACTAATCCAAATACCCCCAGTATTACCCTTCTCTAAACTAAATATCGGTGTAGCACCTAACCATATGAATGAGACTGTCATTCTGTCACACATCAGATACAGCAGTGAGATCTACAGTAGTAGTACAACCTAAGAGTCGCTGTAGTAGAGCAAGGTCATAGGAGCCGTATTTCCTGCTTTGGGTAAAATTGGTTTGGCTTTGCCCAGCCTCAGGAGGCCATTATCCTATGATCAAATGCTGTCCCATTGATACACTTTTATAAAATAACACAGAACTGTTCATTGCTTAAGTGGGATTGCCCTGAACATATTTAACCCACCCCGCCCCCAAAAGTCAGTCTGTTTCCTTCAAACTGTAATTACATGTAAATTAATCGTTTGGACCATCACTATCACTGCATCACTACAGTCCAACCTAGCACTGCTTTCCTGTTTAATATGAAGATGAAAACAGGAGCAAGCACTAGTGTATGGACCCCAGGTTTGGGAGCCATGAATTCTTGAGTTCTAAATCCAGCTCTGACTGGATTTACTGCCATTCCCTGTCTGTAAAATGGGAATAATAGTACTACCTACCTCCGGTGAGGCTTCGTTAGCTATTGTTTGTGAACTGCTTTGAAGCTTGAAAGTGCTACAGGAGACATTTTGTTCCCCACTCAGCTGAGAGATAGTGAACTTGGTACGAGGGAGACAAACAACAAACAATTACAAAAGAACTGCACTTATTTCCCATAACGAGATAGCTGGCAGCAGCAGGCTTAAGGAAAGTCGACCGAAGTATATTTTACATGTATCTTATCTGCTTTATTGTGTCACTCACTTCTCACTGCAGGAATCAGTGTTATTGGATATTGCAGTGCCTCCCAATCTGAGAAACCAATGTATTTACTACATCTCTCTTCACTAGGAAAAGAAACCACTTCATTATATAGGGCCAGCTTCCTCAGTCTTGCTCATCTGGAATAGTACCCTACACCCTGGTTTCAAGAGTATCAGAATCCAGCCTACGGTAATTGGAAGTTAGATGAATAATCACTTTAAAACATTGTCTTGGAGAGAGGGCATTAATTTTAGATTCAGGGTATCCATTTTGAGGCCTGAGTCTCCCTTCAGTCAAGGTTGAGACCTGTGTAAATCTACTTATTTATGATCCTTTTTGATTCACACCAGTGTAAGTGAGAGGTAAATTAGAACCTGTATTAGAGGAGAATTAGAACCTGTACATTTGCTATCTGGATGCAAAGCAAGGGCGTCCCAATGTAACAGAAGAAAAAACGACCATGATCTATGCCATTTGGCTGGGTCACTTGTAGGAGTGCTAGAACTTGTAATGTCAACAGGCTGCATTTGTGAACGGAAAGTGAAGGACCTGATTCTCCATTGTGCCACACCAACTTTATGCTAGGGTAATGCCACTGCTGATTTAAGAGGGTGGTGGAATCTGCTCCATTTTATACAGAGTAGGTGTGGCCTTTGGGCTCTGGCAAATTAATGAGTGGCCCTGACTGGGCTAAATTTGAGAGTCCCATCGCATTGCATTGAAGCTCATCTATTCAGACCTCAAGTACCACTGCTGTGCTATTGCTGCATTTCAAGATCATTTTATACCTAAGACCAATTGCCTTCCCTGGGGGCAAGGCTGAATGATACAAGATGTATAATCTGTTTTTGCATGCAACAGAACTTCTCATGTTTTAGGGAAAAGTTCCAGATATTATATTTTTATAGAAATTTACAGAATTCACATTTTCAAATGTTTTGTTAAAAATGTACATATTTTAAGTTAAGGTTTTTTGGGGGGCGGAGGAGAGGGAGTAATTTGTACCAGTAGTGCTATATTTTCCTTACTGTTTTTTTGTTTTGAATTGAGCACCTGTCTCCTGCATTAGGATAAAAGTTTGAATATACTTTGCAGATGTTCAACTGAATGCATTGCCGGGATGCCTAATCCATATGGTCATTTTGGGGATTGTTAATACTGTATAGACAGTAAACTATATTTAAACTCCACATCAGAATCATTCCCAAGAGGTCAGAATGATGGATCCTGCACTATCCAATGGGATTCAGATTGTTTCTCTAAGGTTTAAGGGGACAGGGAAATGGGAATGGTGGGAATACTAACACTAGGTTAATAAAACCACTGGGACCGGACCCTGATGTTCTTGCTCAAGCAGAACACCCTTGGGCTTCCAGGGGAGTTTTCCTTCAGGAGGACTAAGGAACTACTTATCATTTGGTGCTCATGTCCCTGCTGGTTTATGGGTATAAACGGAGAATCTGCTTTCCCTCTACTTTGCCAGGCCCATTAGAGCCTCTTTTACTACTGAAAAAATATTGTTGTGGGGATGGAAAATCTCAGGAAACCCATACAGAGCCTCCAAACACAAGCACTTAGAAATAAGATGGAGGAAGAGTCCCTGCAACTGAAGCCAAGCTTGATGCATTAAAAAACAAGCAAGGCTCCCTTAGCGCACTCACTGCTCTTTAAGTCTTGTGTGTATTGCACATATATTATGCTTTAAGAGATTCCTTTCCCCTGCATACAAAGTGCATCCTCTCCACAGTGCACAGCTGAAGGACTGAAGAACCAGATTACTTACACACACACACACACACACACACACACACACACACACACACACACACACACACACCCCAACAAAAGTGTGGGGATGACAGAATTACTGCCTTTCAGGCCTGAATTAACATCTACAACGTCCTTTGGTTCCTTTAACCCTGGCACTCTGGTAGGTGCTAGACATACACTCAAACTAGCCTACATGCTTTAATTTAACTATTTATCCTTCAGTTCATCCCAAATCCCCAAAGAAATGACAGCACTCATCACTTCCCAAGGCATCACCTGATATACTGCAGTCTAGTGGTTAGAGCAGTGGAAGTACAGACTGACTGGGGTCCCTATAGTTTACTCCCATCTGGCACTGATTTTATGCATCACTTAACCTCTCTGTGCTTCATTTTAGACATCTGTAAAATGGGAAATGTAGTATTTCCCTATCTCCCAGGGGGCTTGGGAAGCTTACTTACAGCACTTTGAGATCATCCAGTGAAAGCCTACAGTGTTAATTATTAGCAGCCTACACTTGAACATCTGAAAAAACTTCTGCAAGCTCCCAGTAAGGGGAAGCAGACCTTGTAATAATCATCTCCTATATGCCTCTGGCCAGGAGCTAACAGTTTGGTTCCCTGATATTCATAGGAGCAGGAAGAAATGTTGCCCAAAGGGAAGGGCAGGTCTAAAGAGGGATCCTTTGTGATAATGGGCAATAAAACACAGTTCTGTTCCATTACTGCATGACAGAGTAGGGCAGGAGTCTAGCTTTACTCAAATCAAGCCTGCCAAGTGGTTTAGGTCTAAAATTGTCATTGCCTGCAAATTGTGAGATTTTAATGCTGGTATGATTTTACCATTCCCCGCTCCATTTGCAGCAAACTTAAACATGCACATAAAAAGCCCATCATTATGCTGCTAAGTCATGGGCTCCGTAAAGAACAATGCTGGGGCTCCTTCTGCTGAAGCACCTGAACAAAGGACCTGTTTTAGCCTGCTAAAAAGTGTTCTAAGGGGTTGTTCCAGTAATGGTATCACACAACAGAGTACAACAAGGCTGCATCTGCCTGGGTGTAGCTGCCACTAAAATTCCATAGGTAGCATTCATGAATAATGGACTAGTCTCCAGACAGTATTGTTTGCTGTGGTATATGAATAGAAATTAACCTAACAGAGGGTGATGAAAATAACACACACCTCCTCTTCCCTGCTAACATACTAGGTGGAGCTGTGCAATTGTTTCATCCTACATTACAAACTACACTACATTAAAATTAGCCTCAAATAATAGGGCAGGACTGTCTAGAAAGAAGGAAAAAGGAAAAGTGAATGAAAAACAAGGGCTAACCGGAGTTGGGCATTTGGGCTAAGCAACAGAAAATTCAGTCAGCAAGTTTTCCTTCTCAGGGCTTTGTTCTCAAGGATTTATAATAGGTAGGTAACAAGGAAGACACAAAAATAGGCTAATATAATTCAGAACCACAAACAACCCTCCCCCGTCTAGCACCTAGATGGAGAACCCTGCCTTAACAGAAGCATTTCCCAGTTGTTGCCTCAGCAGTTGTTTTTATAGCTTTCCCTGCCTTTCCTGATTGGGCCCTTTCTCCCCAGCCCTGCTTCATTACTTCTGATCACCTGAGTAGAGAGCTAGCAATTGATCAGAGCGTTAACTCCTTGCTTGCTGGAAATCAGGTAAGGGCCTGCAGCTTTTCACAGTGTTCTCCAAAAGAGGCAGACTTTACTGAGCTAGTTCTACACCTTAGGCCTTCCAAAGCAAAGGGCCAATATGACAATGGTATTTCTAAATAGAGAGTGGTATCAGAAGGGAAGACTGAGGTCCTCAAAGGTATTTAGGAGCCTAACTCCCATTGATTTCAACAGGAATTTAGGAGCCTAAAAACCAATGAAGCTCTGGGATGAGGAATTTATAGCAATAGTGCGCACAATTTCAGACTGGAATTAATGAATGTGAGGTAGATTAATATCCTGTCTTCTCAGCGCAGCAACAGGAAACTAGCAACTGTTTCCATTGTATGGTGGTAATAGTCAGACTCTTACAAAATGCTGGAATTCTCACAAGTCTGCCACCATTACAAGAAATTAGGAAACAGCAACACATAGCAATGTTATTTCTTCCCCCTTAGTTGGAAAATTAGCAGAAGAACTTAAGTTCCTCTGCATGTTTGTTTCAGCTTGGCTTAGATGCAACGAGGCAGAAAAAAAAGAGTTCTGTGTAGCAGGTGTATTAGTGTACACAAACACACACACACACACACACCTCTGTCTCTCTGTGTGCAGTACAAACCAGTGTATAATGGCTTCATCTCAGTCCCCAGAGAGACGTATATTCCTTCCTGATGATTCTCACATTTCTTTCAGGGTCCCTTGGGTGGCTTCCAATCCCCTTCTCAGGGACAGCTCTTCCAGCATGTCAGTTATTAGGCTATATATTCCAGGAGACTTCCCCTTGTTTGATTATATTCTATTGTATCATCTTTGATATCTGTGTCTGAAATATCAATGACACTTACATCACCCTGACTAAATGTGCCTTTTGGCAGCTCTTTTGTGCTCTCTCGTTGCATTCCAGACCTCCCTTTGTCTTGTGCATCAGCTGTGCGGCCCAGTGCACCATCAGTGCATTTCTCATTAGCCCTTTCCATTAGCTCTCTCTTCTGTTTATTATGTTTATAATGTTATCAGTGATTTCTAATTATTTAGGCCCAGATGTTCCTCTGTTCTGTACAGTGTGAAGAGGACCAAACCCATTGAAATTGGCCAGCATGCAGAGAAAGTCAATGACATCATAGCATCTTGCTTTGAGGCCCGGTGTGCTGAATTTGCACATGGGAAACGCCACAATAAATGGGTGATTGAGGTGTGCCACGAAGAAGCAGGGGACAGCCATGCTAGGATGATTATTCCCTGCTCCAAAATGCAGAAGGAAAAACCAAATCCAGTTCAGAGCAACATAGGGAGCAGTGGGCCAGACAGGAGCCAGGCTGCTACGGCTGCTACAGCTCCCAGATCTTGGGTCGATCAGGTTTTGGATGCTGCACTTCCTGCCCACTCCTCAGTCCCACTTTGACTACAGCAGAGGGCCAAGTTGGCCCATGGCCAGCCCAGCTTCAGAAGCATCCAAAGGCCACCTTCTTCCCCACACTCCTACCCGTCAGCAGTGCGATGCTCTCTTTTGCCATAGCCAAGAAGCGGGTCTTAACTTTCAGTTTCTTTTCCCTTTCTGAGTTGCCCTTGTGCTCCCTCAAATACTGGCAGTCCCCCTGAGTCAGTTAATTCTCTTTTCTTATGACTAAACTAAATGGCTGTCTGTTTTGTGCAGGTCGCTCTGTTCGACACTGGCTATTCAGTTAACACATTGGGTTTTTTCTTTCTGAACTATCCGCTTCTAATTACTGTCGAGACCTGGCCGGGTTGCATTGATGTCTACACAGTCTCAATAAAATCATGTTATGTGGTGCCATCTCTTGTTACATTTATGCCCAGAATGGCTATGTGTGGCCAGTGAGATTGATATAGTTGAATGATCAGTTTCTACTTTTTGTACATGTTCCTTGTCCCAGGGTTTGGTGAAGGACAGAGAGCACTTTGGGTCAATGGAAAACAGGTTTTATATGCAAAGCAAAATAGGAAAATGCAGCTTTTCGGCTGGTTTTCTATAATTCAAGGTGCAGTTTCTCTAGTATCCACCATAAGATGCTTGACCCAACTGTATCTCTGCTTATCATGCGTTCTATGGGGACAGAAAGGGAAAGGAAAGGAGATGAAATTCACAAGTGGAAAATTTTTTATTCAATGTCAAGAAAAACTGGCTCATGGTGAGATCGAATAACTTTAGTCTCTTAGTCTCCCAACGGAAGTGGTGGAAGTCCATACCACTTGGTACTTATAGCACTAGATAGAGTGTACAAATACAGTTGGGGTGATCTACTTTAGCCACATGTTAATTGAATTAGATGCAGGAATCACTGGGAGAAATTTATGGCTTGTGTAATGCAGGAGGTCAGACTAGATTGTCATAATTCAATTTTTATTTTTTTATAATTTCAGCTGATAATATTGATAATTTAAAAACTTTTTTTAGATGTTTATTTATTTAAACTTTTACAGTTGTATGAAAGTATGAAGGGGTGGTCAGACAATAATTATTTATCAGTGGCATTACAACACGTTTTATACACATTCAGATGGGACTCTGATTAAAGTCCCAAGCAGCATTTTTCTTACTTTGCCTATCTATACATTCCTGGAAATATTTTTGTCAGTTTGGGTGTATATGGTGAAATTGATGCTTACTGACATTTACCAATAAAAACTGAATCCTCTCAGGCCTAACCATCATGGTCCCTTCTGTCCTTAACATCTAAGAATCTCTTACTATTAATTATTATGACTTATTATTTGTGGTATCATAGTGCCTAGGAGCCACAGTCATGGAGCAGAATCCCACTGCGTTAGGTGCTGTACTATCACAGAACAAAAAAGATAGTCCCTGCCCCCAAGATCTTACACTCTAAGTATAAGACAAGAGACCACAGATGGAGACCGGCAGACAGACAGGGGAACGCAAGGAAACTGTGAGACAATTTTGGTCAGCATGATCAGCAGTGGCCTCAGCACATTGGCAGCCTAACCACTGACAAGTTTTGTTGTAGGTATCGGGGCAAAGGAGAGTTTTGAGGAGGGATTTGATTGAAGGAGGATAATGAGGGAGCTTTGAGAATGTTTACGGAGCTCATCCCAAGCGGCAGCAGCAGCATGGGAGAAAAGCACAAAGGTGCTTGTTTGAAAAGTTACTAAGTGGTCAATGGAAGCTGGCATCACAGGCTGATTGGAGGTGAGAGATAGTGAACAATGGGTAAGGTGGGCCTTGAAAAGTGATGACAAGTAGCTTATATTTGATGTGCTAGAGAAGGGGTAACCAGTGGAGTGATGCAAAGAGAGGGGTCAAAGTGTTGGGCTAGGAAAATGCTCTTCCCAGCAGCATTCTGACTGGATATGAACATAAGAATGTAAGAATGGCCGTACTGGGTCAGACCAAAGGTCCATTGAGCCCAGTATCCTGTCTGCTGACAGTAACCCATGCCAGGTGCCCCAGAGGGAGTGAACCTAACAGGTGATCTCTCTCCTGACATCCATCTCCACCCTCTGACAAACAGAGGCTAGGGACACCATTCCTTACCCATCCTGGCTAACAGCCATTAATGGACTTAACCTCCATGAATTTATCTAGTTCTCTTTTAAACCCTGCTATAGTCCTAGCCTTTACAATCTCCTTGGGCAAGGAGTTCCACAGGTTGACTGTGTGCTGTGTGAAGAAGAACTTCCTTTTATTTGTTTTAAACCTGCTGCCTATAAATTTCATTTGGTGGTCCCTAGTTCTTATATTATGAGAACAAGTAAATAACTTTTCCTTATTCACTTTCTCCACACCACTCATGATTTTATATACCTCTATCATATCCCCCCTTAGTCTCCTCTTTTCCAAGCTGAAAAGTCCAAGCCTCTTTAATCTCTCCTCATATGGGACCCATTCCAAACTCCTAATCATTTTAGTTGCCCTTCTCTGAACCTTTTCTAATGCCAGTATATATTTGTTTAGATGAGGAGACCACATCTGTACGCAGTATTCAAGATGTGGGCATACCATGGATTTCTATAAGGGCAATAAGATATTCTCCATCTTGTTCTCTATCCCTTTTTTAATGATTCCTAACATCCTGTTTGCTTTTTTGACTGCCGCTTCACACTGCGTGGACGTCTTCAGAGAACTATCCATGATGACTCCAAGATCTCTTTCTTGATTAGCTGTAGCTAAATTAAACCTCATTATATTGTATGCATAGTTGGGGTTATTTTTTCCAATGTGCATTACTTTACATTTATCCACATTAAATTTCATTTGCCATTTTGTCGCCCAATCACTTAGTTTTGTGAGATCTTTTTGAAGTTCTTCACAGTCTGCTTTGGTCTTAACTATCTTGAGCAGGATTAAACAAAGACTGTGAATGGCTTGCCAACTACAAAAGCAGTTTCTCCTCCCTTGGTGTCCACACCTCAACTGCTGGAAGAGGGCCTCATCCTCCCTGATTGAACTAACCTTGTTATCTCCAGCCTGATTCTTGCTTGCATATATATACCTGCCTCTGGAAATTTCCACTACATGCATCCGACGAAGTGGGTATTCACCCACGAAAGCTCATGCTCCAATATGTCTGTTAGTCTGTAAGGTGCCACAGGACTCTTTGCTCTTTACAGATCCAGACTAACACGGCTACCCCTCTGATACTTGAGCAGTTTAGTATCATCTGCAAACTTTGCCACCTCACTGTTTACCCCTTTCTCCAGATCATTTATGAATATGTTGAATAGGATTGGTTCTAGGACTGACCCTTGGGGAACACCACTAGTTACCCCTCTCCATTCTGAAAATTTACCATTTATTCTAAGGTGACCAGATGTCCCGATTTTATAGGGACAGTCCTGATATTTGGGGCTTTTTCTTATATAGTCATCAATTACCCCCCACCCCATCCCGATTTTTCACACTTGCTATCTGGTCACCCTAATTTATTCCTACCCTTTGTTCCCTGTCTTTTAACCAGTTCTCAATCCATGAAAGGATCTTCCCTCTTATCCCATGACAACTTAATTTACGTAAGAGCCTTTGGTGAGGGACCTTGTCAATTGCTTTCTGGAAATCTATGTACACTATGTCCACTGGATCCCCCTTGTCCACATGTTTGTTGACCCCTTCAAAGAACTCTAATAGATTAGTAAGATGATTTCCCTTTACAGGAACCATGTTGACTTTTGCCCAACAATTTATGTTCTTCTATGTGTCTGACAGTTTTATTCTTTACTATTGTTTCAACTAATTTGCCTGGTACTGACGATAGACTTACCGGTCTATAATTGCTGGGATCACCTCTAGAGCCCTTTTTAAATATTGGCGTTACATTAGCTATCTTCCAGTCATTGGGTACAGAAGCTGATTTAAAGGACAGGTTACAAACCATAGTTAATAGTTCCACAGTTTCACATTTGAGTTCTGTCAGAACTCTTGGGTGAATGCCATCTGGTCCCGATGACTTGTTACTGTTAAGTTTATCAATTAATTCCAAAACCTCCTCTAATGCACTTCAATCTGTGACAATTCCTCAGATTTGTCACCTACAAAGGACTGCTCAGGTTTGGGAATCTCCCTAACATCCTCAGCCGTGAAGACTGAAGCAAAGAATCCATTTAGTCCTGCAATGACTTTATTGTCTTTAAGTGATCCTTTTGTGTCTCGATCGTCCAGGGGCCCCACTGGTTGTTTAGCAGGCTTCCTGCTTCTGATGTACTTAAAAAACATTTTGTTATTACCTTTTGAGTTTTTGGCTAGCTGTTCTTCAATCTCCGTTTTGGCTTTTCTTATTACATTTTTACACTTCATTTGGCAGTGTTTATGCTCCTTTCTATTTACCTCACTAGGATTTGACTTCCACTTTTTAAAAGATGCCTTTTTATCTCTCACTGCTTCTTTTACATGGTTGTTAAGCCATAGTGGCTCTTTTTTAGTTCCTTTACTGTGTTTTTTAATTTGGGGTATATATTTAAGTTGAGCCTCTATTATGGTGTCTCTGAAAAGTGTCCATACAGCTTGCAGGGATTTCACTCTAGTCACTGTACCTTTTAATTTCTGTTTAACTAACTTCCTCATTTTTTCGTAGTTCTCCTTTCTGAAACTAAATGCCACAGTGTTGGGCTGCTGAGGTGTTCTTCCCACCACAGGCATGTTAAATGTTATTATATTATGGTCACTATTTCCAAGCAGTCCTGTTATCGTTACCTCTTGGACCAGATCCTGCGCTCCACTAAGGACTAAATTGAGAATTGCCTCTCCCATTTTGGGTTCCTGTACCAGCTGCTCCAAGAAGCTGTCATTTAAAGTATTGAGAAATTTTGTCTCTGCATTTCGTCCTGAGGTGACTCAAAACCCGTCAATATGGGGATAATTGAAATCCCCCACTATTATTGAGGTCTTTATTTTGATAGCCTCTCTAATCTCCCTTAGCATTTCATCGTCACTATCACTGTCCTGGTCAGGTGGTCAATAATAGATCCCTACTGTTATATTCTTATTAGAGCCTGGAATTACTATCCACAGAGATTCTATGGAACATGTGGATTCATTTAAGATTTTTCATTTGATTCTACATTTTCTTTCGTATATAGTGCACATATAGTGCACAGCAAGATTCCATTTGCCAAGGCCAGAGAGTAGGCTGTTGCAGTAATCGAGACACAGAATTTAAAGAGCCTGGATGAGAGTTTGAGCTGTATGGATGGATAGGAACGGGTGTATCCTGGAGATGTTTTGCAGAAAGAATGGACAAGATTTAGACAGAGCCCAGATGTGAGGATCAAGAGAGAAGTCTGAGTTGAAGATGATGCCCAGGTCATGGGCTAGAGTGACAAACAGGCTGGTGGTGAGAAAGTCGATAATTAAACTCATAGACTCATAGACTTTAAGGTCAGAAGGGATGATTATGATCTTCTAATCTGACCTCCTGCACAACGCAGGCCACAGAATCTCACCCACCGACTCCTGTAACAAACTCCTATGTCTGAGCTATTGAAGTCCTCAAGGTGCAGAGAATCCTCCAGCAAGTGACCCGTGCCCCATGATTAGACTAGATCAAAACCCATAAAATATATCACAAGGACCAATCCTTCACTAGTAAGGCTAGATAGCGTATGTCCAAATCCTGACTCCTTACTCGGTTCTAATTCCCATTTCAGATGATGGAAAAGATGGAAGTAGAAAGACTCCTGACTCCTACCTGCATACTCTCTCTTTCTCTAGGATAGGCTTGTTTGCTCCAGAATAATAATAATAAAAAAAGATTCACTTTAAGAAATGATGATTAATGCCCTGCAGACTCTGCAGGGGGGAAATAGATCAGTTTTTTAATGAATTAGGATTAAAATTAGTAATGAATGTTTGAATCAAGTCATTATTTTCTTGATCCTTCTTAAAATTAAATTTGGTTAAAAGCACTTTGAGGGCAATGAGCAGAGAATCATTATTATTTAATCAGCTTTAAATTATGTACATAATTAGTTACACGAGTGAGGCATTTTTGTCTTCAGATAATTAAAAACAATTAGCACGGTTTTATCGCAGATTTAATGCGTAAAAATCAAATTCATATTGTTAGCAGAGCTTGAAAACTTGCTTTTTTTGGGTTGAGAATTCCTTTTCAAATTATTGCATGAGAGTTAATGAAGCCATCACACGAACACAGTGCTTGGAAATGAAGGATTTGCAAAGGATGCATCATTTATCTCTGATCCCACATGAACTCGGCCCTCTTTTATTTTTTCAATTTGTTTTTATGATAGTTTTGTGAAATAATAATCAGCTTTATAGCCATATAAGCCCTAATGTATCTTGCTTCAAGGGATAATACACACATTGGGCCTTATTTCCTTTCACTTATAGATTCATAGAATAGATTCCACAGCCAAAAGAGACCATTGTGATAATCTAGTCTGACTTCTTGTATAACACAGGCCAGAGACCTTCCCCAAAATAATTCCTAGAGCAGATCTTTTAGAAAAACATCCAGTGTTGATTTTTAAATTGTCAATGATGAAGAATCCACCACAACTCTTGGTAAATTGTTCTAATGGTTAATTATTCTCACTGTTGAAAATTTACGCCTCATTTCCCATCTGAATTAGTGTAGCTTCAACTTCCAGCCATTGGATCATGTTATACCTTTCTCTACTAGCTTGAATAACCAGTTATTTAATATTTGTTCCCCACGTGGGAGGTACTTATAGACCAGGGGTGGGCAACCTATGGCCCGGGGGCCTCATCTGGCCCTTCAGATGTTTTAATCCAGCCCTCTAGCTTCTGCTGAGGAGTGGGGTCCAGGGCTTGTGCCACTCTGGTGCTCCAGCAGGGGAGTGAGGTCGAGGGCTTGCCCTGCTCCACATGTGCCATGGCTCCACACGGCTCCCGGAAGCAGCGGCGTGTCCCGCCTCTGGCTCCTACGTGTAGAGGCAGCCAGGGGGCTCCACACAGTGCCCCGCTCCAAGTGGCAACCCCACAGCTCCCATTGGCCAGGAACCGTGGCCAAAGGGAGCTGCAGGGGCGGTGCCTGCAGTGCACAGAGTCACCTGGCCATGCCTCCACATAGGAACTGGAGTGGGGACATGCTGCTGCTTCCGGGAGCTGCAGGGGCGGCGCCTGCGGACGGGGCAGCACACAGCTGCCTGGCCATGCCTCCACGTAGGAGGCAGAGGGGGGACATGTCGCTGCTTCTGGGAGCTGCTTGAGGTAAGCGCTGCCTGAAGCCTGCACCCCTGAGCCCCGTCCCCCATCCCCCACACCCAGTCCTGATCCCCATCTTGCTCTTCGAACCCCTAGGTCCCGGCCCCACCCCAGAGCCTGCACCCCCAGCTGGGAGCACTCCCCCCCCCTTTACTCCAACTCCCTCCCCCAACCCGGAGCCCCGTCCTGCACCTTGAACTCCTAATTTCTGGCCTCACCCCAGACAGGGACGGCTTTATGACCCGCGGGGCCCGATTAGAATACTCAGCGGCGGGGTGTCCGCTCAGGGTTTTCCGTGGCACCGAAGGACCCCCGCCGCCGAAATGCTGCCGAAGACCCCCGGAGCAGGGCCCCCTTAGGCGCGGGGCCCTCTTCAGCGTGGGGCCTGATTCCGGGGAATTGGGTGAATCGGCTTAAAGCCGGCCCTGACCCCAGAGCCTTCACCCTCAGCCCTCAACCTCACCCACTCCCGCACCCCAACGCCAATCTCGTGAGCATTCATGGCCCGCCATACAATTTCCACACCCAGATGTGGCCTCGGGCCAAAACATTTGCCCACCCCTGTTATAGACTGTAATCACGTAACCCCTTAACGTTCTCTTTGTTAAGAGAAACAAATTGAGCTCCTTGATTCTATCACTGTAAGGCAGGTTTTCTAATTCTGTAAGCATTCTCGTGGCTCTCTCTGAATTCTCTCCAATTCATCAACATCCTTCATGAAACTGTGAACACAGAACTGGACACAGTGTTCCAGCAGTGGTCGTCCCAGTGCCAAATACAGAGATTACCTTCGAATAAATCAGGTGTTGTTCCAATTAATTCAATAGCATGAACAGTGTCTAGCTCAGGCTCAGCAAGGATAGAGCAGTGGTTCTCAAAATCCTAAACAGTGTGGACTGCACTTTAATAGTCCAATGGAGCACTTGCCCTTCTATTTTCAATTACACTAATCCCCTTCCTTCCCATTCATAACAGGATAACATCATCCCAGTTCAACTGCTTACATTGAATGGTAAGATTAGGAAAGTATTTTATGGATCTTGGGGGATAGCTCAGTGGTTTAAGCACTGGCTGCTAAACCCAATGTTGTGAGTTCAATCCTTGAGGGGTCCATTATAGGGATCTGGGGCAAAAATCTGTCTGGGGATTAGTACCCTTTTGAGCAGCAAGTTGGACTAGATGAGGTCCCTTCCAACCCTGATATTCTATCTTCATCTGCAATTTAACAGCTGAAAATAAGGATAAGGAGCCAGCACCATATGACCAGCCAACTCTTCACAGATCAACAGAACGTACACCATTATCTAAGTTTTGGATTAAAGATTGACTCAGTCTATAAATCTCAGATCTGGATCTTGAGGTGTGATTCATATTCATGGTTTTGGTTAGGCCCATTACAATGTTATCTAGATGTGGGGGTTGTTTCAAGCCCATTTCACTTTACAAGCTGCTTCTTATCCAACACTAGTCTACCCTCTGGGTTTAACAGTCAGTGAACTTCTCATCTAAATCTTTTGCCAATAAACACAGGGCAGAATTAAGTCTCCATATCATCTCCTGATCTCAGATCACTGGTTTCAGGTAGGTTTGTACTCGGCCTGCATGGCTCTGCTGTGCCTCCACAGTTGCTACCAGAGCTACTGTGGCTATACTGCTACTTATACTCATAGTAGCTTGATAAGAGCTAGTGTGAGTATTGTATACAAGCAGGGGAATAACATCACTAGCTCATAGTGTAGACAACCTATGTCCATTTGAGGATCCGGGCATAAGTGACTTGCCCAAGGTTTCACAGCAAGTTTGTGGTGGAGCAGAGACTTGAACCCAGCTATTCTAAGCCCTAGGCTGGTACTAACCACTGAGTCATCCTTTCTCTTAAAGCTAATGAACCTGACATTGCTGTCCTTCCTCAAACATGTGCTTCTCATGGTCAGCTCTGAGCACCTCCTCCCATCTAGTATGTTTTATTTGCCTTCACCCATTAAGAATCCTCAGAAATATTGTTCAGAATCAGATTTTATTATCAGTAGTTTCAGAGCCACATAAAGCCTTCATAGCAGGCTAATACTTTTTTGTTTTACTTCTCATAACCAGAGAGTTTTAGTTGTGGGCCCTAGTAAAACTGTAAAATACATTAAAGGAATCTATGGAACTACCTGTATTTCACAGCAGTAGGTAAAAACCCTGTTGGTTTCAAGTGAAATAATAGGCTTTTTTTCCAGACACTAAAGTAAATAATTGGAAAGAATTCATAACAAGTTGATACCACTTGCACAAGAGCAATCCCATTTTTTTATGCCCCTTCTCAATAAAGATTCTGGAAACACACTGGCTACACTTCCCAGTCAATAACCGCTGCACAGCTGTAATTTCATTAGAACTCTCTATTAATAATCCTTAGCAACCACATAGTGCTTTGCATCTGCTGGTTGCTAAACAGTGCAGAGAAGGTAAGTGATTTGTGTATGTCAATGGCAGAGGTTGGAACATACCCCATATTTCCTCCTAGCATGGTGCTCTGTCCCCTCGCTTCCTCCTTATAGATCCCATTAAAACCCATATCTTTCATCACACCGTTCATATGGCGGGTGCTTTGTCTCCATAGTGCTGTGCACTTGAATACTATCTGATATTCATATTTTTCTACTTATTCCTTACTGTTAAATGTATACTGCTGGACTCGTCTTCAAGGAAGGGTAGATTTAAAGTGATAACAGGGTGCATACATTGACCCCAAACCACACATTCTTTGCTCTTCTAAACAGAGTGGAGGGAGATGGGGGGACCCTGAACCTAAATAATTGTTCAGCAAACACTTTTCAGTTATGTCCTGGAAAATATGCATGGAAATAGCTTTACAATAATGGTGCCCAGGCATAACACAATGACGGGTGCATTAGTAATCCTGCCTTAGATTTAGCTACGGATATGGAGCCGCAATTCTTATTGATTTTAATGGGCCTCAGCAATAAAGTAAATATTGGGCCAACTCTTCAGTGGGTATAAATCAGCTCTTGATTTCAGTTTACCCCTGCTCTGGATCTGGTCCATTCTATACGTAGAATCATCCATATACACACACATCCAGAGTTATAAAGGGATGAACTTCCTCAATCGAACACACACAGCACCAAAACCTCTTCCCAGCAAAGGCAGAATGAGACCCTGCAGGCATTTTAATGCCAAAGCAGGTGAGTTAGTGGCAGCTACCTGAAACTGCTTCTCCCACAAGCTGTTACATTCTTTACCTGTAGATAAATGACATTCAAACTGGTCTGAAATTGTTTATCTTTGAAAGTAAAAGAAAATTAAAGGGATCACTTCCAGTCTGCTCCTTCTAATTGAGTACCCCAGTTTTAATATGAGCAGGGAGCAAAATATCAGCACTCCTTGGGACTGGCTTTTGGAAAGCAATTTTTGATCAATACAGCTGAATGATCAGTATTAAAGATGATTATTAAAAATTAATTTCACTGTATATAACTTTCTGCACATGATGTCATTCATGTGATTTGTTGTATAATACCATTATGGTTATATATTACTTTTGTTCCTCTCTTGCTCATCTGGGGGAACCACAGCTGATGGACTACTCTTGCGACTCAGTGTAACTATTTTCAAAGATGTTCAGCCTCGTTAGTTTTAGGCAGACTGTAGTCCATAAAAATTTTCAGACATGCTGAGAGGTTCCACATGTGCAGGAAAGTGCATTCTTCATAAAACCACAAAAAATCACTCAAAATAGATTTAAAATACATAGCACAAACCCCCAATCCTGCTCCTTTCACATTATTGCAACAACCCCGGCTTGTGTATATTTAGAGCAGTGTCACCAGTAATGGAAGTTGATGCTAGTAGGCACTGGAATGTAATGTCTTTTCCATACACTCCAATTAAATTAAAATGACTGAGGTCTTGGATAGTCAGATTGTTCAATTATTGATTGGCTTCTCAATAGACCATATTTGCTTTTCAGGTTTCTAATTTTAACTCTGTGTTCCATTAAATTCACTGAGAATAAATTGCATCTTGGAAGATTAACCAAGTCAGATGGTAAAGCTAAGTGCACAATCCATCCTTCCTCTTACCAATCACTAACAGCTCGTCATTGCTTGTAATAAAAAACGAGAATGTTAAAAGCCTCAGCAAGAACAGAGTCTAAAGGCCACGCTATGTTTTAATCACCTTGATTTTTTTTCCTTTACTGTGGTTGCACATAGTGCAGAGTTTGGAATAGTTAGAGTGAAGCTTGAGCAGCTCTTTCATTTCCTGTTTGAAACCACAACAAGAGGTGATTGCTTTATCTGTTTCTCTCTGGATGTCCTCTTTGCCTCCCTAACCAAATGTTCTCACAGAAGGAATCACCACTTGACACAAACATAGAGCTGGGCAACATTTTTTGTTTGAAATGTTTTTCATCAAAATATGTAATCAGGTCAACTGAAATGTTTTGCTAATTTAAAATCAAATATGAGTTAGACGCCTAACTCATGTAGGTGCTTTTGAAAATCCCCTAGGCTACCTTTGTAAATCTGGTCCTATATAGCCTGGAATTACACCTAAAGTAGAGAGCCCACCTGTTATCAACTCATGGATGCTAGTCTTAGATTTTGCCCATCTCAGTTCTTTTGGCTAAAACTCCTGAGAAGGACTTGTTGTAGGATGCTAACAAAAGTGCTATTTTTCAGCCAAAAGGCACCTTCTTGAGTTTTGTTGTAGACATGACGACTCCCAGCATGTTTAGAGATTCATATAAATATAACATTGACAACAGCTCTGAACAGAGAGAGGATCATGCTGTTTTCATTGGCTTCATCCATTGGCTAACAGAAGCAGGGTACTTTTGAATGGAGTAAGCCAAATAACTAGAATAATCCTTCACTGCTTCCCACCCGACAGAGGTCAACAACTCATTTTGTGAAGAGAGATGGAAGGTGAACTACAAAGCTAAAATGAAACCTTAAGAAACCCTCTGAGTTTCAATTGTTGTGTCACATAATAATGCATTCTTGGATGTCTTCAGGGAACCAGGAAGTAGCAAGTGGATTTCACAGAGGGCGGTAAATAATCACTTAAGAAGAAAGCTTATTTTTGAGCTGAGTGCCTACCCAGGCCTATGGAGCGCAGATGTTCAGTACATAAACCCATGTTTAACTCCACTGTCTTTTTTTGTTTTGCTGTTTACCATTAGCAGGCTTTGTTCCTAAGAAGGATCAAAACTCTAAACTGGGTTCATCTTGTCTATAGAAGGTCAAGAAGTAAAATGGCATGAAGGCCCATCTAATACAAAGTACAAAGAACCCCCATTAATTACTCACTGCTCGTTAAGTGGTAGGAAAATGAAAAAAACATTAAAGGCAAAGTCCTGACTCATGTCACAACATGGTGCAAAGGACTGGTGTACTCCAGTGCAAACGTACACAGAGGCTACATATAAGCATGAGTAAGATTAAGCACTAGGTTTAATCCTGTGTGCTGAGCAGAACTCTCAAAATCCTGAATGACCACTACTACTTGCATGTGGGGTGGATCAAGAAAGAGGTGAGATCTGGTCACAGAACTGATGCATCTGGAGAGGACATGGATTTAAGCATGATCCTCATTAGGCTAACAAGGTGCTAGCTATATTCTTCCCTCTCTGGACTCACTCCTGTAATGAGATACGAGTCACACTCTCATAACGCAGAATTGGTGTGCCCTGCATTCTCCTTCCTGTCCATTACTCTGTTCCATGCAGTTAGAAATGCAACATTCCACACCTGCACTGTAGACATTGACATTCCCTAAATTCCCCCTGCAATTTCAATTAGATACTGAATTCTTCACTGCATTGGCCTAAATATTTTCTCAGCAATGCTGTGTGCTGTTGAAAAGCTGGCACATTCCACCCCAGAGGTGGCTGCATTTAAGCAGTAGTTGAAATAATTGCTGTATAGAAGCTTTGAGATCACAGTGAATGAAAGATGGTGAAGGGTTAAGATATGTGATAGTTCATTTTTTTGAAAATAAACTTTTGTGAAAAAATTCAAACATATTTGGAAACAAATTATTTCAGCTGGCCATGGGCAAGACAAATCATTCTGATAAAGCACAATCACAGCAGAACTAATGTTACCAGAGGTCATACTCTTGAGGGACACATAAATACCTTATAGAAATGATCAAATCCTATAAATCAAAGGCCATCTCTTTGTCCCCTTTCACATATAGTAGTGGGGATGTTACTTAAGCAATAATGACAGCACAAGGCATTTACGGGCAATAAATGACTAGCTGAAAAGGGCTGACGACCCTCAGCTGTTCCTCCAGCCATTAACCCCAGCTGGTCTCTGAGCTCCAGGATGTTGTGTGCAGAAGTTGTGATTGGTGTGATGAGCTGCACATGAAAAGACAGATTTTGTAAAGGGGGTGATGCAGTTGCAATTAGTCTGTAAGGACCATTTCAATCTATCTATTTTAGACATATAATAATGATTAGCTCCCACATAGTATTTTCCATCCAGAGATCTCAATATATAATACAAAGGTGTATAGGTATTGTCATCTCTATTTTATAGAAGGAGGAGCGGAGACAAAGAGAGGGTGAATGACTTGCCCACAGTCACACACTGAGCTGATGACAGAGCCAGATACAGCAGTCAGATTTCTAGTCTGGGGCCCATCTGCTGGACCTTGCTGTCTCCCCTCTATAAAGTGAGTATCACCTTGGTATCCAAGTGTCAAAGTGAATAGCCTGTACTACAGCTACTCACATGCTTGAACAGCCTGCACTGTGACAAGGAGGAACAATGCTGAAGTATGCTTCCTTCCATGAGAGGGAAGGTTGTTGGCTATAATGAATGAATGGATTTTTTTTTCATAAGGCCAGTAGATGGTGCTAATTCTCTTTGCATGTGAAAGTTTCTTGAAATAATGGCCATCAGTATGGTATCAAGCCATTTTAGTTGTGCAGTGTGCAGGAAATACAGCATATTATAGCCACATTAAGAGAATTAAATTCCATGCAATTAAAGGACTATAGCTATGCTCTTTTTCTTGGTGTTCTTTTACTTTCTCTTTGCATCTAGGCAAGAGACAAGTTGGTGGATAGATACAGGATTCGCCAGGGCTGTCAAATCAGGATTTCTCGTGAGCACTAATCACATATACACAGTACAGAAAGAACAATGGCTTTCTTGTTGTGGCTGTAGTGCTTTCGCAGTAATATAGCATGTATGGATATATGCTATACAGCATAGTGAGAGCCCTGGGCCAGTTACTTGAATCCATTGGGGTGTACAGCCATCACAACCCCTCCCCAGAAGCAGATTTACCTCAGTAACTGAAACTTATTTAATCCTGTTATATGCAGTGCAGTTGTAGCCGTGTCAGTCCCAGGATATTAGAGAGGCAAGGTGGGTCCAGTAAAAGATATTACCTCACCCACCCTGTCTCGAAGTCATTTGACTTAACACGAGTAGCTGAGTTTTTTAATTAAACATGAATTTATTTTTCCTAGCTGGACATTTTTCAATAGTTGCCTTTTCTCATTTACCTGGAAGAGACAGGGTCAATTATTGTGTGATCCTCATGTGTGAGCCTGTGATCTACCACAGAGTTACCCATCCCTTTGGCCTTCTTGGATCCCTCCTGAACATATTATCTTCTAAAAGAACCAGTAGGAATTTTGGGCCCAATCCACTAGCCTATATGCCCTGAGCACATGCTGCAACTACTGTATATATGTTTGTGTGTGTGTATGTGTGTACACACACACACACACACAAATGTTCTTTTGAATTTCTGTGTTTACCCACCTCCCCCCTTTTTTTTGTTCCATTTCCACAATATTCTAGCGAAGGAGTAACC
The DNA here is from genome assembly GCF_016161935.1 of Mauremys reevesii. Taxonomy (NCBI): domain Eukaryota; kingdom Metazoa; phylum Chordata; order Testudines; family Geoemydidae; genus Mauremys; species Mauremys reevesii. The sequence continues at coordinate 32,576,573 of NC_052635.1, read as the reverse complement.
AGGCAGGGCTGTTCACAGAAACAGCGAACACTCTGTGAATATTAGAGCATATTCACAGAAAGCATATTTCAAATTTGTATTTGTGTCACTAATGTAAGGAGTACAAATTCGTTCAGTCACAGGGACAGACCCTCAGCTGGTGTAAATTGTCATCGTTCCATGGCCCTCAGGCCAGTAGAGCTATGCTGATTTACACTGGCTGAGAATCTGATCCAGCGACTGGAAATCTGCAGGGAGTGGACATCAGGAGTTGCCCGTGTAGCTGTGGCCCTTGGAGTTGTACAATGGCTGGCCACACCTGAGCCATGAAGGTGCAACCTGCAGAGACAACAGGGCTCGGCAACCAATGCGCCCCCTTCCTTTCAGCAGGCTGAGCAGCTCAGTTTTAAGGCCACAGTCCAGCTCCCATTACAGTAAATGGGAGAAGGGGAGACTCTCATTGACTCCAAGGGGAATTAGATTAGGCTTTAAGGATACAATTGTGTGACCCCTGTAGTAGTGAGCATGTGAGTAATCCCAATGACTTCAATGAGCCTATGCTTGCGGGTAAGTGTTGAACAGTTTGGTACTAACGATGAGGGCAGCTACAGTTTGCTATGCAAATTAGGTGCAGCCTCTAGTCCCCTGGCAAGTTGAAAATGAACCCCTGGGTTGGGCACTTTAGCATGTGTCATCTGACTTCAAACATATGCTGCCATGATCTTAATGAAAACAGCATGAATGGAGCCCACATGAGCTCTCTGCTGGATTTATAGCCTCCTGTCTCATTAGAATTCAGTGAGAGAAATGCCAGAGTTTGCATTAATATTTATCTGGTTTATAGTGTATTCTATGCACCTTAAAAAGTGTTATTGTACATTATTTGGTGAATATACAGTGCTCATATTTTTTTCCCCAGTAGCCTGTTTTTGCCTATTCTGCCTGTTTTCAGGGAGTTTTTTAAAATAGCTTTTACAATCTTTTTGTATATATTTAATACTGCTCCTTGCTTATTTTCTTCCTCCCAGTGGGCTTTTGTTGTCATTTTTGACAGTTTAATTTTGTTTGAATGAATACAGGTTTTTCTTCTCCTTAGTTTTTCTTTTAAAGCTGACTCCATCCTCACAGCAAAGAATGTGGGATGGGAAAACAAAGGAGCTGGTAAACTGGTGAAAACTTATTTACATTAGTGAACCATGGATGCTATTTTCATCATGGCTTTATAGTAAAAAGAATGTTGATAGCAGGTGCTTCTAGGATCTCACAAAAGGAAACACTATTGTAACTAACAGGTGAGTGTGTGTTACAGATCCCCTTCTATATCCAACCCACAGAGGATGTGAGTCTCTTACAGCCCCATCTAGAAAAATTAGCTCCAGATTTTAGTTCTGGAGGACTCTGAAGTTTCAGCCAAGATATTGGCCATCACACCAGGACTTAAGTGGTTGCATTGTCCAACAGACAAGTTTATGACCCTGCAAAGCATCTGCACTGCACTGAAGTCAAAGGGTGATCTGAAAATCCAGGGGTTGCCTGATCGGGGCCCAGTTGTGAGATAGTGCTGCTGGGACTCACTTTGTTCACAGTTAGAAGGGATCCTGCACATCCTTGTATGGGTGCCCAGCAGGGACTGTAAGGCTGTTGTGCTCCAGCGTAAGGCTGAGTGGATCCTGCAAGGGGGGGCAGGCAAGGTTAAACATTGTGCATTAGGAGGGTGAGGAGAGGTAAGTCCCACCGGCTCCCTTCTTCTCAGGAATGCAAGGTATAAAAGGGATGGAGCATGGGTAGATAACGGGCGTTTCTGAAGAGTGAAAACATAGAGACCGCAGTGTGCTACTGGTTTTGCAGATGAGGCCCTTAACTACACACTTCCCTCTCTGACTTCTCTCCTGGAGATGAGTTTATCACCAATGTTTGTGCCTGCACTTGTTTGGGATAATTGAAGATGAAAAAAGACCCACATTGGTCACTGAGTCCTTTTCCAGTCAAGAGTAGGACAGAGAGCCCTGAAAGAGGACATATTGTCCTTTGAATGATGCTCAGCTCATCCAAAGGCTACAATAAAAGTAAAATGAAATAACAAGGTCCTCCTGTGTTTGTAAATCAGAGGCAGACTCTGATTCAATACCAATTTCCTTTTGTTCTAACTGCTGACTGACTCAATTCGAATCTGATTATTTCAGTAAGCAGATGCTTCCCTTCGCCTATCTATTGACATTTTTTCCAAAGGGCCTCTGATTTCGTTGGCTGCTGAGAATGCAGGATAAGGAAATCTGTCAATAAATATATCCTCTGCTTCCTAAATCCCTCCATAATTCTCATTCCAGTCAATGTCAGAGTAATTGCACTCTCCTATGATCAATGGTCTAACCCTGGTACAGTCCTCTATCTGCATAAATATTTCCTGATCTGTCTTCTCACCTTGTCCTGGGAGATCAGTAATTGTTTTCTATTCTAATTGTTTTACCATGTCAGTGTTTAGCCTTGAGCTCAAGGTGTCTCAGATTTACCATCCAGTGTGAATGTTATTTCTTTCTTCAAACATAATATCCTTCCTTGTTTATATTATCACATCTCCTCCTGCCCCTCTCCTTGAACTTAGCCTGTCTGTGTGCTGTGAATCTTGGTAATGTAATATTAAAGCCTCTTTCCTGATTCAGCCACATTTCACTACTCCAATTACCCCAGATTTGTCCTTAAACAGCAAGTGCCCTCACTTTTACAATCTTGTTTTCTGGGGGTTTTTTTCGTCTTCCCTGTCCTGTCATGCCCAGCCAGCGCTCAAATTTTTCACCTTCTGGGCAGTGACAGCAGTTAGTCTGCCTTATTCAGAGATTTTCCATATGCCTCTAGAAACAGAAGTTTTGAGTGTGATTATTATTACCTCGATCTTTGTTCCTTCTTGAACTAAAACTACGAGGGCCTATCTGAACAAGATATTAGCCCAACTTCAGCAATCAGTGGCCAGTGGCGCTGGAACAGTTTTAATAGTGCGGGAACTGAAAGCGAAATTCCTTACCCCGTCCATCCCCCACCCCGAGCTGGGGCCAGGAGCAGGGATGTGCCTCCTGGAGAGGGGAACTTGGACAGAAGTAATGGGGCTGAGGCTGGGACCACAGCTCGGGGCGGGTACAGGTCCAGGAGCAGAGCCCCAGGGCACAGGACTCGCAGCCAGGAAGCGGGGCCGGCAGCCAGGACCCCAGGTGCAGGGCCAGGAGCAGAGCCCCGGAGCAGGGCCAGCAGTCAGGACCCTGCCTGGGGGGCCAGAAGCAGAGCCCCACATAAAACCTGGGGGTGCTGCAGCACCCCCCACACCCATAGTTCCCACACCTACGTCAGTGGCCAGCAATTGTCATAGCTGCCCAATGCAAACCCCTAGTATAGACAAGAAAAGCCAGAATTTGCACCAGAAGAGTTTCCCCCCTGCTTGAGATCAAGGTAAACTCCACTAATGCAAACTGCAAGTTTTCTTATCTGCATTATGGAATCGCACCAGGGTAACTACACTGGTGGCTGGCCACCACTAGCTGAAACAGGGGCTAAACCCCAGCACAGACAGTGCCTCAGAGTACTCATATAGGGCACAATCCAAAACCCACTGAAGTCAACGGAAAGATTCCCAAGGACTTCACTGGGCTCTGGATCAGACCCATAATGACATGCCTGCCCACGTAGGGCTGCCTTTGCTTTGAATGGGCACATTTGCAACTGCATGAAGACCACTGTGTGCACTCCCCTGGCCCTGTGACAGCTATAGCCTATTTGCCACTTAGCCCTTTACTCGCGAAGGAGGAATTGTACAATTCATCTCACATTTTCTGTTTTGCATCTCCCAGAACAACAAACATAAGGTCCTTGTGCACTGCAACCCTAGGTGCCCCAGGGCTTCTCATCCAGCTCTTGGGGAATGCTGCTTTGTGCACAAGCTCATCAACCTTAGCAATAAAAATGGCATAAGTGTTTTTAATGCACATTTAATTTCATTTTATTTCCACTGAACACATACATTACTTATGCATTAAACAGGCTGTGCCAGGAGTTTCATTCCAGAAGCATATTCAATCCGACAGCCTATTCAAGCAGAACAGCAGTGGCACTCATTAAACAGAGGATTAAAAGTTCCTTCCTCAGAGTGGAGACTTTCATTCCTAGTTTTACCCCTATCAAGGGCAGGAGGATTTGCTTTTCTCCCTGCCTTCCTCTCTGTTTACTCTGCCTCAATCCTGAGTAATAAACTGCAGTCTTAGACTCCAGACTAAAAGAGACAGTATCCCGCTCACAAACTTTCCCAGCCAGAGTATGTATTTCCTCCTCAGATAAAGCACCATCCTGATCCTCAGGACATGTTAAAAGAAGTAAAATCACAATCAAGTACACACAAAGGTCAATGAAAGAAAAAGTAAATTCTCTGTGCATGTTTGAAGTTCACCATGTCAATTACTACGGATCAAATACATCCCTGATGTAACTTCACTGAGATCATAAAGCAACACCAGAGATTAATTTAGCCTTCTGTATCTTCTTAACAAAGGTGAATCCATGTTTGCTCCCTTTTTCTGAACTTACAAAGTCCAGGACAGTCTGTATTTAAAATGCCCATATACTAGTTAATGGGATACTGAGAGCAATATATGTTATAAACATGAGAAAATACAGAAAACACTCTGCAACTGAAAATCATAAAGCAACTGAACTGTGAGATAAATATCAAAGAAACACCAGAGGCTTTTCACTGTGGCATTTCTGTGGGAACAACAAAATATCTTGGAGCTCTCCAAGAGCATAAATGTAACCACTTAGAAACTGGCATTCAAAATAGAAACATTAAAAAAAATTTATTATGACAAAGGTTTTACTCAAAAAAATTGTTTTTTAAAGGCTAAGTGCTATCTGCTTCAGAGAAGTCTCATCAATTTATGGGCTTGGAGAGAAGTTTAGGGGTCCAATGAACAAATGTATGGCTCATTCATTACAATACGTGGCTCTTCTTTACTGTACTACGAGTACCTAACTGATTCTCACAGCAATCCTGCGAAGTATTACTAGCCCCATTTTACAAACGGTGAAATGGAGGCCAAGAGGCCCAGATCCTCAAAGGTGTTTAGATGCCTAAGTCCCGTAGATGTGAACCGTTGAGGATCTGGGCCAGAGAAACTAAGGCCAATATTTTCAAAGGTGTTCATCAATTTAGAGTATCCACCATGACACACTCAGGGCCAGAAGCACTGAGAATTCACAACTACCATTAGTGGGGGAGGAGTTTCAGTATATTCAGAATAATGAGCCATTCCATGGATTTTAACTATCATTACCAGAACCATTACCAAACTATTTTTTGTAATACAATGTACTCAATTCGTCCCTGGTGTGATGCCACTGAGATCAGTGGAATTGCATTGGGGATGAATTGGTCTCAGCATCTGCAAAGTGTATTATGAAACCCATAATGCAAGAGCAAAAATATTATACATTCTTGTTCTTGTTGGTCAATCAGCAGGCAGCTCCCGAGCATAGGGGCATCAAATTCAAAAAGTGGAGGCCATACAAGCCTGTAGTTTACTACAATTGCACTGTCCAATTACCATTATTAATGGAGCAGGCAAAGGTGAGCAGTTTAATTCTGGAGAACAGTATACCCATGCCCTACCCTTCCCTTTGACTCTTTCCAGTGCCATATCATAACTGTGTGCACACGGTGTCTAGCACAATGAGGCCCTGAGGTGTTGGGGCCTCTAGGCCTCTGTAATAGGATCCTCACCTTCACCGTAAGGCATTACAGAATATTTCTTCATGAACGTGAGTGCCACCTCCCTGCCAGCTAGCTTCAACCTAAAGGCTTTTGTCCAGCTTTCTTCACCAGGGCCTGGCCCATGTCTATTTATGTTCAGAGAAATATTCCTATCAACTACAGGGTGCCTGGATCAGATCCTATGTAAAGAGTTTCCTGGCAAAACCGAGCACTCAGACATGCTTTCCTTAGCTCTAGCAAAACCCGCCTAATGTTGATCTGCACGGTTACATTTCCAGCAGTAACAGAGCAATTATTACTGCTGTACTCTTCTCCCATCATTACTGTGGCAACAAAACACTCCCAGAACCAGCAGGCTATTAAGAACTATGCAAGGCCCACCTGAGCCAAATGAGACTCTCCAGTGTCATTTTATATTTATTCTATAAATCCTAGAGCCAGACCAGGAAAACAAACTATTTCCAGCAGAAACTGGTACTGTCCTTCTAGCTGATTTCACTACTCCGCTGGGGGGCACCACCAGCTGCCCAGGAGGTCAGACATGATCAAGGAGCATTTTGAATCACCTATACACAAAGTACATTCACTATCAACAACCACAACAAAAAATGCTAATAGAAAGGATTAGCCAGCCTGCCCTAAGGTTATGATGGCCATCTTCAATCTTAATTGACCAGAAAATAGATGGCAAGTATCATTTTTATCTCGAGTCCCAGAAATAATTTGTGTTGCTACCCAGAAGATGCGCTTACTCTCCTAAGAATAGATGGTTTCCTTGGTTTCCTGGCAAGAAGTGCATATATGTATAATACTAAGATTATTAGTCAGGTTTATGTTGCCAAACATTTATGTCCTAGAAATGCTGCTCTTTCTGATTAGTGATTATACCAACTATGTGTAATGCTATATGGCCTTAATAACACGCCTGTCACTTTTCAGAGAATAATTACTTCAGTTTTGGCAGGATTCATCTGCAATATTTGCTGTCTCTTTAGATGACATCATAATGGTGTAATGCAAAAGTGATCCACATCTCTGTGAGATGGGAAAGGCACTAGCAGCGCAAGATGCTGGGCTGTGATTCAAGTCAAGGGCAAGGATGTTTTTCTGAGAAAAAATAACCAATTGTTTTCTCCAGTGGTATCTGGGGGTGGGAACTTTTAGTGAAAGAAAGAAAGAAAGAAAGAAAGAAAGAAAGAAGACCATTCATTACATACAACATCTCAAATCCTTTGGGGTTAGCTTCAGAATTTCAATATTGAATATGTCAGAAAATATACTGATTATTCCTGGATTGCACCAAATAGCTGAAAATTTAATCACCCAATATGAAAAAGTTACTCTTCTTTCTGGTTATGACTACAGTCTTAGATCAATGCACCACTTAAGGAAACATATGGCCACCAGTATTTTTAACTGGTGCACTGATTTCAAACTATGTACCAGTCTGATTCTGCAGGGCATAATGAGAAAGATGCCTGAGTTTCTCTATAAGACTCAAGATGCTCCGGCACTGAACCACTTCATAAAATATGGAAACAGTAGTTCATGCATGACCAACCACATCTAACACAACTTACATATGATCTGATTGGTCTCATTACTCATGTAGTAAAATGATGTCTGCCACTATTTTAATTACTTGCAAGCCTGAAAGTGCAAACAGAAGAAGTCAGAGCCTTTAAGCTTTTCACAAAGAACAAGTGAAATTAACATATTGAAAATAATGCACTGAGTGCTCACTTCACCCTGTGCTCACATTGGCTCCAATCCTGCAAAGACTTATACATGTACTTAGCTTTACGACTGTGAGTACTGCCACTGATTTCAATGGAAGTAAAGTTAAGCATGTGAGTATGCATACCCAGAAGCCTCCTGCTACAAGACAAGACAAAGACAAAGAAAGAAACCAACAGAACTCCACCTACAGTCCTCAGCTAAAACCTCTCCAATGCATCATCAGTGATCTACAACCCATCCTGGACAACAATCCCTCACTTTCACAGGCCTTGGGAGGCCAGTCCTCTCCCACAGACAACCCACAAACCTTAAGCATATTCTCACAAGTAACCACACACTGTACCATAGTAATTCTAACTCAGGAACCAATCCATGCAACAAACCTTGATGCCAACTCTGCTCACATAGCTACACCAGCGACACCATCACAGGACCTAACCAGATCAGCCACATGGTAATATACGCTACCATGTGCCAGCAATACCCCTCAGCTGTGTACATCAGCCAAACTGGACAGTTCCTACATAAAAGGATAAATGGACATAAGTCAGATATTAGGAATGGCAATATACAAAAACATATAGGAGAACACTTCAATCTCCCTGGACACACAATAGCAGATTTAAAGGTAGCCATCCTGCAGCAAAAAAACTTCAGGACCAGACTTCAAAGTGAAACTGCTGAACTGTTCTGTCTCTACTGCACGTGTATAAACTCTATGGCAATGGCAGGTTTCAATGTACATGTAACACTCTGAGCGATAAAGCTGCACTGCTAGGAATCTGCTGCTGCTGAAGAAATTAAGAGGAAAGAACCTGCAAGAGGTTATTTTCTGGTAATCTAGAGTTTAATGGCTCTGACTAGGTCTAGTCGTTTGGGGATGAAACACATTCCAGATCTTGCCAACAAAACAGTTCTTCCAACTGAGCCACTTGCCCAGAGCTCATTTCATGAAGGCTGGAGGGACCAGCATGTGCCAAGAGGAAAAGGCACAATGAAATTTCATTTTCTATTTGCTGCGCTGTTCACAGCCACAGAAGATGGCAGGAAGTGATTAATGATGTAAAGTTTGCTTCAGAAAGGGTTCTTGCTAATGCAATAATGCAATGGGGCAAGGTAGGAAAAGATTAGCTTGGGGTTTTTTTCAGTTCACTTCATAAAGATGTCCATCTTCTGACATTGCAACCCCAAACAGGAAGCTGCTGTCCTTAGATCTTTGATATCACTCTAATAAAAAAATAAACTTGCAAAATAACATTTCTTACAGAACAAATCTGGAGATATTGTCTGTGCTCCATAAAGTTTCATGGACAACTTTTTTAAAGTTAGGTACCCTGAATAAATGCATCCCCATCAAGCTCACCTTTCTTGTGCTAAAGACAGTCATTCTGATTGGCTGAATCCCCTCCTACCTGACTCTCTATGGAGGTCAGAGATAGAAAAAACTTATTGGATCATCTACTTAAGTGGGCACATCTGCACACATATTTAACACCCTTGTGTGGTGCAACTTCCCACCTCACCCTTTTGTTTTTTAGATGCGACTTCTACGTACTTCCCAATATCAAGGTACTACAAAATTTAAACGCTCCTGCATGGGAGACCAGACTGTGTAGGTGTCCCTTGTCTCTCTGATTCTACTGCCCATTACTTGAAATTTCTTAAATCACAAACATATAGGCATTAAGTTCTTTTATGAGTCATGAGTAGCCTTCCCGCAGGCTGAAATAAGCAGGAGAGTTGTCTGTTTCAAGGCTGCTATTAATCAGTAATATCAGTGTAGTAGGTGAACCTAGTGACTGGTAGAGGAGTGTAATGCCTAGATGCATGGTACAGTTAATAATATTTACATTTATTGGCCCATGCATTTTCCACAGCCTGCAATATATACGTCTAATTTCCCAAGACAGACCTGCCATCACACACACTAGCACAGTGGGTGCAGTTATCAGAGAGATTTAGCTGCACATTCACAAAAGACCTGATGAAGAACAAACAAATGCTGCCCTCAGAGAAATTAAAATTTATGTCACTGGCATAGCTGCCATATTTTCACCAGGTCAGTTTGGATTGAGACCAAATGTAAGACATTTTAAAATCAAGTAAAGGCTCACCAAAAGGTCAAAATAGGGAAGGGGACCTGAAGAATTTGTAGGTAGCTTGGTGGCTGAGTAAGATGGGTACATGGTAAGGGATGGAAAGGCAGAAAAATATACTTAAAGATTACCAGCATTATTAAGGCCCCATGTGTTCTGTAAAATACTTTAGGGCATCCCTGACCACGATGATCATTCATAACATCAGCCCTCGAGTAACCCTAAAGAGAGGGTCAATCTGTCTTGGCATGCAAGATCCTCAAACATTATTTCCCGCCAACCATGCAGGTTTCCACTGTTGATGTATAAATGGCTCACAAAGGACAGGCTGGCTTGGTGGCACCAAGTTTGGACTTTAATACGGCTGTCTGACAAGCTTAGGAGCAAGAACATTATTTTTAGTGGGCTTTCAGGTTGGTCTTTGCAAGCTCATTCTCCAACCAAATTATAAAATAACATAATATACAAGATACTGCTCCCAATAGGAGTCCATCTACCCAATAGGAAAGGAGGAGCATCTAATGAACCCATCTACAATACACTCAGAACAACACAACCCTTCAGATTCTGAATCAATGCACTGTGTCCTTCAGTTCTAAATTTCTAATGCCCTTCAAGTTATTTGTGTGTGAAAACACAAACATAGTTTCTACAGCTGGAAAATTGACTTTCATCGGAGCATTTTATGAAGCAAAACTGGTTGTTTCCCACAGTTGCATCATGGAATGGGTGCAATTCAACTTAAAAAATCCCAACTCTCTTCATGGGTATCTGTAAATCCATGTCCTTTAGACCAAAACCTTTGTGTGTCCCAGCTTGCTAAGCCCTACTGATTTAATGCCACACATTTATTTTGAAATACTGTAGCAGAACAGCTTCAAAAGAATTACTGTGGAGTTAATATACGCTAAGAAACTATGGTGGTTTGGGGGGTCTTCTGGCCTAATTAAATTCCATTTTGTTCAGTCATCCTCAAACGAAACTTCCATTTTCAAAGGGTTTTGTGAGCAGTGCACTAATGAAAGAGAATTTATAGTATTTATCGGGCAACAGTATAAATGGAATTTAATAGCCAAGCATCAGCAGGGAACTGTCTAATCTTTATCAAGTACTGATTAGTGACCAAGGATTTCTGGTGGGATAATGAGCCCCAGACTGGCTCCTTTCCAGTTTTTGACACTGGCACTGATGTACATGTGTTAATTGCTAGAGGAATACATACGTTAACTGAACTTCAGTTAATTAGTGGAGATTTAAATGAGTCACTGAAGTTTATGTTTTTGAAATTTACAAAAATATCAAGTCAGACGATCTCTGCAAGCACTTAAGGTGCACCATAGCGTTTCCCATGCAAATAAATGAGCTGTATTGCTGAGCCAGATTCAAGAGCAATCCTCAAGAGACTTAGCATAGAAATGTATAGACATTGCACTGACTTTTATGAAGCCAGGCCTAGGACGGAGAAATGGACCCAAGCTAGAACCTCAGATCTGATCTACCCCAATGTGAATGCCACATCTGAAATTTACAACCACACCCTGCCACTCTAGTGTTTCAAGCCAACCATCTGTGAACTATGGGGATTTTAAATCCAGATCCACATTTTTCCATCTTAGTTAAACACTTACATGAATAGTTAGGCACTTAAATAAAAGCAGCCCCATTTTCAGAGGCAATGAAAACCCACAGTTCCCAATGAATTCATTTTTGGGTGACCTCCATTTTCAAGCCCTGAAGTCAGTGGAAACTGCTAACATTGGCTTGCATCCGAAGAAGTGGGTATTCACCCACGAAAGCTCATGCTGCAAAACGTCTGTTAGTCTATAAGGTGCCACAGGATTCTTTGCTGCTTCTACAGAACCAGACTAACACGGCTACCCCTCTGATACTTGCTAACATTCAGCATCCCTAAAAGAATTCCACTTAAATATAGGTGCCTACATGTCTTTTAGGTCCCTAACTCTAGCTACTCAGGTGTGAAAGTGATCACCCTACAGTCTCTGTTTAGGTTTGCCCAAAGCTCTTGAATGAATCCGTCACCCCATATTACATAGCTTTACAATGAAACAGACTGAGATAACCAAAACCCTCTGTGTAAGCTACTATAGCCCTTCCGAAGCTTCAGGAATTCCTACACCTTCTATGTCTAGGTGCTATTGTAGGAGACATGATTCCTGTAGGGCAACATCCTTATAGTGTCTTTCAAACTCTGTCCCCCTGCAGCACTTTTCATAAAAAGATAAAAGACTTTGAATTTTTTCCTTTATGAAAAAAAAAGGCACCATATATTTCTGCTGGGAATGGCAGTATTTAAAGACTCTCCCAGCTGGTCATTAATCCGCAAGGAAGGTCCTTGCCTTAATTGTTATTGTTCCCATAGCTACTTATCTGTTCCACATCAGACAGGTGTTCAGTATGAAATTAGGAAGTGTGTCAGACAGAGTCATAGCATGACTTGCAGCAAGTACTTACGTTTATTAGAAGGAGCAAGAAACCTTAGCTGAGAGGAGAGAAATCATTTGCAGCTGTCCCTGGTACGAGCATTCACCTGTGTGCAAAAATCAGATGGGATTTTATTTCAGGGATGGTCACAGTTTGGCCCAGAAACTATTTTTCTCAGGGAGCTATACAGTGCAGCCTGCAGCTACTTTCATCCTTCAAATCAATTTGTGTCCCCTGAAGACTTCAGTGACCAGCATGCAATTCTCCATCTTGTTCCAGTAGCCAGGTCAAATTGCATGATGAGAGCTATAGTCTTGATGGACCTCAATGACAAGCCAGACACCATAAAGGAATTAAGTTACTTAGGAGAACTGGAATCTCTTAACTTTAGAGTGGATTGTGTTTTTTTCCTCAGGGGAAAATGGTATTTGAAAATTATTATATCCTTCTATCAACTCCTGGCTGTTTGCAAGATTTCCCCCCATTCTCTTCCTACTTAGATAATAAGGAAAGGCTATAGAAATTAGGAAGGATGTTCCTCTCTGGAAGAATCCTTGGAATTTGGAAGAAGTGAAAACAGATAGAATAAATGTGTTCAAAGTAAAGTGTGTTTAGCATCCTATAATCGGGGCAAAGTAGGAAGATACACATTATGGATCCCTGTTATGCCCATCCTAATATTCTTTGTTTCTAAGACTCTCTTTCTTCAGGGTAACCAGGTGCAGCAGCCTCTACCATTGTGGAATTGTTAATGGATTAAAGTGGTTTCTATTACTACTTTGTTTGCCAAATGGTTTCTTGCTCCCCTGCCCTCCCCCTTCTACTAATTTCAGTCTGCTGCTTCCCTTTACAGTCCATGTACATATGCAACAATCTGTCTGTTTTCTCTTTGAAATGCAGCAGTCACATCTGTGCTATTGTAGAGACCGCTGGGAGATCCAAAACCATCCTGGGAAGGAGAGATTGACAGGCAGCACCTTTTTGGTTTCAGCAGGCATGTCACTCATTGAAAGGAAGAACGTATCTATTATGTTCTTCTACTCCAAGCACATACACAATCGCAGTATCCTGCATGTCAGCTCCTCTGCAGAGGATTGCTTTGGGAATCGTTTGATGTTAGCTAGAAATGGCCAATTATTTATGATGTCCAGAAATAATTTATTTCCCTGGCTCACACTGGAATTTCTCTCATAAATGCAGATTCCTGAAACCTAGTTCATGCCTGGAGAGTTCAGAAGAGGTCCACATAACTCCTTTCCTTTTTATAATTCAGTAATGTACAACAGAAATTCTATGCTTGTGTGAATATTCATTGGTAACACTGTGCATCTCTTGCAAACTGTTTTTAATTAATCAAGCCATGTACAGGTATGACTAGGAACAGACGTTAACAATAACAGGTTGCTTCATTGGGTTTGGAGTTTGTTTGTTTTTGATTATCTGATCATTGTGTTTCCAGTGAGAAAGCATTTATGGGGAGAAAGCATGAAAAGGGACATACATGTGAGACACTCTGCTGTGCAACCTTTGATCCTTGCATGAAAGCAGAAAGCTGGAATAGATCTTGATTGCACAAAGAACTGAAAAGTCCCTATTACCATCCTACTGCTCCTGTTCAGACCCTGAGTGGTATTTTCTTCCAGATTCTTTTTGGCAGATTCAAACATTAACATATTGCCACTGCTATGTTCAATCTGTAATCCCAGGCATGTTAAACATGACTGGAAAAGCATTAATTTAAAAAAGTTTTCTAATAAAATACATTTAATTTAGCATAATATAAGGGCTAGAATCTGACTTAGAACACCCTTACACCTTTGTGTGAGCTACCCTGACTATGGGTCCAGCCGTTTGGTAGTAAGTCAGCAATCCAGGCCCACTAGTCTGCGCCTTGCCCAGAACAGGTGGGAGTGGTCAGGCAGGAGCAGGGAGTGGGCAGAGCTTTTTCTTCTGCAACTTGCAAGCCAGAACAGCTGAGTCAGCACGGGTGATGTCACATATGATATAGGCCAGCTACATCTTACAGCCACTAGAGCAAAAGGGAAACAGGGAGGGAACTGTGACTCAGTTTCCCCAGAAGCTTGGCCACCACCTCTTGCTCACAGTTGTGCTTCAAGGCACATTTGAGCCTGAACAGAATATGGACCTGACTTTACTCTCACTTACACCAGAGTAAATTAGAATTAGATTTACTAAAATCAATGAAATTGCAGTAGAGTAAAGCTGGTATTTTGGGGAGAAGAGTCAGGAGATGTCTTGACTGTAAGGCCTAGATTTTTACATTGCAAACACAATTATGATTATTGCAGATACAACTTATATATGAAAACGCATGGAGTTTTGTGCCCGGATTCCTTAAAATCACGGTTTAGAATTAAAATAGTAATAATTGTATTTTCATTAGACACACACAATTAATTGCACAAAATTAGAGGTGGGTCTCAACACGTTCTGAACTTTTCTCTAGTTTGGGGGCATTTGGATCTGGGATTCTGGTTTGACCTAGTTTGGAGAGAGAGATCTTCCAAAGTTTAATATAGAAGCTTTCTCAAAGTCCATGGATGTCTGGATCCACAGTTTTGAGTTAGACCCCTGCCTTTTCTGAACAGGACATTTGAAAACCATTTCCTCCTACAGTTAGCTGTTACAGTTAGAGAACTGAGTTAAGGGACTGTGGTTTCCCCTGCAAAAAACTGATATTGTAAACACATCACACAAATTGAAGAAGAGCAGGAAAGGGCTCTTTTTCATGTGCTTCGGGGCCTTCTAATAAATCAGAGCCTTTGCCTGATTGTTAGAAATCTATGGAAAACATATACCAATACCAAAGATGAAAACACAGATGATCATATAATACTATCTGCTGCCAATAGACATTTTTTTGTAAAATACTCCCAGAGACTGAAAGCAACAACAGAGCCCATGATTGATGAAAAGCATAACACACCACAGCCATCTCAGCATGCAAAACGATTCAAGACAAGGAGACCCCAAACATACAATCACTGGAGCCTAATTTTGACTTGCTTAGCTTAATAAATAACTTGATTATACTTCTAAACTGCAGAGTGTGCAGACCCATTAGGTGCCTGAAACAGTTGGCCTGCAATGATATACACCCTTTGGCACCTAACATTGGCACCAACAGTTGTTGGTCACAAGCCACAGCCTGCCTATGCTTTACTCTGAAAGCAGATGAAGGCTATTCCTGGCTTGAATCACACATTGGGGTTATTACATTGCACATAATTAAGACAACCTGAAACCTCATGACTAGATTGCTTTTCCTCAATGCTGTGTGACATATATTTGCCAGAGATGAGGGAAAATGTGGCCAATATGCTGAAGCAAATGGTGCAGGGTCATTTCAAGGTGAACTTGGGGGTAATGAACCTGGGGGATGTAGCTGTGTCCTTAAGAGCCACTCAGTGCCACCTAACAGAGGGCCCAACATATTATAACTCATATTAGGCTTGACACACTCATTAGCCTCAACACACTGTTGTCATAAAATGGATCTTAAAGGTGTCCTGTAAGGTATCATATGTCAACTGGCAATACACTGGTCCCAAAATATCATTGATGTATGTATAGGTTGAGTACAACAAGTTATATATGTGGGCTGGAAATATGTTAAATGTGCTTGCAAGGCTGTGCATAAACCCAGCCTGCCCTAGGCAAAGGAATATGTATTTACCTGTCTAACCAGCTTGATTGGCGGAGGACAAGGAAAGTACATTTACACATATGGCAAATAAAGCTATCAAGTTAAGAAGCAGCAGTTTAGCGAGCACACTGGGGGTCAGAGTATGGAAGCCAGGAATCCTTCCAGGGTTTTGAGGCAGACACAATGGACTTTGAGTAATATAAGGGGAGCAGAGAGACATTATTTTTATCCATCACTCAGCAAACAAAGGGACCAGCACCCTTTGATTCCGTAAACATTGGGTCTCCTGGATTGGAGATGCTGGTAACGATGTACAAAAACTGCTTGGGCAAAGACTGTAACTTGCTAAGATTAAGTTTTAGAAAGCATGTTTTATTTTGTTTGTAACCATAACACTCTCTTTTTCTCTTGCTTAGTATCACTTAACTCTCTGTTCTTAATAAACTTATTCATCCATTACAAAACCATCTCAGTGCTGTGTATTAAAGTGTGAGTTTTCAGCTAACCTAACAGGCTGATGTGCCCTTTGTGAGTTTGGAGGCAGCAAACCTCATAATTTCTCTGTGTGTTCAGTTAGAGGGACTGGACACGGCAAGGAGATGTCTCTGGGGAACTCAGGAACTGGGGTTCACTGGTTGTTATCTGCAAGGCAAAGTTTAGACTGGCAGAGTCTTAGCAAGGCAGACAGGATGGTGTGTCAGAGAATGTTCACAGCAGTAATGCTCTCACTCTTGTTAAGGCAGAGGGGTAACACAGTGGCTCCTTGTTCTGTGTGTCTGAGCAGGATGTCACACCATCGGTGGGGGAAAATGCATTATCTTCAGAATTAGGACTTTTAGACTTTTGCTCCGGCACCTTATTTTCAAGCTAGTTGGAGACTGCCACAAAGTCAGGCGTGACATGAAAGAAAGAAAAACTATTGCAGTATTGAGAATGTACAGGGTGGACATAACAGGGTCTGTAGGCTTTGCTGGAGCTCTAGGCATGGCTAAAGAGTATGAACCCAAGGCTGTGTATTAGGGTAGGCCTTGTTAGAATAGCAATGCTGGATGTCAGCTAACCAAGTAAGCACATTCCTGACCTGAGAGGATGGTGCAGAGACACACAGAGTTCTCAGATAACTACGTAAACACATTCTCAAGAGATGATACAAGAACATACTGACCCCTCGTAATGATAAAGAGAGGAATGACAGGATAATGGATGAGGATGTTGGGTTCAAACTACCAGGCACAAGGATAAGGGTGGTAACTAACAACATCTGGAGTGTAATACAGAACTTGTTTGTATCAATATATAAAAGGAGAAATCGTAGGCGGGGCACCTTTGTACTAGTCTGGGGACAGCATCCTAGTGTGCTGAACTAACTGGTACCTTGTTGTGGGCATACATGTGTTAGCATACCTGCAGCTCCTATGGGGCACTACTACAGTGCTATGTCAACAATAAACCTGGCCGAGCACCTTCGCCACTGAATCGAGCCTGGGGCCTTTCTTTATGATTAACATTGAGGTCTGCTGAATCACATGCTGCACTCTCTGCTAGTGCAGCTAACACTGGAGCACCAAGAAAAGCTGCATTAGCAACATAAACAACTATGAAGCACTAGCAACACCCTGCAGGGTCTGCTATAGTCATATCATCTTATAGAAGCTTCTTAAAATATAATTCAGAGGATTTGGAATGTGTGCACCACACACAGGCTAAAACTCTTCCTAGATTACTGGGTTTTGAAAGCTGTGTTATATGGCATTAAATGAGTATCTCCCCCTTAATTGCAACAGCGTTTCAGATTTTGCATATATGAACCCAGTGTCATAATTGATTGACCATTCTGAAGGTCATCCTGTAATGTTCCCAAACTATTAGAAGCTGAATGGTATATATGTGAAAAAGATGATTTCCTTAAGATTTACCATACAGTCTCAGCTTCAGCCTCTCAGCTCAATGACACAACAATCTGGATAGTCTAAATATACCCACTTATCTAATGGGCCACCTATATCAGAGTATAAATCTTATAGCTGGGATCATAGTTAATCAGTGTGGAATGAATGGACCAGCCTTGCGCACCAAATTTATTTCTTACTGTGAGTTTGGGTCAGCAATCGTCAGATGCTCATCTGGGTCACACTTAAAAAGTTGGTTCTGTCTTTAGAGATATTTCTGGTTTCAACAACATTCCCGTGTTAAGTATAGGACATGTCACTCAAATGTGTAGAATCTTTCAAAACTGAATGAACTTTTTCAGTGTGACGTTTATAAATAGATTTGGTCCCCTTATGACAAATTAGTTTTATAAGATGCAGAGTTTGTAATTTTGAAAAGGTGACATTTATATATACAAATACTCAAATGCGTGATATCATGTATGCTGACAGGAATTCTTGAAAATGACCCTGGTGCCTCTTTGGAGACCCTTTGGAAATGTATTCCTTTATAGTAAGAGGGCCATCTTGCCCAGATATTTGTTGAGAAGACAAACAACAAATGTAACCCAGAAGTATAGAATTCACTACAAAAACAGAACAAATGAATACAACTCTATTCTGTTCTCCTTCTTATACCATGCCCATCTCCACTTTCCAAAAATGCATTAAGCAATGTGACTAGCATCTCTCACATCTGGTTCTCTCTTTCTACCTTCTTTTCTCTAGAGGAAAAATTATGTGAGAATTTTTGTAATGTTTATTTATTTTAGCAAGGTGAAAGAAATTAATCTGGCACTTTGATGGACAGAAAAAGGGGTCATTCAATGAAAATGAGAGGTGACAAATTCAAAACTGATGAGAGCAACTACCTTTTTACATTATGTGTAATTAGACAGTGGAACTCATTGTCACAGGATAATGCTGAGGCTAAGATTTTAGCAAGATTCAAGATTCCATATACATATGGAAAACTAGAATATCAGCGTTATAAATAGTTCATGCTAAAATTTTTAGAAGGGATATAAAACCTCATGCTTCCAAGTTTATGCTAATCTCTAATTATTAGGGATCCGGATGACCTTTGGGGGTAGATTATCCACATCTGACTGTTTCACAGTTTCTTGCACTGTCCCCTGTAGCTGGCATCTGTTGGAGACAGGATACTGGAGTAAATGGACTATGAGTCTGATCCAGTCTGGTAATTGCTATGGTTTCATGTTCCTACGTTTGAGGTTGTAATAAGATGGTAATGAGGACTTGAAACGTTAACTGCAAGACATACTAACATAGAACATCAAAAAATGGAAAACTGGGATTCAGATGATATTAAAGAAACAGGCGTCTTTTGGAGATTGGGTTGTGACTTTTGTTTATTCCATTATTTTAACTCCATGTTACTCGTTAGTCAAAAATCACCTCCTGTTTTCATTGCATAAATACGAAGAAGGTACAGTTTAAGATGATGTGCACTGACCCAGTTTAGCTTTGAAGAACTGTGCTGTTGTCTCTATGGTTTTCTTTGTAGTGTATGTTCAATTGCTTTCCCCCAATCCTTTCTGCAGCCTCTATTGAGAGCAATGACATTACGATCTTGACTCTCACAACATCAATATTCTTTTTATACCCTTTCCTATTGTTAAATTTTTGCCATCAAAATGGAGAAACTGTCAAAACAATGGATTTCTCTGCAGTGTTTTTTGTTCTCGTTATAACGCATTTTTATAACACTGATTATTTCATGAGTGCGTAATCTCAGGAATTGTCTTGTTCCAAAGTATATTATTATGACAACAGCAGAAATAACATTCTATTTTACAGGCATACTGAAAACTATACAGGATCAGAAAATGGAACAAACTGAACACAGACGGTTTTCAAAGTTGGCTGTCACAACCCTCCAGAAACGGCATAGCCTTTTATCCTTTGCCATAAGTTCCAACTTTCACAGCTGGTTGGACAAACGCTTTTTTAAAAGTGGAAAATAAATTTGCTCTTGGTGGTGCTGTTCAGTCTTTCAGAGGCTCTCCGTTTATTCACCTCCTGCTCATTCTTTCATTTCTTTTTCATAGTGGGGTGTAATATGTATCAACTGGGCCAAGTTGACACAAGATGGAATATCCAAAATGCTCCTAAATCACATAGGTGCATTGAAAATCTCACCCAGACTCCTTCAAATTATGATTGTATTATTTGATTATGACTTAGGTCTCCTACATATTCAGCTTAATTCCACACTTGAAATTTACCAATATCTTCTGAAATTCAGTGGTTAAGAAGTTACTAGGTTTTTGGACCTTAACTACACTGTTTTATTTTTAAGCAGCAGGCTTGTATGGCTCCAGTCCAAACTATTTTGGTTACCTGTAGTTCAGGCACCTCATTCAAAGTTATTTATAGCTAACATAATTTCCCGCATCATTAAAATGTCGTCATCTGAAAGAAGGCTAACAAGGCTCAGTCGGTCTCTCACATATCCTTGCAGCACATATATAAACAATGAAATCTCATAATTGGCCCAGGGTACACATGCTTTAGAGTTGTAATTTTGTTACCACTATCAACGTTTATCTCACAATACATTTTGTATTTTGTTTTAGTGGCTTGCTTGGCTTCCTTATATTTGCCTGGAAGCCCTGGGCAAAACCCATAATCGCTACTAGGGGGCAAACCTCAAATGTTTGACTATGTCCCTTAAAAATGAGGATGTTTATTGGACCTCTTCTTTTCTGCACTTCTCATTCTTTCAATTCCCCACTCCAGTTACAGGGATCTGATTTTAAAAATGTTACAAACACAGGGCTACACACAATTACGGCAACGGCATACCCAAACTGGGTGTTGATTTGTGTACACTAAGTGGCCAATTGAATGTCCAGTTGCATACGTAACTGCCAGTTTGCTCATACAGGTGCAATGACTGTGTTTGCAAATTAAGCACACAATTGCATGCAGCCATTGGCATGTAATGTGATGAAAATCAAGGCCTTTGATTTTAAATTCAAGTTTCTATCTGAGCTCTTTGCTGTGGTTTATTCCCTCTGACAAAGTATCTTTGGCCAGAAAAGCATATTATGTATTATATTTGTAGTAGGTCTGTCACATAATACATGGAACCCATTTTTCTTGTGTTGTTAATTTAAAAACTAATAAGTCATTGCTCTTTCAAATAAGCCAATGATTTCTCATAGTCTGTACCCATATATCATTTGTTCAGCAGTAATTTATTATTTCTATAGAGCCATCAATGTACACAGCAACTTACAATCACCAATTATATGACAAAAGAAAGATTTCAGTCAATCACAGCCCAGAACAAAAATGCTATTGCTCCAACAAAAGTGGATATATTTATTAGCATTGGGCTGAATTCATTCCTTGCATAACTACTGTCACACTATCTGGAGTGGTTCATGACCGTGAGTGTCAAAAAGCAGGGCAGACACACCAAACTGGTTGTATGTTCTATCATTAGATTTCACCAACCCAGTAACAAAGTACTACAATAGTCTTATAATGGCATCACAAACAGTCCTCTTGGACGTTCCAGTCTATCTTGCTACCCAGGCAAGCTGGACTTAGTCATAAATGGTCATTTACACCAAAAATCACAAAATATTGAGATTGCTCCCAGTCCCAAGAGACTAGTTGCTTACCCCAGATCAATCTGTACCTTAGATCTTGCACCAAACACAACACTGGTAGCCAGTCCTACAGTAAACTAATTGAGAATTTAATAACTAGGTAATAGAAATGAAAGAGGTATTTAGAGGTTAAAGCAGGCAATATATATACAAAAATGAGCTCAGTACATGGTTCCAAAAGGTGACAGAGCTGTAATAATCTGTCAGCACTGAATGTCTTTTTAGGCTAACCCGGGTTGACCCTGGGGAATCTCTACTTTTTGTTTCTTAGCTCCAGCCGTGGTAAGAGTCTAAACAGGGATTTTTATCCCCTCCACTCCAGATTCCAAATTGATCGGATGAGTTCATCCATAGGTCTCTCTCCTTCTTGCAGAGAGTTAGGAATGCAGTCAACAGGGCCTCTCTCCTTTGATGCTACTACACAATACCTCATTTGCCTTCAGTGGGCCAGCTTGAGCCCTTTACCATAACTAATGCTTCTTTTTCTATTTGGTGAGTTACACAATTACAGAGGTTTACAATGCAAACACTCAATATAACTTTGTATCTTGGGCTATAGAGATTATAAGTGAGATCAATACCTATAGCATCCTACAAGCATTTTGTCCAGTCTAAACACTGAACACATTCTTATTAACTTAGCATTATCAAAATAGATATTAGATGTTAACACACAGGCAAGCAAGACTAATTTCCAGATATACATTTGTAAGTGTTCAGTAAGGCCTGCGGCCTTGGCGTGGCTGGCACCTGGTCTACCAGCATCACAACTACATTGATTTCAATGGCTTTACAACAGGGACGAATTATGTGCCCAAATACCACCATTCCTTTTTCACACAGACCACTTTCTCAAAGAATTATTCACTGTTTATTTCTTCCCTTTCACAATTAGCCATCAAAACTTCATGGCCAATGCCATGAGATGAAGGTTGGTACAGAATTTAGGATAGACTCAGAGACTTCAAGGCCAGAAGGAACCATCATGATCATCTACTAGTCTGACCTCCTGCACATTGCAGGCCACAGAACTTCACCACCCCCTCTTATAATAGACCCCTGACCTCTGGCTGAGTTACCAAAATCCTCAAATCATGATTTAAAGACTTCAAGTTCCCCAGAGTCCACCATTTACACTAGTTTAAACCTGCAAGTGACCCGTGCCCCATGTTGCAGAGGAAAGCAAAAAAAAAACAACCCAAAACCCAGGGTCTCTGCCAATCTGACCCAGGGGAAAATTCCTTCTCAACCCAAAACATGGCAGTCAGTTGGACCCTGAGCATTTCGGCAAGACCCAACAACCAGACACTGGGAAAGAATTCTCACTAGTAACTCAGAGCCTCCCTCCCCTCCATCTAGTGCCAAATCACTGCTACTAGCAGTCGCAGATCGGCTACATGCCATTGTAGGCAGTCTCATCATACCAACCCCTACATAAACTTATTAAGGTCAGTCTTGAAGCCAGTTAGGTTTTAGCCCCCACTGCTTCCCTTGGAAGCTGTTCCCGAACTTTTCTCCTCTGATGGTTGGAAACCTTCATCTAATTTCAAGCCTAAATGCTAGCCTGGTAATTGGAAGACATTGGTTCAATTCTATGATCTGGCACAGACTTCCTACGTGAGTTTAGGCAAGTCACTTAGGATATGTCTCTACTGCACAAACTCTGTTGCAGGCTAGCAACCCAAGTTCATATTCATGGTCCCTAGTGAGCTTGTACTGGGACAGTGAGTCTGCACCGAAGCCTGTATCTCCCAGCCTTCACTACTATTGTTACCCCCCGTAGCTAGATTAAAGTTAGCTTGGATATGCCTACCTGCACTACAATTACACCTTAATTTGTGGTATAGATGTACCATTAGTCTCACTGTACCTCATCCCATCTTTAAAATGGGGATAATAGCACAGTATGACAGGAATAATGTTTGTGGAGAGGAGCTATAGTTTTATTTTGGTGTTTAACCAAGTACAAAAGCTATTAATTTCCCATTATACTCCTCTACTACAATTACAATCTATTAAGCAAGAGAACCCCAAAATCACTACAGAGCACAGAAATCTACTGGTCAATGCTGTTCCTTTGGACTGGTCATCTAATGGGTTGTCCTTAAATCTAGCACTGTGAAAAAAATGATTTCTTTTCAATACTAATTTCCTGCTAATTGCTATTTATATTTGGAATGCCTTCCCTATTAAACTTTGCTTTGCTGATAAATTGTTTATAGAATCACTCTGGGTCAGTGAAAGGAAGAGTCAGCACTCCTATATTCTGCTTTTGGAACAAAGGAGCATTACAATATATTCCAGCTGGAGGTTTTCGTTCATCTAAAGAAGTCTGCAATGCATAAAGGGCATGCTTGTCCAGCCTGCTTCTTTAGCGATGAGATATCTTGTCTTGTACAGTGAAGTTCATCACTATCTGTCTTACTTTGATTAATGTAAATGATTTACCTGCAGCAATCAGACTGTTTGCCAGGGTAGTCATTATACAGTGACAGAGATTAGTCTAGTACTTAATCAAAAAGAGCAGTGATTGATACTCTGTCAGGTATGGTCTTTAATCAGTGAAGCTTTTCTCCAATCATCAGCCATTAAAGACTCTCGTTCATCTGATTACTTTAGGGGCATTGGACTTTAAAAAAAAAGAAAAATAAGCTACGGAATTTTTGTCACCATATACAAAAATATGACTGCTGTTGTTTTTCAGCTTTTTGTGACTCCACAAGAATTTATATGGGAATGGATGTCTCTGGAGTTGGGAATGGGACACAGAGCCTTTTACTTCTGCTGTAGATCACTGATTGAACTTAGCCTCAGGTTAATAGTGACCAAAAGACAGAATCATCTGATGGTTCTTTGGAGACGTATTTGAAATGAGATGGTGGTCTCAGCCCAGTTCCCAGAGGACAGTAGTGTTTCCAATAATTTTGTCATCTTTTTACTCATGTTCCCAACATCTTTACGGACGCAAAAAACACCACACCAGCAGAATAACCCCAGGGATGAGCTTGACACAAAGACTGTACATCATGTAAAAAGGCAAAGTTAAAAAAACCCTTAATGAAAAGCAAGTACCTGAAACAAATTAAGTATATAAATGTATGTAGCAGTGTACACATTCACTGCTTGCTTAATCCTCTTGCCTTTGATGAGTCAGGCCAACCATTTGATCCTCTGGGTCTCCTTCCCTTGCAACAACAGGAGGACTCTCTAGTTTCGTCTTCTTCTGATCTTCTAATACTGTTGAACTTTGGCTACATAGTCCCCCCAATACAACTGCTCCTCAATCCAAATCTCCTCCACGTCCAATTCCTCTGTCAGGAATTGGAAGATCCAGCTCCAACCTTCTTTGACCTCCAATATTACATAAACCTATCACTATAAATCTACCTACCATCACCTCATGACCATCATCCATCTCAGTCAACCTCCTTCTGAAATGTTTGCTTGGGCTTTCATTTCCTCTCATACGGGCTATTGTAAGTTTAGGCATGGGTGAACCAACTGGGTAAGATAACTTTTCTATTTCTTTAAGAAGGAGATTTATAATTTAATGCATGGCATGTAGCAAGTAAGCCAGCACACAAGTTATTTCCTATGTCAGCTTGCTCTGCTTACCATGAGTTTTCCTATTCAACAGGAAAATGGTGGAGGTCTCCCATGCTATATGCCATGAAACCATACAAATTCCCAGCAACTCTTCAAGAGCTTCAAGTGTCCCCAGCACTGATGAATTACAGTATCAGTCGAGCCCAAATTGGACTGTCAAGTAGTGTAGAATAATTATAGAGAAGCGCCCACAAAAAGGGAATACAAGTGCAGTTGCCATGAAGGGTGACATATAGTTTGGTAAAGCTAGACTTCTGTTCAGAACCAATATTGTATCAGTAGCATACATTTTAAGTAGTTCTTTGCTCCTGGAAGCATTTACATGAAACACAAAAATGTTATAGGCCTGAATTTTGCTTTTGTGCACTGAATCATGCATGGAGAGAGGCACTGTGACTATGGAGGTCACACTTTAAATGGGAAATGCCTCTAAGGATCCCAGGGGGAGCACAGTGTTCAGTGGCACCTTCTATTTCTCTCAGGGCTGAGTCTCCTTTCACTTACATCAGTGCAAATCAGGAGTAACTCCACCACAGTCAATGGAGTTGCACTGGTGCAAAACCAGAGTGAGTGTGAAGAGAGCTTGTATTCATCACCAGCTCAAATTCCACTTGACTTACATTGTGAGGGCACTCGGGACTGGATTAGCAGGAGATGCTGCTGGCTAAGTGTGAGGTACATTAACATTGGTGCAGGGTTCGACCCCCAAGAGTGGAACAGCATTGTGTGCTCTAGTTTGGGTTTGAATGCAATGATGGAGCTACGCAAGATTGCCACCCTGGAAGAGGTGGGGCTCCTGCAGATCAGGAATGTGGTGGAGTTGAGCTGAAATGTTTGGAAAGTGTAGACTGTCCTCACCTCTGGTGCAGTGTGTTGGGGGGGTAGGGAAGCAAGGCCATGGCCATACACATTGCAGATACACCCTCTTTCTCATGCTGCCAGCTATGTTAGCCTGCCTTATAGACCCTCAGTGTAGCCAGCAAAAGTATTACTGCTGCTTTCCCCTGCCCCCTCCACAGGTATATTGGGAGGAAGAGTGCCTTGTACTCTCCCCATTCTAGGACACTCATGCAAATCCAGCAATAATTTGGCTCAGAGAGTGCCCTGATATATATATATATATATATATATATATATAGCAAACAGGCATTTCCCTAGCAGATCCAGCTGTAAGATTGGAGCTGATCATTTTGAGAGTTGATATATGGCAGATAGAATTTATTCATACCAACCGTATTCCCACTGCTGGGATAAAAAGGTGATTATGTTTAGAAAGGAAAGCATGATTTTTCTATCATTGTAATTGCCCAAAACAATGAATATAAATTGATTTGAAGAAACCTGCAATATTTCTTTAGCCCAGAAAATAATATAAGAGATGTGCAGGTCCCCTAAGTGCTGTCATTTGGAATTAAGAATGGGCAGGATGAAAACTGAGTGAGTGGCTCTGCTGAATGGTTAAGAGATAGCAAACTCATTCAGTGCTAGCTGGCTGGTTGAACCCAGACTGAGATAGCAGTGACGGAACATTATTTCCTTGCGATACTTGCTTGAGGACCTCTGTGAAATGAAACTGGTGAGACTCAGTCCAGCTCCTAGTGAGCAGGGCTCTGATTCTATGCTCCCTTACACAGGTGTGGATCAGGAGCAACCCCACTGAAGTTAGTGGACTTATGCTGCAATAAAACTGGTACGGAATCAGAATCATCAGCTGGAAAATGCTGAAGTCAATGGAGCTAAGCTGATTTATACCAGCTGATGATCTGGCCCCGACTCCTACCTGTAAAAATTAAAACCCACTACAAACTATTATTATTATTTATTTGTATTGCAGTAACATCTAGAAACCGCAAGCACGGACCAGGGCAAAAAGACAGTCCCTGCCCCAAAGTGTTCATACTCTAAATATAAGACAAGAGGCAACAGATGGATACAAACTAGTGGGTGATAGTAAAGTCCTAGTATTTTTCTGTCTCTAATATCCCTAGAAGTATTGCATCCATGTGAGGATATGAAGCAGATATGCAGGTTAATGCATGGGGCACTTACATTACAGTTGCCAGCACAGTATTACTGTGTAGATATATAGAAGACTTTAGTCTCTAGGCTTGTCAGGCTAGTCCAGACATAGTACCATGCATACAGTCCATGTTCCAGTTCTACAAACTCGGTGAGGTATTTTTCTCCAAGGTTCTCTACTATCTATTAGCCATCAAATTGTTACTGCTTCCCAGTTCTCAATCAGCCAAGGCCAAAACATAGGATGTATGACAATTTTCAAAATGAGGGACACAAAATAATTATGCAGAAAACTTAAATTGCTGTGGGAATAAACACTTTCTATAATCTCAGTCTTATGATTCGTCATTATTAACAAAACCTTTGCTCTTTAATAGCACTTTACAAAGGAGGTTAGCATCATTATACAGCTGGTTGAAAAATTTTTCCAACTGAAAGTTTTTCTTTCAGGGTGGGGTTGCAAGTGCTTTGGAGGATAGGATTAAAATTCAAAATGATCTGGACAAACTGGAGAAATGGCCTGAAGTAAATAGGATGAAACTCAATAAGGACAAGTGCAAAGTACTCCACTTAGGAAGGACCGATCAGTTGCACACATACAAAATGGGAAACGACTGCCTAGGAAGGAGTACTGCGGAAAGAGGTCTGGGGGTCATGGTGGATCACAAGCTAAATATGAGTCAACAGTGTAACACTATTGCAAAAAAAGCGAACATCATTCTGGGATGTATTAGCAGGAGTGCTGTAAGCAGGACACGAGAAGTAATACTTCCATTTTATTCCACGCTGATGAGGCCTGAACTGGAAAATTGTGTCCAGTTCTGGGCAACACATGAGTGCAGGGGACTGGACTAGATGACCTCTCAAGGTTCTTTTCAGCCCTATAATTCTCTGATTTATTAAAATTTCATGTGGGAAGTGTTGATTTTGTGCAAAAAAATGTTTAAAAGCTAAAATTGATAAAAACATTTCACTAATGTTGAAATGTTCTGTTTTTATATTTTTGGAATGGAATATTTTGATTTTTTTTGTTTTGAAATAACTTATTGTTTAGAATTTTCTTTTATATTATTAAAAAGATTTAAAATATCAAAACTCAAACATGATATTTCAGTGTTATTGAAACAACACATTTCAATTGACTCAAAACATGGGTTTTTTTTCCAGATATTTCGTTTGGTAGGAAATTTTGAAATTCTTCATTTTCCTTCTGCTTCAGGACAAAACACATTCTGAAATAATGGAATTTCCAGTTAAATGGAACACACAGCTCTAATTTCTAAAGTAAATAATTGTAGAAGTAAAGTGAGGGGACATCAAGTTTGTGTGGAAGGTAAATATCTTTGGCACTAAAATGAGCACTGTCTTAATGTGAGGGACAACTGAGAGATATAGATTACTTGAGAAACATGAATGATAGCAAACCATTTAGGCACAGATTTTTCATATGTGTGCACCTGAGTGCACAGTATTTTAGAGCATGATATCCCTGATACACATGTGTAAGCCCAGGGCTGCATACACACGTACTTGCATTGCATGCCATGGTACAAGCCAAATTTGCATGTCTAAACTCATAATCTGTTATGAGTGACCAGATGTCCCGATTTTATAGGGACAGTCCCGATTTTTTGGGTCTTTTTCTTATATAGGCTCCTATTACCCCCCATCCCCGTCTCCATTTTTCACACTTGCTATCTGGTCACCCTATAATCTGTAAAAGTGCACACACACTTATGGTGCACTAACAAGGCCTTGTGCCTTAGGGGCACATGCATGTATGCATCATAGTGTACCCTTAAAACGGAGAGCTTTAGTCACAAGGCACATGACGAGGAGCACGCATGTGACCTCAGTAAGCCAAATCTCTCTCAGACAGGGGGAGCAGATCGAAGAGACCCAGGGTGAGGGGAAACTCCGTAGTAGCCAGGAAGGCAATAGTAATCCATTCTTCCCTATGTGATGGCAGGATTCATTTTGTTATCCCTCTCCAGATACAATCTTTAAAAATATCCCCAGCGATGGTGGTGTCACAACTGTCCCTTTGCCATAATTTAGTTATAATGTTTTCCATACTGTTTCAAGTTAATTTATCCCTGGTGCATCTCAAGACCATTATTTCTCATACCATTGGCTGTATCAGCCTATTTACCACGTTATACTTAATATGCAGATAAAGAAATGGAATAAATTCCGAGTTGTATTCTCCAGTATTACACTAATTTTGACACCAAACACTTTAAGAAGAAAAGCAATTTTAAATAGGCTGCTAGAGCTGGTAAGAAGAGAGTTTATTTTTCTTTAGGAGATGTTGTAACTTGCATGGTTAAAAATAGCATTAGCAAATTTTTCCTTCAACCCTCCAAACACTTTGGCATTTATTGCTATTGGCACCAAATCTGGGCTTATTTTCTTTATGGCTGTCACTTACATTTATGAAGTTTTAGTAAAATGCCCCTGAAAGAGTAAAGGCTTCATAGCATTCCAACACACTTGTTAGTAACTAGTTGAGCAGGGTGAACAATTTGCAGTGGGGCCCTGATCTCAGCTAGGCCCTCTTGGCACTAATCTAATAAAAATAAACAACAATAATAAATGGGCCCAGTTCAGCAAAGGATTTATGCACGTGCTTAAATCCCTGCCTATTAAACAAAGCCACCAGGGTCAGATATTCAATAATATTCAACACTGGCTTAACTGCTTCCATCAAAATCAATGGTAAAACTCCCATCGACTTCCATGGATGAGAGTTAGGTCAGTGCTGAGTGCTTCTGAAAAGCACGTAACTTTAAATGCTTTTCTGAATCTGGGACAATACTAGTACTGCAGGCTCCAATTAACTCAGTGTTGGGTGGTTGTATCAGGAAATACCAAATCAGTAATCTGTCTTCCTGCAAATAGAATATGCTGAAATTTGAAAGGAATGGGAGGGACAAACCTCATAAATGTCAAAGCCACCTAGACTTCCTGGTATAAAAAATCACAAAAGAAACCAACTTTTTGAAATTTCTCTCCTGTTTTGTGGTCCTTCAAATGTCACCTTTGTACATGGACAAGCTGATAAACATCTTTGTAAGCAGACATGCATTATGTATGGCTGCATCAGTAACACTCCTACCATGGTCAAGAGTAATATAATTAACTAGCTTGCTAACCTGATGGAAAGGAATGTTTGCAGCTTTCAGATAAGAGTGTCACTGAAAAGAGAAACTGAGTGATTTTAGCACTTGATTTGCAAATGAGATAGTACTCCAATTTTATTACTTCTTCCTACCAAGCAGTGAGTTACAAAACTATGCAGAAGAGTTATGGAAATCATTTCAGTTTAAAATATGGGGCCAAATTTCAACTTGGGGTAAAGGGATATAGCTCTCTGATGTCAGTGGAATTTCACCCACTTACAACCAGGTACGAATTCAGTTCAATATGATTTTTGCTCTTTAAAAAAATATATAAAAAAAAAGGTGGGGAGATTAAAAGAAAAAAAAAAGAAAAGAAAAGAACCACCACACGATTTGGGGGCAGGACTTTAGTATATAAAATAACCTGACCCACACCTTCTGAGTTTTGCCCTTCATTATGCACCATGCAATTAACTGTTGAACTCTTACCCAACAAATCAATGGGACTTACAGATCACACATACCTTGCACCATGCAGCGCTACTCATGAAATCAGGATCAATTTTGCAGGTCTTCACACCTCAGTAGAAAGACGAGTCTCAGCATATTTTATCAGACAAATGTAAGGAACCTTAGGACAAGCGAAGTTTCTTGGAATTGCTGAGAAGATGATAGATGAGGATACGGTGGAGCATCTACCAATATACAATCACAAATTTTCTTTTAAACTGAATAGATAAATATGGTATCTACTGTGCATCCTGGAACTGGTTTTCTAACTTATGTGGTTCTAGCAGAGAATAAAAATGCATTAACAACTTCCCCTAAAAACCAGTAACTCATGGGCAGCATAGAAATTGCAGTATTAAATCCTGTCATTCTAGACAGGCGCCTGTTCTTCGTACCCTGATGGATAAAACTGAGGTGAGAGACTTTTCCACAGCTCCATCCTAAAGCACAGCAGGTTAGTAAATTATTGCTTTTAAGTGCAATGCTATGTGACATAGTTTGGATTGGAGTTGTTGGATCCTGCACAGTAGCAGGCATACCAATGATGCAGACAATCTTCTGAGTTTGAGTGGAGCTTTTCAGGGCAAACTCAGGATTTTCATTGTGGCCTGAGGAAAAAAAGTACAAACCGAAATCTCTGAGCACCACAAAATATAGCTGCATGTCACTGACACCATAAAGCACTAGTTCCACTGAGGAAATAATCGAGGTTACTGCACAGTTGGACCGTTAGTTTTATTGACTGGTTTTCTGCATGCATTCTAGATGCAAAGGAGATTTTTTTTGTTTAAAAATTACTAGGGAAACAATTCAGGATAACAGGTTTACAACTTTTAAAATATATACATAAAAGAAAAATGACCCTTTATTGTTATTACTACTCATTTTTTGAAATGTAGTGGTCATTAAGATGCACACAAGAACAAAAAAACATGAGCAGTATATAAAGGAAAAGTTTCAGCTTGATTTCAGGTCAGTTAAATGTGGGGCACAATTATCCTAGTACAAATACAGAGTCAGAGGAGCAGGCTGCTCATTGCGGAGATGTGGGGGGCGGGCATGCTGTGGAGTAAAATCTTATGCGTTCTAACAAGTCCAGCATTTTTGTGAGTGACACTGTCATTTTTGTTTTTCTAAAAGATATTGCCCGCATGAATAAGCTATAAGCTAGATACCCAGACACCACAGACACAGGAAGAGTGTCCACAGACAGAGCCCAAACTACTAGCGCAGTTTAATAAAACGAGTTTAATAAAATGAGTCAGCACCAAATAAAAGCGAGAACACCAAGGACATTTAAAAGCAGAGTTTCAAAACACATACAAAAGATTGACGAGGTCATATTTCCAAAGTCAACTTCAAAAATGCACCCACATGTTCTATGAATGCATGTTTTATTAATGTTATTTCAGTTCTGGATGAGATCCTTACTCCCCCCTCTTTATGCCAGGTGAAAAGGACCAGGTGGTGAACACAGGATCTAAAATCTCTGGATCCAGCTGGAGAAGGATTTCCCCAGTGCAAGAACTGAGGAAGAGAGCCAGAAGGCTGTCTTTTGAGGATCCCCTCATAAGCCCTGGCATATGAAGCAGGTGGGGAGTATTGGGAGCAGATCCACAGTGCATAGCACTCAAGAGATTCCAGGCATTGGTGCAGTCCATAGGCAACCAAGGACAGGCTGCTGAAATTATCACAGCCATCTTCCACCCATGGCCGTCTAAATTACATTAGGGGCCACAAAGCTGTACAGAATCATAAAGGGGCAAAGATGACTTAAAGCCATCTTAGCCTCCTCCTCTCCACCTGGACTGCTAATTCTGTGCTTCACCTCTTAGAGAATCTCACCCTAAGTATTTAGCCAGCTAACACAACTGAGATGAATGCACAAATGCAGTCTTTGTATGCACAACTACTTGTTCACTTAACGCTTGAAAGCACAATTTTGGAAACTGACTGAAATTCTGTGCCCTTAAATTTTGACAATTTTAAAGCAAATGGATGACGTGTATTTTGGTAAATCATGAGGACGTGTTTTTCTGTGAACAACTGAGCTCCATCTGATGCTAATTTTGCCATCTTCTGCACTGTGACACATTTTTATTACTAGTGTAGAATATTTGAGGCTTACACCCGCTAATACTAAAGTCAGTGGGAGTTTGGCCATTGCCTTTACTAGAGCAAACTCAGGCATTTAAGATACACAAGGGTTTGGAGAATCAAGAGAAATCTGCTTTCATGGTAGCACCTAAACTGGGACTAGAGTTCAACTGGACCATAACTGATGTTGGTTTCATGAGCACAATACACATGTATGTGTGTCAGATGTGATGAAATCATTGTCTTTGGACAGGCTGAGTATATAAATTAGATGAGGATACTGATTTGTCAGACCGGATGGTTCTTATGCAGTTGCATCAGAAAGGGTGCCTACGTATGAAATCTCAGCTTCTTTAGCAGTATGAAAGATTCAAATGCCTACAGCACTTAACATCCAGGTCAATGGAAGTTTCGGAGCTCATACATTTAGAGAAGTGATTGTATTACTAAGAGCAGGAGGGTCTGGAGTATATGACTTGGAATCTGGATTGGGATTTCCACTGCGAAAGGTTGACAGGCCTGTGACCAGGGCGATCCCGGAGAACAGAAGGGTGTGCTGTCTACATCTTGCAGAGGGTCAGATAGAGATGATCATAATGGTCCCTTCTGATCTTGAATTCTATGATTCTATGATTCTATGATCTGGAAACTAAGTTACAACTGACAGAGGAAAGAAGATAAAGAAAGATATAGTAATGCTGGAAGAATAGAAATGAGGTTCTGAGTTTTCATTGGCTAGTGACATTATGACTATCATTCCCTTCTTCTGGATCATGATTAAAAATATATGTATTCATTTACCCTGGTTCTAATTAGTATCTAGATATTTACAGTAAATGGTGCCCATAACAGTAGTATCTTAGCACCTCCCAAACATTAATGAATTTAACCTCTTGTGGGAAGTACCATTATCCCTGTTTTACAGATAGGGAACTGAGAATTTCAGTGACTGCCCAAGGTCACCCAAGAAGCCTAAGGCAAAGCCAAGGAGAGAACCCAGATCTCCTAAATCCCACCCCGGTCTCAAACCACAAGGCCATCCTTTCTCTCAGTTACACCAGTTAAACTAGTGGAAATGGGGCAGCAGTCAAGGAGACTGTAAAGAAACCAGAAAAAAACCCAGGAAGAAACATACAGAACAAGACGAAATGGCTAGACAGGGAGGACCTAATTAATGAACAACTAGCAAAAAAGTAAACATTAAAGAAAATTCAGAAAAAGCTGAGATTAGAGATCCTGGAAGACCTAAGCAATAGATATAATTATAGCTCAAACCTACAGGGATATGAAGAGAGTAAATAACAGAATTTCGTACATACCATCTGAGCAGAAGGATTTTAACACTGAGATGGTAAACTGAATCCCAAAAGGTTTAAAAACGTATTGGTACACATAGGAAGATTTCAGCTAGCTAGATACAACCTGAGATTGACTGGGCCAGATTCTCATCTATGGATACATTTACATCGCCGCTAGGAATGTGCATCTTAGCTTGGGTAGGCAGACTCACATTAGCTTTGCTCAAGTTAGCACATTGAAAACAGCAATGTAGTAGGGGTAGCACAGGCGGAAGCTCGGCTACAAACCCACCTGGACCCTGAGTACATACTCAGGTGGTTAGCCCGAGCTGCTGCCTGTGCTACTCACACTGCACAGCTATTTTTAGCACACTAGCTTGAGCACAGCTAGTGCATGTCTGAACTGCAGTGTAGAGAATATAGCAGTGTGAGTCCTCATTAGTACAAAGGGACTACAAAGTGATTGGAAATATAAGGCTTCTGTACACTGCCAGAAAATTATAAAGGGGACTTAGTGTAACTGAAAATCATGTCCATTAAGTGGTAAGAACCTCATGCTGCAAAATAAGGATGTGGCTGTACCATAGATTCATTACTTAGGATGTACCCAAATACAGGAGTTTAAAAGTTAATTTTGAATATAAGAGAATATGACTGAGCAGCTAAAGAATCAGCTGGGTAGAAATTAGACCTAGAGAGAGAAACCAACACAAATCCCAAAGAGCAATTTTTTTCCAAAGAGCAAATTTTGGTAAGATGTGGGAAATGGTGGAATGAAATGAACAAAGCAGTAGAAGTGAAAAAAAAGTGTGTGAAGATAAATTAAGGACTGCCCTAGCCTTATGTATGCCACAACCAATATTTATGAACAACAATGTGCAAAGAGTAATCAAGATTATGAAAAAGGCTTTAGGGAGGTATAAAACATAAGTCAGCAAGAACTGGAGAGATGACAGTATGGAACCCAGAGTATAAATATGATAAGAAAGGCTAAGGTGGAGAAAGAAAGGAAGATTGCACATGCATTTAAGATAAATAGTAGGACATTTGTCAAGCACATGAAGAATGAGATGTCAGTGAAAAGGGGAATAAAACCCTTGAGACATCTAGTGTAATTTATCAACAGCACAAGATAATACTGTTCAAATATAATTACTTAATTATTTGGCTCCGTGTTCACAAAAGAGGATGTATGGAGAATTATCAGACAGACATATCACCCATGGGAATAAAACAAAACTCTGAAGGAGGTCATCTGTAAAACCAAAACATATGGGCCTCAGTCCTCAGCTCTGGCTGCACTGCAGACAGCACAGGATCTTATGCAGGGGGCAAAGGTAGCTATAACCATGTTTGCCCTCCTCCAAAGTCCTTGGCTGCTGGGACCTGATTTGGCCTCCAGTGTAACTTAGAGCTATCTCAAGGCTGCTGTAACTTAAGGCAGACTGCAGCAGATCTCAAAGGGACATTGAGAGAACCAGGTATCAGAGTGCACATCCCGTCCCACCTCCTATTCCATTAAGAACAGGACGGAGTGGTAGAGAGTCAGATATACCATCTTTACCTCATCCAGGATTCCCCTATGCCAGGGGAATCCCCACCTAGCCAGACACTTAGGCCAGCTGAAGCAGTGCAATGCAGCCTCATTGAATCCCAAAACCTGGCCAATTAAGAGACAAAATTCCATGTTCAAGATAGAATTCTAGAGGAAGTCACCAAAAAGCAACAAGAACCTTTAAGAATCTACATGTTATTCCTCTTTGGGATCAGAAAAAATACCAAATAGTGTGGTGAAGTCTAAGTGTAGCTCTGGTGTTAACGTCTTAATTTCACACACATCTGGAAGGAGACTGAACTGTGATAACATGAATTTCCAATGTTATCAATGGAGTAAACACTTCCTCACTACAAAATAACATGTTATTTTGTTGTGAATGTATAAGTTACAGACACAAGTAAATAATTTGCAAAAAATAATTTATCAAATTATGATCACAGAATGTCCACAAATAGATCGTTTTTATTGCATTCTTATTTGACAGAATTTTGTGTAATTTTCATTCCCTCTATGGCAGTGGTGGGCAACGTGTGGCCCGCATGCGGCTCATCAGGGTAATCTGATGGTGGGCCATGAGACAGTTTGTTTACATTGCCCGTCCGCAAGCACGTCTGCCCGCAGCTCCCAGTGGCCGCAGTTCATCATTCCTCGCCAAGGGGAGCTAGGGTGACCAGATGTCCCGATTTTATAGGGACAGTCCCAATTTTGGGGTCTTTTTCTTATATAGGCTCCTATTACCCCCCCCACCCACACACACACATACACCCCGTCCCCATTTTTCACACTTGCTGTCTGGTCGCCCTAAGGGGAACTGTGGAAAGTGGCAGCCAGCACATCCCTGTGGCCCGCGCCGCTTCCTGCAGCTCCCATTGGGCGGGAACGGTGAACCGTGGCCACTGGGAGCCGCGGGCGGCTGTGCCTGTGGATGGTCAGTGTAAACAAACTGTCTCGTGGCCCGCCAGCAGATTACCCTGACGGGCCGCATGCAGTCTTTAGGCCGCAGGTTGCCCACCAGTAGCTTAAGTGCTTTGCTGAATAGGGAAGTACTGCTCCTAAGGACTCCAAAAGTATTATGCCAAAAAAAGGGGGAACGGGGATTGGGGAAGGAGGCAGGAGATTCAAAATGTTTTCACAAATGAAGCAAATAACATTTAAAAATAGGCATTTAAATTAAATGATTCTATTCAGATGTTTATATTAATAATAAAATGTATTAATCATTCAAAATGTCACCATAAGAAGATAAAAATTACAAAAGAAGAAGAAACAAGTAAAATTATACCACTATCGGTATTTCAAAGAGAAATTGGATATATATTTTTATAATATTTGAAGAGGGCGTAGGTAAAGCAGTCTATCATGAAGCAGAATGACAGGCTTTTATATTTAGCTCAGGGTCCATCCCTCCCACCCCCGTCAGAGACAGTCCCTGCCACTTTGAGTTCTTAGGGTACAAAACCGATCACTGTTACTGTGACAGTCACAGTTGCTTAAGGACTTGCTCTCTTCATTAGTTTGAAGGATGCTAATAAGCCCCACCATTTCCTGCTGCTTTCTACCCCCCTGTTGACTGCTGATTTTTAAAGCTTCCTTCTTCCCCCTACCAAAAAATCTACATATGATGCCTGGAAAGTGGGGCACATCTCTAACTTATTAGATAACTGCACAAGAGGAGGGTGAATAATCCAGCAGTGAAGAAGTGTATTGAAAGGAATAAGGGGAAAAATATCCCCTTTGGCAAGAAAAGTGTCTCAAATGCAGCACAGCAATAAAGAAGCAACTTTCTCCCTCATCCATCCAGTGCTGATCTTATTGGTGTACTAGGGACAGAGGGTGGTGATTGTTTGAAGAGATCACAATTAAAGTGAGATATTGCACAGGTTGTCTTTGTATTAATGTATCTTCCTACTTAGTTGGGAGCCCAGTCAGATGAACACACTGGTGCCCTGCGCATACAGGAGAGAAACAACAGAATTTGGGTCTTTGGTAATTGCAAAATAGAGTACGCAGGTTTTTAATGCCCAGTGACATTTTTATTTCCTCCTGTGCCTTAGGGACTTTACCTATCCCTATACATAATAGTACTTACCTACCTCCCAGGGTGTTGAGAGCAGTGATGGGCAATCTGCAGCCCATGCTGCTTCCTGCAGCTCCCATTGGCCAGGAACGGCAAACTGCGGCCCCTGGGAGCTGTGGGCGGCCATGCCTGCAGATGGTCAATGTAAACAGGGGTGAAAGTAACTTAAAGGACTTACCAGTACGCCAGAGTCCTGAGCTGGGGGGCGTGGCCTCAACTGGAAGGGGCGTGGTCTGAACTGGAAGAGGCAGGGCCTTTAAATCCCTGGGCCTTTTAAATCAACATTTAAAGGGCCCGGGGCTCCAGCTGCGGTAGCGGCGGCTGGGAGCCCTGAGCCCTTTAAATCTCTGCCAGAGCCCCGAGGTCTGGGGTAGCAGCAGCAGCCAGGAGCCCTGGGGCTCGGAGGCGATTTAAAGGGCCAGGGCTCTGTCTGCTGCTACAGCAGCAGAGCCCTGAGTCCTTTAAATCGTCAATGGAGCCCCGGGGACTCCTGGCTGCCACCGCTACCCCAGAGCTCGGGGCTCTGGCAGAGATTTAAAGGGCCCGGGGCTCCGCTGTAGCGGTGCCTGGAGCCCCTGGCCCTTTAAATCACCATCAGAGCCCTGCCGCTGCTACCCCAGGGCTCTGTCAGCGAGGCTCAGGCGTCAATTTAAACCACCGTCCTGGGGAAGTCAGTCCGGTCCGGCGCATTGGCTTTTGCCAGTATGTTGGACCGGACCAGCTTACTTTCACCTCTGAATGTAAACAAACTGTCTCGCGGCCTGCCAGCGGATTACCCTGATGGGCTGCGTGCATCCCGCGGGCCGCAAGTTGCCCACCACTGGTTTAGAAGATCAATTAATGTTTCTAAGGCACTCTGAAGAACTAAAGTACTATCGAGTATGAGTACTAATTCTTGTTAGTATTGCAGTACCTAGGTCTTATGAAAAAACAGATCCACCATACAGGGAATTACACTTTTTTAAAAACGTAAGTGGTGTTAGATCTCTAGTTTTTCCTATGTTAATAGCTTAGAGTGTACATGTAAGAAAGCTGTCAGGGCTATGCAGTAGGGAAAGATAATTGAACAATTCAGGTATAGTTTCTGCACCTGATTTACATTTCTGTCCATTTAACTAGCATAAATAACTCACCCATAAAAACATAATAAGTGCATCCATTCTGGTATATTGATCTCCTCCTTTTCTATTGAGTGACTCCCAAGCTGTAAAGCTGGGAAGATCTGTGATAATAGTTTCAGGCTAGGCAGGGTGCAGTATGTCTTCACACCGTACAGAAATGAAGACCTGAGGCAGTCTGTAGATCTGACATGGTCTCAGGTTATGAGGAAAAATTGAAAAGGGTAGAGCAGTGTCAATTATTTAGTGCCCACTGCAATGCTCTGGGTATAAATGTAGATGATACATGGCAGCTTTGGCAGGAGATGGATTATCAAACAGTTCAGTGGTCACACTTGTCCCAGTGAGGGTTCAAATGTGGTCCATAATCTTTCATTTGCATTATAGATTGAACAGGAGGCTGTCCAAAGGGAAATTTGCACCCAAGACAAGTTTAGCAAAGTTCCTGCTCCCCTCAACCACAGGATGTTCCTTTTTGGTTCTCCAGGCGGGGCTGGCTACCTACAGACCTCAGGGGTCCCACTCTGAATCTCAGCTGTGGCAATGTGTAGGACAAACAAAGTGGACCAGATACTCTTCCCACACTATTTGTATGCCAGGACCATAATAAATCAACTCCTTTCAGTGGAATAACTCCTGATTTACACTGAATAGCAGAATGGAAAATCAGGCCCCAGAGCCTGGCAATGAGACTCTGTAATAGGTTAAAGGCCACTCAGGAGTCTGGTCATCATGTGGCATGCTGAAGTTTTAAGAATTGTTAAATCTGAGAGGCTTCATTTTAATACGACGACACTCTCCTTGTGAATTTAAAATAGCATTTTTCATGCTTAATTTGGTTTGCAATCTCAGGCAGGCAGACATTTGGTTGCACAGCTTTTCCCTGTAACCCACAGTTCCTCGGGCAATGGAAAACTCACTGATGCATGTGCATAATCCCAGAATCTGATTTAGCAGTGCTTTCAATGGGAGTTTTCTTGAGTAAGAACTTCAGGATTGGACCCTGCAAAGGAAAAGAGTCTTCATTTGAAACATAAAACACAACTTCTACTGTACGGCTCAAAGGATGCTTTGGGGTTGCAGTTTCTAAAAAGGACTCTCCCTACAGATGTATTCAGAGTTCTCTTGAGTAAAAGAGACTGGTCACAGTGCTTCCACTATCTTCCTGTGCTTGTTTGAGCCCTGCCCATAAAACAGAAAAACCCCAGCTTCTCCACAGTTCTTGTGCCTTTTGCACTAGGATTTCCCCACATAACAACACAGCAATAGACTTCCCCATTCACCAGGCTGAAATTAGAGTGCTGTCTTTATGAGGAGCTAATATTCAGCTATAGAAGAGGCTCCTATTGTAGAGTGGTCAGGGAAATGTCAGACTTCTAGTTTTACACTTACTTTTTTGAGTCATTGGCTGCAGGTCACAAAAGGTTATTGTTCTTTATTACGACTTTTCATCAAGACCTCAGGTAAATAACATTCTGTCTGATACCCTCAAATTCTAGGGGAATTTGGGATTGGTCTTGGGTAGAAATCTTGCATTTCTGAAGCAAGTCTAAGCCTGCCTTCTTATTGGAGTCTTTCTCACACACAGAAGCCTATGATGCACATTGCCGCTTTATTTCTGCCTGAGGCTGCTGCTTCTTCAGATGGCATTTGGGTGTTAGGCAATTTAAGTCAATTTCACAGCAGCATGAGAAATAGGACCTAATCCAAAGCCTAATGAAGTCAGTAGAAAGACTTCCATTGACTTCAATGGGCTTTGGATAGGGTTGCCAACCCTCCAGGATTGTCCTGTAGTCTCCAGGAATTAAAGATTAGTCTTTATGTCATGATGAAATCTCCAGGAATTCTTCCAACCAAAGTTAGCAACTCTAGATCAGGCCCATACTGAAAAATTAGGGAAGGAAATAATATGCAATGAAAAAACAGTCCAAAATATTTGGCAGAGTGCAGAGCAAATGGATGTGCATTCATTCCTGCCGTGTCTCTCATTAACAGACACACAGCTAGTTATATTTAACTTGCTATTGCTCCTATATTTCTTTGCCACCTTGTAAGCTTTATTACTATTGGGTCAGATCTTTAACTGGCATACACTGAACAGCTCCATTGATTTAAATAGGGCTATACCAATGTACAGAGTCTGGGGATCTGGAGTATTATTTCTAAAACAGATTAAGGCCCAGATTTTTAAAAGTATTTAGGCATTGCTGCATCAACATTGCAACACCTTACTGATTTAGGAGCCTAAATCTAATTTTAGTTTAGGAGCCTAAATCCCATCAACTGTCAATGTGTTTCAATCACTTTTGAAAATGAGTTTTAGGCTTCTAAATTAGTTAAGCTTTGCAACACTTCATGCAGCAACACTTAATTACATTTAAAAATCTGGGCCTAAGAGCCTTCCTCTCAAGTAAAGTATTACCTCCCATTGCAGCCACTTATACACAAGAGAGAAATAGGAATGCCTGTCCTTGTTTTAAATATCTCCACTGGTCTGATCAAGTTATGTCAGTTGTGAAACTGATCTTTGGAGCCTTGAGTCAAGCCAGGAGACCCTCCACCAGGTCAAGGCTTCTAGGCCTCTGCAGCTCATAAAGCATCATTTCTGGCAGTAAGAAATTTCCCCTGTGTTTATGTCAAATATGTTGTTTATTATTCTTGTTTCTCAAATTCTAATAATCACATGTGTATTTTGATGTCAGAAATGCCATTTTTAACAGCTCAAATGGGACTCTGTCACCACGGAAAAAAAAGGAAAACTAACAACTTGGTCAAAGTAATTTCTTACTTTTATTTCCATTCCTTGGGGCAGGATCTGCCAGCTTTTGGGCCCTAAGGCTTTCTTCATAGTAGTTTTTCCATGCCAGAGAGAAAGCGCAGACCATAAAACTCAGCCATCACTGTCAGGGAGTTACCCGTCTCCTAGAACTTTGGGGGAAGGCAGGAGCAGCAGCACCACCAGCAAGACTTTTTCAGAACTCGTAATCAACAGGAGCATGGTCACTGAGATTCATTCTCACACAGTCTTTTCCTTTGTAGTCTGACGCATGTTTAATGGTACTGGACTACAAAGATTTTCTCCTGTGACTGTCCCCAACAAACTCGTTCACAATGCATATAATGAGTACGAGGCTGGAGTCAGTATTCCTAAGTTCTAGCTTTAGCTCTGTCACTGGCATTCAATGTTCCCTCTAATTTTTTACGTCCATGTGCGGAATGAATTTTGTTATGTGCACCAATATGGAGGTGACACATCACCATCATATTGGTGAACATAACAAAATCCATGTGGGGCCGAGGGCTTAAGGCTGCGGCAGAGGGTTGGGGTCGGGGAGGGGGTGCGGGCTCTGGGGTGGGGCCGGGATAAGGGGTTTGGGGTGCAGGCTGCCCAGACCACCCTGGGGCTGCAATGGGGAGAGAGGGCTCCCTCCAGCCTCTCCCCGGCCATGGCTGCTCTGGCAGGGCTGGGCTGGGGCGGGCCGAGGGAGGGGTTCCTCTCCCCAGCAGCTCCAGCAGGCCTGGGGAAGGACTCCTCTTC
This sequence comes from Mauremys reevesii, assembly GCF_016161935.1. Taxonomy (NCBI): domain Eukaryota; kingdom Metazoa; phylum Chordata; order Testudines; family Geoemydidae; genus Mauremys; species Mauremys reevesii. The sequence continues at coordinate 32,534,385 of NC_052635.1, read as the reverse complement.
CTGGCAGCTCCAGCAGGCCTGGGGAGGGGCTCCTCTCCCCCGCAGCTCCAGCAGGCCTGAGCTTGGCTGGGCAGAGTTGGGGAGGGGTTCCTCTCCCCTGGCTGCAGCAAGTCCGGGGCAGGTTGGTGCTGGGGCTGGCAGGGAGGGGCACCTTGCCCCACTGCGGCAGTTCCGTGCTGGGGGAGAGATATCTCTCCCCGTCGCAGCCCCAAGTTCCCTGAGCCAGCCATGCCACCACGCAGCACAGAGCACCGGGTCAGGCCGGGCTCTGCAGCTGCGCTGCCCCACCGCTCAGAGCATTGCACCAGTGGCACAGCACACTGAGGCTGTGGGGCAGGAGTTAGCCTCCCAGGGCAGGAGCTCAGGGACCGGGCAGGAGAGTCACACGGGCCACATCTGGCCCGTGGGCCATAGTTTGCCCACCTCTGCCGGAGCCCCTCCTAGAACCATGAGAGGAAATAACTGAGACAGCTCCAGCTCCAATGGGGATTTGAAGGTTTTTCCTTAAGTACCACCCTGGGCTGCTTTTCCCCCTACAGTCTCTCTCCTTTCCTTGGGTTCTCCATATTATGAGGGCAGGCCACAGGTGTCACTTGAACTTGTTATGGAGAGAGATATAGTTATTGTTTATTTGTATTGTAGTTGCACCCACAGTGCACAATACTCACATGTATATATATCAAGCCACATTCCCTGATTTATTAAAGTATCAAGGTCAGGGAATTTCATTGCCCTTGATGACGTCTGCACTTCTGGAAGGTAAATTCCATGGAAAACAAATGTAATGGGTGCATAAAATCAGTGATGTTGGCTCTGGCCTAAAGCTAAAAAAAACCCCATACATTTCATTGAAGCCTAATTTGGTTTTGGTTCTTTTTATAGCTTTTAAAACTTGTCTTAAGCATCTGAGTCTAGTGTTAGATAATGAATACACTGTAGAGCTATATATTTGCAAATGGCTCCATTTATATATCGATATACAGTATATACTAAAGGTATCATATACGGATTTTCCTTGGGATGCAGTATTTTAAACCTGGAGATTAGGGTCCAGGAAAAGCCTGTAATAAATCAATGGAGTGTAATGAAAAAGTCTCCTTTTGTCTATGCTTTGCTTTGTACCATAATAAAACTAATTTATTAGACTCAATTGAATGTTGGAATTTTTTTTAAGACTTGACATATGCAGCCTATACAGCACTCTGGAGACTGAACTTTCATTACTTGCTCTCCCACTCAGTTTGAACACTGAGACTGTAGGGTAGCTGTGGGTTTATGAAATCTTAGGATACCAGGCAATGAGGTAACTCCTTTCTTTATTCACCTTGGGGAAATCCAGAGGGATTTTAAAAATGGACCATATACTTATTGAGATGGCAGTCATAAACCTCTGGAATGGGATCTGACACTGGCAGTACTAGGGTGTGGGGAAGCCTTGTAACACTCCAAAGCCCTATAGCCATCTCTGGAAGGGGGAGTGCAAGATGAGACTTGGTTTAAAAAAAGAAAGCAGCGAAGTCCAATTCATTCCTGAAACTTCACTGGAGTTACAGGCCCCATTACATTAAAAAAGAAAACAACAAAAAATAAAGATATTCTTGGAAGACTTGTAATGATTCAGTGAAGGGAAGTTGGTGCTACATAATAAATTTACCTTTTTAGTTTTGAAATGTAATATTGTGCCATGCATGTAAAAATAACATCCTAATTAGGTAACAATTTCAGTCACCTCTGCACAATTAATTGTAGCTTATTTATAAGTGGAAAGAAGCTTTCATAAAAGCAATCTGTCTTTGTGCAAGTCCATGCTGAATAAATGTCATATATTATCGGATGGGATCTCACTGTTTTCCAGATTTTTAGTGGTCCCCAGATTGAGAACCAAAGGGGACAAACCAGCTGTCATGCTTTGAATAGTGTTTTGGAATATGCAGAAATCATAGAGGAAGTTTGTTAGTGTAGCACTATATCCTATTCATTATCTGCCAGCTGAGGTATTGCAAAGTTTGCATTTGTTGTCATGAAGATAGATGGCTCCTAGAAAGAATCTATTACAACTTTACACTATTCCAGTCTGCACTGTCCCTCCTGTCAGCTAACTATGGAGCTATTTCCACAACAACTGCCAAAGAATTTATTTGTATCCTTTCTGAATACACAGGATCATTACTTCTGCAGCCAAAACAACCTTTTTCTGAAGATCCTTCTAGCTGATAAATTATTACACATTTAAGAAGGGCAGTTTAGAATCTAGATGGCAACAGTTCTAAGCATTTTCCCTTTTATTTCTAACCTGTATGTATTGCTAGCTGATGGGGCCAGGGGTGAAGGGGAGGAAAGGGAGGATATTTTTGCTTATAAAATCTTCGGTGTTACTATTTCACTCATATTTACATTCTCATTTTGGGCACTTACTGAAGTTGTGCATTTCAACCTGGTAAATTCACATGCAGTCAGCTAATTAGTTACATTTGCAGTCACATATTCAGTTCCATAATAATGGAAACGGCATGTACAAATTACACACAAACGTGCATTTTTGCATGCCTTTGTGTATGCCCGGTTCTAAAATCTTGAATCCAATGTTATTTTCTTAACATATTAAAATTCATAAACATGAAGGTTTTGCTATATATTTTTAAACAACTGGTGATTGAAGTTATTGTACTAGAAAGTGAGATTTGAGTCTAGCAAAGAGCGTACCCTTGCAGGCAGCGACCAAGCTTCCCCACATAGCTCTGCCAATGCACCCCAGTGCTGATTTGCAGCTCCCCCCCCTTCTATTGGCCTTATGTCTCTGTAATCCCATAAGAGATCTTCTGCTCAAAGCCAATTTACTTTGTGTAAGAGAATTTGGCTGTATGGGAAGAATTCTGGAGCAAAACCAGAATACTGCACACCAGACCACAGAGGGTATGCTGGTGCCCAAATCACCATGGAGGCTGAGCTACGCTCCTCTCTCTCTCCGTCTGAAAGAAGACTCAGACTGCACTATGCACAGAAGTAATCTAACTGTGATGTGCAGGCAAAGCAGGAATTAATGTGCTGCCTGGTAGCAGTGGTGTTAGGGGTTTTAATGTACTTTTAATCTTTGATGCTCATGGAAATGTGTTCCAACCCCAGGGAACCTAAACACGCCCTGAATAAAAGATTAAAACAACATTAAACTAATAATATCAATGTTACTGAGCACATTGAATTCTGTTCTACCTGCAAAGGACAATTTGATCAAAATAGCTTTTGAACATTGCAATTTCCTTCTCCACTCAGATGTAGAAGATAAGGAGGTACCACTACTCAGGCAACAGACAGGCATATGTATCCTTGGGGTTAACAAAGAGGATGGCATTACATAGCCTAAGCCCTGGCATCCAGGGCACAGACTCCTTTCCTAACAGCAGAACCCTTCATAGCCTTGAGTTGACTCTGGCCAGTAGAGGTAACTTCTCCAGTTAAACCATTCTACCCTTGAACTTAAATATCTAGCCCCCCACAGCTGCTGCTGATTTGTCACTTTATCCCGTTTGTCAGGTCCAAATGTGACTTTTAGGGTCAAATTCAGCCCTGGTGTAAAGTGACCTAATTGCATGTCTAAACAGCCACTGAAATCAACAAGGATGGGGTAATACCTTTTATTGGACCAACTTCTGTTGGTGATAGAGACAAGTTTTGGAGCTACACAGAGCTCTTCTTCAAGTCTGGGAAACAACTCCACATACTGAAATCAATGTCAGTCAGAATATACAAATGTTATAAACAGCATAATAATGTATGAGAGGAGCCAGCCAGCGACTCCAGCCAATAGGACCAGAAGCAGCCAGAACAGTATCCTTTGGACATTCAAAGAACTTTCTACTGTTTTGACTGGATTTTCTGTCCTGTTTGCACCACCCTCCACTTCCCTCACAGTCACTGTTACAGATCTGGTCAAGCTCCCTTTCCTGGATGCTCACAGACTGTTATGGGATTCAAACATTGAGTCCCTGTGGGCTTTAAACTTCTGGAGTCTGTTCAGAGTCCATATACTCCTCATAGCTTAGGGTGTGTAGGCCCACCTTTGGGGTGCACATCCTCTGTCTAGCCCAGGGGTCAGCAACCTCTGGCACGCGGCTCAACCAGAGTAAGCACCCTGGTGGGCTGGGCCGGTTTGTTTACCTGCTGCGTCCACAGGTTCAGCCGATCGTGGCTCCCACTGGCCACGGTTCACCGCTCCAGGCCAATGGGGGTGGCGAGAAGCCGCAGCCAGCACATCCCTTGGCCCACGCCACTTCCGGCAGCCCCCATTGGCCCAGAGCAGCGTACCGCAGCCAATGGGAGCCGCGATCGGCCAAACCTGAGGACATGGCAGGTAAACAAACCGGCCTGGCCTGCCAGGGTGCTTACCCTGGCGAGCCGTGTGCCAGAGTTTGCCGACCCCTGGTCTAGGCCCTCCTTTTGAGAGCTGAGACCTCCACAGTCCAACTGCCTAGCCCCTGGGACTAGTACTGACAACCCCAGTCTCCTCCATAGCTTAAACACATCCTTTTCCAGAACTCCAGCTGTCTGGGTGTTCTGGGCCCACAGGAAAATCTTCAAGGGCCCACAACAGGTGCAGCATGACACACACACAGACTTTGCACAGAATTCCAACACTGTATTTCTCCTTACAGATGAACAAGAGAGCACAGCTCATATACAAAACAACAAACACCCTGAATTCAATGCCCCTCACTCTAGCTCATCCTTTGTCTGTGTTCAGGAATGCAGGATTGCCCCTGTCTCTTCAGGCTCCTGACACAACTTCCCTCTGCTTGAGGTGGTGACAATCGCTGAAGACCCTGAATAGATCTGCTCCTGGTCTTCTATAATCTTCCAGCCCCTCTGTCAGGTGATCTCCTGATAGGTTGCCAGGCGGTTGGTTTTTGACTGTAACGTTCAGTCGAAAAGGGACCCCGGCGGCTCCGGCCATTAAAAATCCAGCCAGTGGCGTAGCGGGGCTAAGGCAGGCTCCCTGCCTACCCTAGCGCCGCATGGCTCCTGGAAGTGGCCCGCTCCATGTGCTGCCCCCGCCCTGCCCAGAGCGCCAGCTCCACAGCTCCCATTGGCTGAGAACCAGAATTCATAAATTATACAGATTCCCTTGTATCCCATATACCTCCTGGGTGTGGTGTTTTTCCCCTCTAGTGGCACAGTGACCACTTAGAGATTAATGAGTCTGCTACAGCCTTAGCTAAGAACCATGTGGCATTCATGAGTTTATCTCCAGAGGTCCCAGGTTTGATCCTGCCTACCGGGGTCTGTCGGTGCTACATCTTAAATCAGGGCACTCTTCTTCACAGCTGCCAATCTTACCCTTTCTGCCCTGCCATGTCCACCTCTCCTCCCTTTTCTTTCCATTTAGCTTATCTCCTCTCCAAAGTAAACCCAACCCCACCAGAAATCATGGAACTAGCATGACAGCTGCTACAATCACATTGTTCACTCTGCTTCATGCATGCAGTTGTGGTGACTATGCATGCAACTTTGGCATGCCTCTGACATGGAAGTAGCACGTGAAAGCTCTCTGAAAAGTGCTCAACTGCCTATGGGTTTCCAAAGAATGGCAAGGTTGATGGTACCCAAGAACTGCTTTTTTATTATTATTATTCTGCTATTGAGAAATATTGTTTTAACCCCTGGGCTATATAAAGTTACTGGCCATCATTATTCAGTCTGATTATTGACATTTAATTTATACAAAACAAAGAGCAGGATGAAATACTAAATGAACTGACCCCACTGAAATCAGTGGCAAAACTCTCCTTAAAAGCTGCAAAGAGTCCTGTGGCACTTTATAGACTAACAGACGTATTAAAGTATGAGCTTTCGTGGGTGAATACCCACTTCGTCGGATGCATGTATTCACCCATAAAAGCTCATGCTCCAATACGTCTGTTAGTCTATAAGGTGCCACAGGACTCTTTGCTGCTTTTACAGATCCAGACTAACATGGCTACCCCTCGGATACAAAACTCTCCTTGTCTTCAGTGGTGCAGGATATCACCCATATCCTGACTCAGTGAGCTTAAGCACCCCTCTCCCTTTGGGCCCCCATGGCAAGCAAGGTTAGCAGGATGCTCCAGCACATGTTGGTGCAGCTGGCAGCATATACTCAGTGGAGAGCCCTCACTTCTATCACTTCTCCTACTGGTGTGACAAAGGTGGGCTAATCTAGAGGGAACGGTGCAAGAATCAGCCTATTTCCCATAGGGTTTAGGAAGTTTAAGCAGGATGATGCTGCTTCGTTAAGCAAATGTCTTTTTTCATTTGTACTCTGTGATGATGATGATAATGACGATGACGACAATGTAATACCTGGCACTTATATAGCATTTTTCATCCGTGAATCTCACAACACTTTTGTAAACTAGCAACCTGACTCACCAGCCTGGGGAATTATCAGCAACATCCAAATAAGTCTTTACCCTTTCCCTCTAGGTTCCATTTATTATCCAAAGCATCCACAAACTCTCAACAGGAAAACAAAACTTCCAGCTGCAGCTTTCTACTCAGTCACAATTCCCAGAGCTTCCCATATAGCATCTCTCTTCCTCAGGAACTATTGCAGAAGATTGACCAACTGACCTTCTCCTGAAGCTTCATGCAGCTCTTATATAAGGAATAGATATCTCCTTCTCTGGTAGATCTGATTAATGAACAGGGTCCCAGCCTCTGGCCCTTAAAGCAGGTTGCCCTGTTACAACTGTATAAAGGAAAGTAAGTATCATTATCCCCATTTTACAGATGATAAAATCAAGGGCCAAGAGATGAAGACACTTGTCCAAGGTCACACAGGAAAATAAAGGCAGAGCTGGAAATAAAATCTCCATCTCCTGAATCATCAGTCCATTGCCCTAGTCACTGGGCCATGCTCCCTCAAATAACATTCACTTTATTAAATAATGCATGTACCCTCTGATGAATTATTGACACATTTTAGAAACCTAATCTAAAAAAAACCCAAACCACAAATCTTTTATGGAGTAACAAATGGCCATAAAATAGAGGGCTGTCCACATTGCCACTAGAAACCATATTGTTCAAAGGTTAAGCCCATAAAATATGCTTTGTTTATTTATTTGTATTTTCGCTACTCCAACACCCTGGCAATCTTATAAAAAAAGTAATAAAATGATAATAATACCTACACTTCTTTATATAGTGCTTTCCATGAGTAGACCTCAAAGTGCTTTACAAGCAAGGTCTCTCATTATAGTCTTTAGTAATAACCAGTCAAATTCACGTCTGTATCTGTATAACTATGTTTGGCATGTCACTGCTTTTCCACTAGTCATGTATTTCAAAATTATTACCTAAAATAATGTTTAAATAATTAAAAAATACATGCACTCTGTACTTCGGTATGTTCCTCAAGTTTGGTTTGCTGAAGTCTGGATGAACTGATGAAAAAATGTCTGTATGCTTCAGGGCTGCCAAGAGATATGCTGAAGCTTCTGCATTATGGGATGGTTATGGAAGTCAGTTGCCATTCAGATGTCCATCCATCTTGTGCCAGGTGAGAAAGCAACATGGGTCTCCCTTGAGATAATAAAAATGAAGTTAAACCTCTTTAGTGGTTTTAAGATTCCAGCATTTTATAGTTTTATCAAACCAATTTCTCTATCCAGAGATCCTGCGGATAAAATTTATGCATCAAATAACAGAACTGTGATTACTACACAGTAACATTTTTTGAAACATGGCCAAGCTGGCTTCATGTGAAATAAACATAATCTTCAAACAGGACAAGATGTTCAGCAGTTGTCAAATTGCATTACAATTTTAATGAGAAAATCAAACACATTTTGAGTTCTCTTTTCTTTTTATCCTACTGGTAAGTTTTGCTTGTTGCACTTGTGTTTATTCATGACTTGAAGCAGGCTACTAGCGATAGGTAAGGAGTACTGAATTCAGTCCTGCTATGATGGCAGGGGATGGACTGGATAATCCAGTACAGATCTTACCAAATGTTAATATTTTCAAACATATATTACAAGTGATCAAGTGGTAACTTTGCTGGGATTCTAAACAGCATCTTTGCAAAGCCTTTTAGCATATGTTTGCTTCTACGTATTGATATAAATTATTTTCTTTTTTGGAAGGCTCTGTGCAAAACACTTCCAGATTAATTTTATTTACACCAGAATATTAAATATTGTATGTTGCCATTTCTCAAGTTAAAATGGATAACAAAATTACTAACAGGTGCAGTTTTATGGGCTGATCACAGGACTGGGAGCCAGGCTCTCCTGAGTTCTAATCTTGACTATGTTAATTGCTCCATCTGCAACCTTAGACGGATCACTTAATTTCCCTGCCTCAATTTCCCCATCTGTAAAATGGGGATAATGTACACTTATTGATCTCATAGGGTTGTTGCAAGTGTTTGGTCACGTTCATAAAGTGTTTTGAAAATGAAAATCATTATGGCTCCAGTTTGTGTTCACATTCAAGTCAATTATAACTTTGATCCTTGAATGAAAATCCCAAAGAACGGTTAACATTGCTTACAAAATGGAGGAAAACTGAATACCACAAAATAATAAACAAATAAAATCTGTTTTGGAAACCTAAATAAAATTTCAGGGTATGCATGTGAAGCATAGACACCTGTAGTAAAGGTCACCAATCCAGAGGTCCTGAAAATATAAGCATTTAAAATAATGAAAGAAAATTGGACTAAATTATTACTATACCCTTGTGAAAGGCACTGTAAATCTCCTTACACAATGAGCAAGTCATCTTAAACCAAACCAATAGAGTAGAAATCCTTCAGAAGAAGGGTTTTACTTATCTGCTGAATTAGTTTTAAAGAATCCAACTACTTTAGGATTCACACCATTTCAACTAGAATAAATGTTCCTCGAAAGCAGAGAATATGTGTGTGTTAGTGTTGGGTAAGGATGGCTGCATCAGGCTTCAGCAGTGCTAGAAGCTAAAGGACAGGCCTGTCACATTGCATCAGAGGGAGCCATAAAAAGTGCTAGACTGCAGGGACAAACATTCAAAAGTAGATCTGGCAAAGTTTATAGGATCAGTTCAGAGGAGGGCTGTGTGGATAATTGATTTTTCAGTTCTCTAGCAATTCAAAAAAAATGGGGAGTGGTCAAGCTGAAAATGATTTTTTATTTTACATTTTCAGCTAATCAAAAAGTGGGGGGAAATGGTTCCTTTTAATTTTGAGTTTTCCTTTTTATTTTTTAAATTAAAGGTAATTTCTAAACAAAAAGTTGTTTCAAATAGAAAAGTCAAAACATTTTGTTCAGAAAATGTTCAAATGAAATATTTTTGACTTTTCTGGAATTTCTTTAGATTATTTGCAACTGAAACAATCCCCCAACATCCACATGAATTTACAAAATCTTTCAGTTGTCCCAAATCTGTATATCTCACCAAAAAAGGTTTAGTTGAAAAATTTCACCCAGCTCTAGTTCAGGGCTTGAAGTGTGCCTTTAAATAAAGCCATTTAATACCTATGGGGAAAAGAGAAAGGGAAGTCTCCAGGTTAAATATTTACTGGAGATGAGACCAGACCAAAATCCTGGATTCAAAGATGCCCACTTTGATGGACAGGGAAGTTCAGAGTGTGTCTGTAATGGAACTGAACTTTACAACAAAGCCATGTTTTTTCCCCAGTGTGTGAGACCTAGGAACCAGACTTATTCCCACTTGTACTTATCTCCACTCCTCCTTTCACCTTCAACTCTGTCCCTCACTGTGAGCAGGAGCTGCTTGGTGCAGATTGATATATACCGTGCACCTGGGATTCAGTTCTGACACTAAGTGTATGCCCACACTGCAATCAAAAATCCATAGCACCAAGTCTCCAAACCCAGGTCAGTTGACTCTGGGTCCCAGGGCTCAGGTTGTGGGGCTAAAAGTAGAAGTGTATACATGTAGGCTCAGACTGGAGCCCAGACTCTGAGATCTTCCCCCTTGTGGGGTCTCAGAGCCTACGCTCCCGCCTGAGCCTGAACATCCACACTGCAAGTTTTAGCCCCACAGCCCTCGCTCTGCCAGCCGGAGTCAGCTGAGCAGGGCCAGCTGCACTACAGGTCTTTTATTGTAGTAAAGGATGCTGTCAGCCACCTGCAGGAAACTTTAGAGGGGACACAATTTAGCATCTTGTTGCTGCGCTTTTCTCTTGTGCTGGTCTCACACACCTCTCGGATGGAAAAATATAGATCATTTAGGATATTCAGTCAAGCACAAGAAGTTGAATCAATGTTGTTGCTCCATGAGGAGCGGTGCTTAACGTGGAAGGTCACAAGGGTTTTCACACCAGGCCAAAAATATTTCCATTTGAGCCGGGTTGCTGAGAGGTGCACTGTCTTACCAAAGCTGCCACTCCCAAGTTAGGATAGAACCCCACACATACTTTTTTCAGACCACTTTAAGCACAGACAAGAAGCATATTTTCTTAACAATAATATGGTGTTTTCAAGGGATTACACTGGCAAACTGTCTCCTTGCCTAGGGCCTAATCCTGCAAAATGTTGATGCAAATGGGACTTGGGCACATGCAGCACTTCACAGGAGCTGCCTAGAGCTTTACAGGATGGGGCTTTCATCTGAACCACTGCTCCACATCTTCCACTACGCCACATGATGGCTGCAGATGCTGATACTGAACTAGCCAGTCATGCACAGCTATGCAGAGAAGCAATCACATCTTGAAAACATTTCATTATAGAGCTATGAATGCATATTATTACAAATGGACCTTTCTGCTTGGTTTAAAGAAAAAATGGTTATGACATGAGTAGTAATGGAGCACATGAAATAAATGGACGCCCAAAATAAACATTTTACATGTTTTTATGTTGGATGCCAGTATAAGATCACAATAATCAGCGAGTAGAAATAAAAAAGGAAAACATATAGAAATAAATTATCCCCCAACTGGTGCCATGAATAGCTGGAGTAAAGCTGAAAGTGGCAGACCTGCTGTGCAGTCAAGAGCCTGCTCCTCCTGCTTCCAGTGAAGTTAGTGGGAGATTTGCCATTAACTTCAATGGGATCAGGATCAGCCATTGAAAGAAAAAAGGTCATGCTAGCAGTAATGACCAGTGACATGTAAAATGACTCATCAGAGCAGTAAGTATCCTTTAGTTTCTGGAGCATGATGATTCAAAGAAAACTTAATATAGATATGATAGAACTAGAGAGATGTTAAAACAAGAGCAGTTTATCTGATTAGCCTCTTTTCCTCCACTTCACAACTTTGGGTGGTTCAAATAAAATGAATCTGGACTAAGCCACCTTTTATTTGTCGTTTGCAAAATAAAACTACAATTAACCAAGATTTGCAAACAAACAAACCAAAATGAAAAAAAAAAACCTATAGCACCCTCCTATTTTTGCCCATCTCTCCAGTTTCTAGTTATATGGACATATGCCTAAAACAGTCTTTGTTTCGGAGTCATTTGGCAATCTAGTATCACATTTTCAGGGACACTACATTAAAACATTTTAACAAAATATTTGTAAGTACACTGAGTACACCCCCTCCTTCCCTAACAATTATGACAGATCAGATGTAACCGTTTGGGTGTAAGGACAAAATATTCTGGATCCATTTTTTATCTATGGCCTCCAATAATGCAGGTGCATTTTTGTACTTGCATAGAATGGTGCTTGGCAATTTTGTTCCCATGGTTGGTAGCACATGGACATAAACTTTCAGAGACTTGATATGCAGGAGCAAACAGACAGTTAGCTCTTAGTGTTACCATTTGTGCATGCAAAACTATGGGGTAGATGTTATTTCAGGTGCAAAACTCCACTCACAAGGAGCTGAGGCTTGTGAGGCCTAAAAATCAGATACTTTAAGTCCAGTGGAGAACAAACTGTCATGAAAGTGATAGAGGAAACAGTCTAATAACTGTGTAAAGGATTTCAGAGTATGGACAGATATGAAAGCTAAGAGCCACATGCAGAGATCTGAGAGGAAAATGTTGCTCTATGTAAGTAAACGCCAATCAATATGGTGAAACAGACATTGGAAGCCTACTTTTCTATATAGGATTTTCCTATTGGCGGAGGCATGGGATGTATGGTACATGGGACAGAAAGAGTTAATAGGAAGAGTTTAGTGTATGCACTTTCTTTTCATGATGCATTAAGAAACATCTTTCAGTATAAGGATATGAGCATGTGCGTTTAGGCAATACAAAGGGTGCATGATAGAAATCCCAGAGGATCCCAGAACAGCATACAAATAGGGATTACATCTTGCTTTATCAACTCAACTATTCACTGGTAAGAAAACTTTACAAAAAATAAATAATTTACAATAGGCTGGAAGCTGTTAATTTAAACAGCAGAGAAGAAAAATTGGACCTGTAATAGGCAGAAATACTTCCCAACAAATCCTCATCTAAAGTTCAAAAATGTGCAGCTGATATTGATTTTCTTCTTGTAATGTTTGCAAGCCAAAGACTTCCATGAGTAATAAACAACCATGTTAATAAAACAGAGGAGTCAATTCATTGCTATTAGGCCCATAAGGAAAAATATAGAATTAAAACCATCCTAAATTTGTCACCTTGCCAATTTTGGATCATGCTTTTGGAGCAATCTTGATCTCAGAACTGGTTTAATCTCTCATGTTTTTTCCTCTGAAATTTGAGCTTTGCTTTCCCTCCTAAATTTTATTGCTAGACAATCAGTTGATTCAACTGTGCAGTGTTGTAAGATCTTATATGGATCCCTTTATTTTATTTTCTATTCAGGTACTTATATTGTGCTTATCACCTGCAGTACTGGAGCACCTGTTATCTGACACTGTTCAGGGAAACTCATCAGGAGTGTACAGTGGATCTGATCAAACAATGTAAAAAGACTTCATGACTCAATTAATGTAAGAGAATTTTGATGTGGCCATGTTTGCAATCCTTCCACATTCATGCCTCTACATAGCGCTGAGCAAACCACTGGATCAGGAGCCATGCAAATGGTTCATCCAGAGCTCATCACTAGCACATACAAGCTGGCTAGAGATATTGCTCATTCACTCCTCCCCCACCACCATAGGGATTGAGGGTTTTATTCTCTGAAGCTTTCCCAATTCCTGCTGGCCCAGGAGCAAGGGACCAAAGTTCAACTCCTAAATTTACCACTAGATAAACCTATTACCAATATAACTTTATTATAACACAAACACACACAACCCAGCAATTTTTTGAATATATTATGTGGTGGGGATTTTTACCAGCATAATACGGCATTTCTGCCAAAACCACAAATAAGTGAAAACCAGCCACATTAACAGCATATGCCAAATCTAGAATTTGCATGAGCACATGCTACTGGGGATTTTGGGTGGTAACTTGCCACCAAGGTGAAAATCAAAAGCTCTTTACTCTTAGCCATAGCAGCCAGCCATCACTATTGCATGTGACCTGCAAATAGGGTGACCAGATGTCCTGATTTTATAGGGACAGTCCCACTATTCGGGGCTTTTTCTTATATAGGAGCCTATTAATCCCCACATTCACACTTTCTATATGATCACCCTACTTGCAAAGGATAGCTGAAGAAGCCTGTTTTGCTTCTTTATAACAGATAAAGAGGAGTTGAATGGATTTATTATAAAAGTGGGAGAAGTAGCTAAAACTCAAATATTTTCCATAAACTATTTACATACCCAGAGATATATTATATACACAGACTTTATATATAAACAAACCAGATTCATATCAACATAAATACTACCACAAACCAGAGGTTTTTTAAATAAACTGTTGAACTGATTTGGGCTGGTCAGGGATCAGTTTGAGCAACTAATTAGCATGCATCTTTGGTGGAAGTTGAACTGGGCACATGTTTCCACAGTAAGTTTTTTCCCCTGACCCACATCAAATTGCTGTTGCAATAGAATAAGAGAAGCCTCCTGCCAGCTCGTTAAGTTGGAGATGTCCTTTCCATGCTATGCTTTACACTATGCTGTAAATATATTTGCATTAGAGTAAAATGTTTCTCAGATTTAGATGCAGAAAACCATTGGGTGGGGAGGTAAAGTTATCAGGGTAATTTCCTCCATCCAATCCTCCAGTACAGCTCAGGATGGTCTTGCTCTGATACAACTTTTGTTTCTACATAGCAGCAAAAGTGTTTAGCTAAAAGAGCCAGCGGTATCCCTTTTCCCAATATAGAAAAATCATAGAATATTAGGGTTGGAAGGGACCTCAGGAGATCATCTAGTCCAACCCCCTGCTCAAAGCAGGACCAATCCCTATGCTTGACTGCCTATTCTAAAATGGATTTAATAGATTCTCTATATCACTTCTATGTACTTACTGAAAACATACTAATGTACCAGCTAACCTATGGGTTTAGGATTCTAACACCCTTTGTAAAGAAAGGTACAAAGACAGCAATGCAGACCAGAGAAGTTCAACTTGGTTTTGTTCTAGCACCTAAGCTCTCAGCATTTACCACTGTTAGCGCCCCCTCATTCCACCTTAAACACCCCTGTGTTCTCCTTTTATATTCACCTGCTACACAATTAACTCTCTATCAGCAATGCATACACCTGTAGTGGATTTAACTTCAGTTCAGGACCCCTTAGCCCTTAATCCTCCACATTATAACCTTGATTGGAAGTTCTAGTTCTGTGGTTAGGCTACTAATTGGCCACATTCATGAACTCTCAATATGTGTATATGTTTAAAGTGGCTTCATTAACATGCAGTTCTTTTATCACAGAGGGCTTTTGTCATAAGAATACCTATAAGATGTCTTTATATGCATGGGGTGAAATTCATTCCAGTCAGAGGTCCTGTTGTGTAAAACCCTTTGCCCTGTTTACGGCCTGATTCAAAGCTCACTGAAGTTAATATAAAGACTTGAATGAGACTCAAGAATGTGCTTAAATGCTTTGCTGAATCAGGGCCTTTGTCAAGCTCTTATATTCTATAACCTGGGCAGCTTTGCACAAGCTCTCTGCACTTGCATAATATTTTTACAAAGAACCATCAGCTATGAATTCTTGAAAGATAGGATTCATCCAGAAAAGTATCTGATTGCATTTTGATCACAAGCATGTAAGCTCAGCAACCAAATCTGAAAATCTGCACGGTTTACTCCCCGCCTCACTTCTCAAGGGCAGATGCATGTTGAGAAGAGGGAGGAAGGAATCTACCCTAAGAACCAACATCCTGAAAACACAACTTGGTTTTGATGCATTTTTTCACCATTAGAAGTGTCAAAGAAGCAGAAAGAGGAGGAGAAGGAAAGCATGGAATGCTCAATGTAATACTTCACAAATCCAACAGCCACAATCTCAACACTATATTTCATGAGTCAAGTTATGCTAGAAAAGTAAAGCTGCCTCTAATTATTGTGCAGCAGAGAAAATCTGGCAAATTGTCTTTTTCCTGGATACAGGGAAACATGAACATTCCTTCCTTTTGGAAGAAAGAGTCTGCATTGTTCTTTCCCCTCTAACCCTGGTGAAGCATTAAGACCTCTCAAGAGTTGAAGCCTGCTATGACTTTATTGTTGCCATTATACAATACACTTCCTGATATAATGGCATAAGGCTCACCAGAAAGTCAACTCTTTCAAATTAATCCTGAACTGAAGGAACATATAAATAATGCTTCAGGAATGAAAGAGTTACTGGAAAAACTGACTCAGGGCTTATATGTTTCTGTAACTTGAAAAATAAAGTACTTATCAATAGAAGGAATTTCACTTTAGCTATCTGGCATGCTGCCATTTAATTTTTCAATAAATAATTCAAAACAGTGCTTTATACTGAAGTTGCCACAAAGGTAACTTCTGCATAACAAATTGCTTTGATATTCAATTGATGATGAAAGGAGAGATGTATGACAGGAACAAGGAGACTCTTGCTTACCTGTGGCAATTTCATCTCATTTCCTGTAAATGGAAAGATGAAGTCATGCTCGTTAAAAAAAAATGACGTGATTGAGAAGTATCAGAATTTAATGCGAGGCTCTTGGAAACAGCAATCCTGACCAAGAGGGGAAGAAAATCATAACATTTTTTGCTGAGAAAGATGGGAAAGGTTCTAAAAGCAAAAAAGGTTGCAGAATAAACAGCTTATTGTAACTTTATTTATGGGTACTAGAGACATGATTATAAATCTAAATTGAAATTAATACTGTAATATGTCTGTGCAACTGTGTCTAGTGGTTGTATAATTTCCATTACGCTAAATGTTTTCACAATTTTAAATCTTTTTTTTGATGGTTTTGAAACAACAATTGCATTTTATTTGCATTAAATGGCTCTACATTCAGGGCCAGCTTCAACACTGCTGTAATGGAATATGTGGAGCTCTCAAAGGGTGCTTAAATGAAAAACACTCTAAGTTCAATGTGATGTGCATATGTCTTAGTGATGATAAAAATCTCACAAAAGTACAGTGAACACAATGATCCTGTTAGTGTTTCAGTAACTAATGTGTCACTGCCAAGACATTAATCCTAATTCCATGGTGACTCACTGTCAGCAGAGTTTTGATAATACCATGTGCAGAAAGAAACAAAAACCCAGATGAGAAGAAGCCAAAAGGAGTATGAACCAGATTTCCAAAAGCGTGCATGCAAATACACATTCATGCACGCACACTTTTGAAACTTGTCTCTAAAAAATTTAAATTACATTTACAAATAATCTGCAGTTCCACAGTACTAGGTGTAGGTCTATGATGAGGCCTTGTATCACATAATTAGACAATGGGTCTGGGAGTCAGAATTCATGGAGTTCAATCTCTGCTCCTGAACCTGTGAGTACTTGTGCAAGCAGGTCCAGCTCCAGCTTTTTTGCCGCCACAAGCAGCAAAGAAAAAAAATAGACAAAGCCGCGATTGGCGGCACTTCAGCGGCAGCTCTACCGCACCGCTTCATTCTTTGGCGGCAATTCAGCAGCTGGTCCTTCCCTCTGAGAGGGACTGAGGGACCCGCCACCAAATTGCCGCTGAAGACCCGGACATGCCACCCCTTTCCATTGGCCGCCCCAAGCACCTGCTTGCTGAGCTGGTGCCTGGAGCCGGCCCTGTGTGCAAGCCATTAAGGCAAAGACTGTCAAACATTGGAGCCTAACGTGATGCACCTAAACATGTGGCCTTATTTACCATGAGGCGAGCAACCAACAGTTCCACAAAAATCAGTGAGAGCTATTGGGGGCACAGCCCTTTTGAAAACCAGTCCAATTATTGAGCCACCTAAATATGGACATAGGCCCATAATTAGGGCCGTACCAAATTCACGGTCCATTTTAGTCTATTTCATGGGTGATAGGATTCTTAAAATCGCAAATGTCATGATTTCAGCTATTTAAATCTGAAATTTCACAGTGTTGTAATTGGAGGGGTCCTGATCCTTACAATTGTAGGGGGGTTGCGGTATTGCTACCCTTACTTCTGCACTGCTGCTGCTGGTGGCGGTGCTGCCGTCAGAGCTGGGCAGCTGGAGAGTGGCGACTGCTGGTCGAGAGCCCAGCTCTGACGGCAGAGCCACCACCAGCAGCAGCGTAGAAGTAGCGATGGCACGGTATGGTATTGTCACCCTTACTTCTGCGCTGCTGCCTGCAAAGCTGGGCCCTCAGTCAGCAGCCACCACTCTCCGGCCACCCAGCTCTGAAGGCAGCAGAGCAGAAGTAAGGGTAGCATGGTATGGTATTGGCACCCTTACTTCTGTGCTGCTGCTGGTGGGGCGCTGCCTTCAGAGCTGGGTGCCTGGTCAACATCTGCTGCTCTCCAGCAGCACCTTTGAACTCAGTGCAGAAATACTGTGATCCCCCTAAAATAACCCTGCGACCCCCCTGCTATTCTCTTTTGGGTCAGGACCCCCAATTTGAAGAACGCTGGTCTCCTCCGTGAAATCTGTACAGTATAGAGTAAAAGCACACAAAAGACCAGATTTCATGGCAGGAGACCAGATTTCATGGTCTATGACACATTTTTCATGGCTGTGAATTTGTAGGGCCCTACCCGTAATGTTATTCAGTTTTGAAAATTTTGATCCTCACCGTTCATAGCTTCAGTTTATCAGCCTGTGAAAGGGAGGGAATAAGAATTTACTTCTTCTAATGTATTTCCAGTTGTGCCTCTCAGTTAGAGTGCTGTAGGTGCTGGACACAATTAAAATCAAAATAATCAAAAGCATCTATTAAAAAATGGAAAAGGCAAGTCTCCTGAAAGGTCCTCTCAAGCCCCAGAGACAAGGGCCATTTACCATATTGCTCATTAAGTACCAAACTGCCTGCCATAAAATGTAAAGGCTGTGCAACACAGCTGAGTTAACATTTCAGTCTTAACCTTAACTTTCATATTTTCTAGCTTCTGGTGGATTTTAACTGAACAATGGCAACAGTGTTTCATTAACACATTTTTTGGCATTTGGATTTGATTTCCAAAGATCACCTCTAACTGTATCAGTGTAATTTTATGTCAACAGAAAATTGCACCTGTATCTTGGCACCGCAACAAACTGCAGGTGGAAATTATACTTGACTGTACTGGCAATATGGTGCCTAGATACTACACACTATTGACTATAGGGGCAGTCAGATGGATTGATAGAGCCTGTCATTTGCAGGCATAATTAAGGTAGAAAAGTGCACCTGTGAAAAGGTGAGACTGAGTTGGAGCCCATTAAACAAGTTAGCCCAATATGTCCAAGGTTCTTAGGCCCAGCCCATTGTTCAAAAATGCTTTGTTTTATAAAACAGCAGGTCACTGCGACTCTCAGTCAATCACTGCTGATAATATGGAGTTCATGCAAACCATGTTCAATGGATGTAGAAAACACCTTCATATAAATCAAGCATATTCAATGTTCAGAATGAGCTGCGGGGGAGGAGAAGGGGGGGGGCGAGAAAGACTTTCTAGAAATCAGGGATCCCAGAAGTCAACTTATTACTATTTTTGTAAAGACTGGTATTTAATTCAGCTTGAGGCAGGAATAATCGCCTTTTGCAGCTGTAGGCTGAGAGCCATTTTTGTTCACTGGCACAGGAAAATATAGATTCTCTAATAAAATAAAAGCAGAAATTTTGAGCACTGATTCAGGACATTATGTTAATATTTATTATGTTGATTTCTTTAAGATTTTCAATTGATAAATGTCAAGCAATTTGCTACCAAGTACCTTTAGGGAAATCTAGCCGAGGAAATGAGATCAGAGGTCTTCCTAAAGTCACAGCTAGTGAGCATCCTGTTTAGATCCAACATGTTTGTTGAAGTTTGAGAAATAATGCAGGCAAATGCTGTTACAAAACCATGTCTCCATATAATAGAGAAAGCAGCCCTGGTGGGACAGCGGGATAATACAGAGTTTTGGAGAGAAGTCTTTGGAACTTCAATGTAAAAGAGAATGCAACATTGTATCTAGCTTGTGGCCATTAAGATCAGCAATACAGATAATGCAGTGTGGCTTCTGGGAAGTAGCCCCTGTGATTTCAAGTGTGTGCCTAATATGTGCATATAATATTCCTAAAGAGTCTGTGTACATTATTCCAGTGTCACTGCGCAGACATGTGTGTTGCTATAAGTGAGCTGAAACCTGGCTACGGGTTGAATTAAAACCTCATTCAAACTGATGTGTGAATCTGCCTTCCATTTAAGATAGCGTAAGAGACAGTTAAGGGACCACACCTAAAACAAGGCCTAATAAAGTCTGCCCAGAAACAAGCACCACACGGGTGCAGGGTTCCACTGGCTATTGTGACCAGGTATATGTGTGAGAGAAGTACACGCAGAATCTGAGAGCAGACAAGAACAGAGAGAGAGAGAGAGGCAGACGAGAAAAGCAAGAAAGCCAAGCAGTAGTCTGTGAGCACAGTGTGATCTGACCAGGGCCGGGTCCAGGCACCAGCGCAGCAAGCAGGTGCTTGGGGCGGCCAATGGAAAGAGGTGGCACATCTGGCTCTTTGGTGGCAGTTCGGCAGTGGGTCCCTCAGTCCCTCTCAGAAGGAAGGACCTGCTCCCAAATTGCCTCCGAAGACTGAAGTGGCAGCGGTAGAGCTGCCACTGAAGTGCCACCAATCGTGTATTTTTTATTTTATTTTTTTTTATTTTTTTGCCACCTGGGGTGGTGAAAACGCTGGATCCGGCCCTGGATCTGACCCTGGGAAAAGCTAGCTAGCTAAAAGAGAGCTTTTAGGTCTGTTGGCTAAAGAGGCCTGACTCTCTTTCTCTCTTTCCCCTCAAGTTGGCGGAAGCTCCTGTCCTATGTGTTACCCCAGAAGGGGTATTGGTGGCTGGTGACATGCCATGGGTCAGGGAGTGGTTAGTCATAGAGTTTATTGCCCAAAAGGACCACCAGATCATTCAGTCTGACCTCCCACATATCACAGGCTACCAACACTATCCAGCATCTGCACACTAAACCCAACAACCAAAATTAAGCCAAAGTTTTACAACCCCCAGGAGACTAGACTATTGTGAGTCACAGGAAGAGAATAGGAGGGACCAATGTGCACTAATGCCTGAGGCCCCACAATGGAAGGGAAATGGTAACATATACCCAGATAATCTTGGCAAGTGACCCGCACTCATATACTGCACAAGAATGCGAAAAAACCCCAATGTCACTGCCAATCTGACCTGGGGGAAAATTCCTTCCCTATCCCACATATGGCAATCAGCTAGACCCTGAGCATGTCAGCAAGAATGCATCTGAGAGAGAGAATGCTCTGTACCGCCTCAGAGTCCTGGCTCTTCCTGTCCAATGTCCCATCTCCAGCTGTGGCCATCTCTGAAGCTTTAGAGGAAGGAGATAAAAAAACCCTAGGGTGTTGAGTCCTGCCCTCTACCTTCACAAGCAACTGCATCATACAATAGCACTCATAAATTTGTCCATCTGTCTCTTAAAACTAATTGTTTGCCCCCACAACTCATTGGGAGGCTGTTCCAGAACCTCACCCTTCTGATGGTGAGAAACCTTCTAATTTGCAGCCTGATTTTTTTCATGGCCAGTTTATATCCATTTGTTCTTGTGTCAACATTGTCCTTTAGTTTAAATAGTTCTTCACCCTCGCTGGTATTTACCCTCCCCCCCATATGTACTTATAGAGAGCAACCATATTACCTCTCACCCTTCTTTTTGCTAGACTCAACAAGTCAAAGTCTTCCAGTCTACTCTCATAAGACAGGCCATCCATTACCCGATCATCCTAGTAGCTCTTCTCTGCACCAGTTCCAGTTTAAATGCATCCATCTTGAACATGGGTGACCAGAATTGTACATAGTATTCCAAATGAGTCTTATCAGTGCCTGTACAATGGCATTAATACTTCTTTATCTGTACTGGAAATGCCTCACCTGATACATCCTAGGATTGCATTTGCCTTTTTCACAGCAACATCACATAGGTGGCTCATAGTCATCCTGTGATCAACCCCCACACACAGATCCCTTTCCTCCTCTGTCACTTTCAACTGATGAGCCCCCAGCTTGCAGCAGAAATTCTTATCACTAAGACCCTAAGCACCTTTACTATTGAATTTTATCCCACCTGTATCACTTCAGTCTTCAAGGTCCCAAGATCACTCCCTGAGGAACTCCACTAGTAACATCCCTCTTGTCTGATAATTTACCTTTCAGCACAACCTGCTGCCTTGTCTCCTTTAGCCAGTTCTTTATCCACCTCACTGGTTTTGTACTGATCTTCCCTAATTTAACTAATAATTTCCCATGTGGTACCATGTCAAATGCTTTACTGAAGTCCAAGGATATTAGATCTACTATTGTGCCCACATTTTCAGAAATTTGCTCATATTTGTTTGTCTAATTTGCGTACTCAGTTACTGCAATTGCACATGTAGTCCCAGAAAACACAGCAATAAATGCATCTAGTTAACTATTTGGAAATATACTTATCTGATTTGCTTGCACACTTACAGTAATTGCACATGAAAATCTGAGCCTTACATTTTTAAGGAGTGTGCATGGGGGTGAGAGAACAAGTGTGCAGAAATCTCAGCAATGTGATTTTTCAGGACACAACCCTGTGAGGCATATGAATCGAGCAATTTCACATGTGATATAGTACAGTATTTGACATTATTACTCTGCTTCTTGAAACTTGTTTCATTTGGGCTGAAAGTACAGAAGTGTCTTGCAGGCATAAAGTAGTAACTCAAGGATCCAAGGATTGACATTCAGATCAATAATGCTGTCTAGGACTGAATCTTACTGGTAATGCTAAACATTTCCTAGAACAGGGATCTTTAAAACACATGTTAGCATCAATTAGACACAGTGGCACAATTTTAATCTTGGCTTGTAACAATACTCTATTGATTGTATTTAAACACCCTAATGGAGCTAGTGAAAATATTCTGATAAATAAAGATCCAAAGTAGCTTCAATACGATATGAATTATTCAGAGCTTTCACACCCTAAACATAAAGCAAATTGTTTCTGTCTTTCATGGTGCTTTCACAGATAGTCCCTTCAGTGTCATTTACCCACTTAACCAAGGAAGTCTAAGTGTCGATAGCCAGGTAATGTATCTAAGTATCTGCTGCCCTTGGGAGTTCATTATAGTTATGACTTGTCATATCATATTACATTTCTTTCAGATGGTTACCATACGGGTAGCTTAGTTGTACTGCAGTAGCTTGGAAGCTTTTTGAGGTAGAATAGTAAATGAACCTGGACACTTTTCATGGTTGAGCCAAGTGATGATTTGGTTTATCAAAGACAAATGACATTGTTCCACCACACAACCTGTATTTTACATGTATTTTAGGTCACTAGTATAAAATCCAGGAGATGCATTTTCAACTCTATTTACTGAAAAATGCTTGGATAAGGTTTTCCACAACATACAATGTAGATACTATTTTTACCAAAGAAAACCCCTATGTATTCTAATAAAATAATAGATTCATAGAATCATAAATTATAGGGCCAAAAGGGACAATTGTGATAATCTAGTTTGTATAACACAAGCCACAGCCTTCCCTGAATTAATTTATCTTTTCCTGTTAGAAGAACATTCTATCTTGATTTTAAAATTTCCAGTGATTCGGAATCCACCATAAGTTGTTCCAATGGGTAATAACTTTCACTGTTAAAAAATTCCACCCTATTTCTTGTATAAATTATCTAGCTTCTACTTCAAGCCACTGGATCTTGTTATATGTTTGTTTGCTAGATGAAGAGCTCTCTATTATCAAAATTTTGTTCTCTAAGTAGATACATATAGACTGTAATCAAGTCACCCCTTAATCTTCTCTTTGTTACATTAAACAGATTGAGCTCCTTGAGTCTTTCACTATAAGGCATGTTTTCCAATCCTTTAATTATTCTTATGGTTCTTCTCTGAACCCTCTCCAATGTATCAACATCCTTCTAAATTTTGGACACCAGAACGGGACACAGTAGTCCAGCAGTGGTCACGTCGGTGCCAAATACAGAGGTAATATAACTCTCTACTCCTACTTGATACTTTCTTAATTATACACACAAGAATTATATTAGCTCTCCCATGAATCACAAGTCCTTTTCAAAAGTGACAAAGAGTCCTGTGGCACCTTATAGACTAACAGAAGTACTGGAGCATGAGCTTTCGTGGGTGAATACCCACTTCATCAGATGCATGCACGAAAGCTTATGCTCCAATACGTCTGTTAGTCTATAAGGTGCCACAGGACTCTTTGTCGCTTTTTACAGATCCAGACTAACACGGCTACCCCTCTGATACTTAAGTCCTTTTCAGAGTCACTACTTCTCAGCATAGACTCCCCCATCCTGTAAGTATCACCTACATTCTTTGTTCTTACATGAAGAACTTACACTTGACTATATTAAAATGCATATTGTTCGTTTGTGCCCAGGTTACCAGGCGACTCAGATTGTTCTGTATCTGTACCTCTCCTTATCACTATTTTGACAATATCCCCAATCTTTATGTCATATACAAATTTTACCAGTAATGTTTTTTACGGGTCATTGATAAAAATGTTAAATGGCCGCACAAGATCCTGTAGAACTCCACTAGAGACACACCCGCTCAATTATGATACCCATTTACAATTACATTTTGAGACCTATCATAGAGCCAGGTTTTAATCCATTTCATGTATGCCATGTTGATTTTGTGTTGTTCTAGTTTCTTAATCAAAATGTTGTGCAGCACACAGTGAAAACCACCTTATAAAAGTCTAAGTGTATGACATCATTATATTACACTAATCAATCAAACTTGTAATAATAAAAGAAAAGACGTGTTAATTTGACAAGATCTATTTTCCATAAACTCATGTTGAATGCCTTGTCTATTACCTTCCTTTAATGCTGTATTAAAGAATCACCAAAACAAAATTAATCAGGGCTCAAGGCCAGATGACACTGGTATATAATTTGGTGAACTCGAAGATTAGGAAAATGAAGGATTAATGGCATTAGCTATGCCAGGCTATGCACCAGGCCTATGTTAACCAATTTTCATAAGGTCCATGCATGCAAATGTGTCTAATTTGCATACATAATTACAATTCTATACACAAATCACAGTGACCCCATGCCTGAAATCTGGCCCACGTGGCAGGTGAGGCCAATGTACCTGACTGCTGAGCTGCACTAACTATCTCTACCCTTACACCCACTCCCCCACACACACTCAGTTCCAGACTTCCTCTGCTAAGCAGAAACATTTTCTTTTCTCCCTTATTCAATCTGGAAGGGATGAGATGAGCACAGTTAGGAGATGTAACTTAATAAACCTACATTTTCCTTTATGTAACTGAGTGCTATTCTCATATGAAAACAGCATGAAGGACTCTGCACCTTAAGGCATATAGGACCAGAGAAGAGTCTAAACAGTTCTGAAAAGCTTTGGGCACCTGCCTACTCAAGTATTTGGGACTGTACTGTAAAATGCCTACTGAACCAATGCTTGGTGCACCTTGGCATGATGCTTCGTGAAGGAGGTAGGTACCCACTAAGTATCCAAGTTCCAATGCAGGTAAAGTCAATATAATCAGCTGTAAAAGGAACACAGACGGCTTCTGATTCTGCCTTTATACCATTTTATCATCAGCCAAATGTACTTTACTGGAGCACTAAGCTATTAGAAGAGATTCTAGTGGCCACTGTGTGATTACTTAGTACAGTGTTTGGGTAAAATGAGTGTGTCCTAAGGCCTACAGCTCTTTCTGCACGCATGTGCAACTACTCAGCTGAGTTTCATGCTGTATCTGTAAGAGAATCAGATACAAATACAGCTCAACTCCAGCATGAAAATTCCAGGATGAAAGCTGCATTATGCATGCTATGCCTGGGGTCCATTTTTCTGAACCGTGTAGTCTGTCTTTATAGCTGTAGAAAACCATTAACTATTTGGAAGCTGTGAATATAAGCATATACACACCCTCAGAAAGCTAGCAGTTTGCAACATGCCAGAATATTAAGGGCTAACCCCACGTGGTGTTTAAGTAATTGCCAAGTGCTTATTAAATCTCCTTTTTTATCTGTTGTTGCTCCTGTATACAGGTAGAGCTACTAAATATCCATAGCAGTAGCATTATTATTGCTTCTGGGGATTTTTTGTGCTGGGCATTTGAAGTTCCATCCTCCCTGACAGAATATGCTGATAAGTAATTATCTTGGCTGATACTTTTCAGAGAGGTTCAGTGTCTGTAGGCAGAGGGTGGAATTTTTTTCCTTTTTTTTTAAATACTGCTGCCTTTGATCTGGTTTGCTTTGTTATGTAACCGCATTGATCTTCACCTTGGGTAAAAGTGGAGAGTTGTGGTGGGATAATATGACTAACAAACATGTTATGTGCACTGAGGTCGAATGTTTTGCAGTATTCACTCTCTTGCAGTACATATGTCTTTGAATTATCCAGAAGGAATTTGAGAGCTTCTCTCATTTGGAAGTGTTTTTAATTAAAGAAAAGGAATTTGGTTTTTCCACTCTCTCTCATTATTTTTGAGCTCTCATTTATTTAAAAGGTAATGTAAGAGAAGATGAAACAAGTGCTGCAGAGACTAAGATGTCTTATTGCAACGGCACTAACAATTCTCAGAGGGGGGAAAGCTCAAACTGTCAGTCACTGCTGATACATTTTGACAGGACAGTTTTTAACTAGGATTGATACCATGGGACACAAACATACTCCTTGCATTAATTAAAAAATGTCATTAGAGAGCTGCTTCCCAGCCTAGACAATCTCAGCTAGACTCCTAGCATCTTAGGGTTTTCAAGCTCACTCATCTAACAGAAGAGAGTTTGACCATCAGTACCTATGGACCACAAGAATCTTGATGTTTATATCAACTGCAAAAATGTGTTGGGCATACACAGGCACACAGCGAATTAAGCTACGTGATGGGACAAGTGCACTTGAGTATTTGGCCACCAGTTATACCTGGTAGCCACTTAGGCAAGGATTGAAACATCATTTTTGTCTCTGAGACCTGAAGCTGAAAGGCAGAAAATGAAAAACAAGAGTGAAAAGGGATATATTTTAAAAATTGCAATGCAAGGGAGGGTGGAAGATGGCCAGAGAGGTAATGCAGATAGCTCTGCTAATGATATGTTATCTGATATGACATTTTCTCACTGGTAGATCTGTGAGGGACTGCTGCTGTGGAGCTCGCTGGCCAGCTCTCTCACACATAAGTCTATGTTGCAGTAATTAGGACTTCTGCTTTAGCTTAGTCTCCTCTTTTACATAAAATTACAGGCAGAGAAAACATATCTCAGACATGATTTCCCTTTCCTTCCAGGCCTAGGAGACTATCACAAGAACACGGAACATCAAACCTCCCTTTGCAAAGTTCTTATTGAAATTGGTGTACTGACGGGCACTCTGCTATGGAGGGCTTTACTGCTGATCTTTCATCTTGCAAAATCACTGGAAAGGTCTCCTGTACATTTATGGGTTGGTCATCTATAGCAATGATAGAATCACATCTCTCAAAAGGCTTCTTAAGGGGAGACTCACACAAGTAGGTAGAATTCACAAGCCTGCAATTCAAAACCATTTCCCTCCTCCCCCAACCCAAGTGATTTAATTTAAAAACCATTCATTCACTCTGCAGAGTACTAAATTAACTGTAACCACTAAGGAAAAGGACCCGGGTGTCACTGTGTCCAGCTCCATGAAAACTTCTGTTCAACATGCATACATAGTAAAAATAAAACAAACAAAAAATCTGAATGTGTCGCATTAGGAATCGGCTAAACAATAATCTTGTATTAGAGGTAACTCTCATCTGAAATACTGTGTTCAGATCTGGTTGCACTCAAAAAAAGATACAGGAGAAAAGAAAAGTTCAGAGATGGGGGAATGACAGTGTTTAGAACAGTGGTAGGCAAACTATGGCCCAGGGGCCACATCTGGCCCTCCAGACATTTTAATCCAGCCCTCGAGCTCCGACCTGGAAGCAGGGTCCAGAGCTTGCCCCGCTCTGGTGCTCCAGCCTGGGAGCAGGGTTGGGGTCTTGCCCCACACCGCACAGCTCCCGGAAGCAGGGGCATGTCCCTGCTCCCACCGCTATGCGGAAGGGCAGCCAGAAGGCTCCACACACTGCCCCCATCCCAAGCGCTGCCCCTGCAGCTCGCATTGGCCAGGAACTACAGCCATTCAAATGCAGTTCATCAGCAAGACTGAAAGGCTCAAGAAACAGAAGTTCCTAAGTGAAGGAGCATGGGATCTTCAATGGGGATAGCTATATTCTAAGGACATTTAAAGGGCCATATTATCAGCTGGTGTAAATCAGCACAATTCAGTTTACTTTGACTGAGCTATGCTGATTCACACCAGCACAGAATCTGGTCTTCCATTTTCAGGATGTCAGTAAGAGAGATTTTTCTCTGCAGTACATGTGGAAAATGCATCCACAAACCCAATCAAATGGGGACAGGATCATACATGTGCATGTAATCCCACAATTAGTTTTACTCCTAACAATTGCTAGACCCTGTCCAATAATGTTAATCTCATCCAGCACAAGAAGGGTTAACACAATTAGAGAAGTCATGTTTTAAAAACAGCTATGATGGACTAAATTGTCTTCAGTGTACAGTAAGGGGAACTTGTACACTGTGTGGATGGTTGTGCTTCTGGTAATAATTCTATTCATAAAAATACATTTTATCACCCCTAATTACAGAAAGAGAAGGGAACAATTTGCTATACACAGCAATGGCAACCTGAAGAGAGAAAATGGCATTACAAGTTTCACAAAGTAATTAAGTTTCCTCCTGTGAGTTTCTTCCTTCACGGCAATGGCATTTGCACGAGCAGAGCCTGAATTTTGCCATTATCTCCACTATATTCCTTGACCTGCCTACATTTATTCTGATATGAGATTTATTTATTTATTTCCTTTTCTTGTTTCCCAGATCCTGCAGGAAACCTGTTATGCAGTCACTCCCCTGCTCCTTTGAAGTCTGATATTTGGTCTAGTAATTACATCAGACTGTAACTGACACCCTTTCAGAAAAAATTAGAATGAGAAGAAATCAGAAGCCAATAGGCGGAATACATTTAAATATTAATTTGCAAATCAAAGTTTTGGTGACTAATTAAATTACTTTCTAATTGTGAACACCACTTTTCCAGACTTATTTTGAAAATGAAAAGAAATGAAAAGGTTGGACGGCTGCCAAGCATGAAATTTTCCATTTAGTTTCTATTACATTTTAATCAATATGTTCTGGGTTGCTAGGGCTTCTTAATTAACATTCCATTGCTTTCTCATATATGAATGTAGTACATACTTTTAAGATTACCCTGTGCAGAACTTGCCAGTAACATTTCCCTGCAGAGGTTTTTGCTGGTTTCACATCATTTGCACAGCTGTGCAGCTTCCTAGACAATGAGCTCTGTAAAATAAAAGGGATCCCAAAATGAAATGCTGAAGAATGAGAAATGTAAAGCCTCAGTTAGAAAAATAGCTTCCAGGTCAATACTTATGTCATCTGACAAAGCAACAGAGAATATGAGATCCACAGAAAAGAGATTTAAAGCTCCAAGTCCTGGACTGACAATTTTGCAACACAGAGTCTTTTTCATAACAGACAAAGGAGTAGATTTTCAGTGTGTGTATATATGTACATGGGCCCTGATTCTGCTGTTACTTATACCGATATGAACCAGAATTAA
This sequence comes from Mauremys reevesii, assembly GCF_016161935.1. Lineage (NCBI taxonomy): Eukaryota > Metazoa > Chordata > Testudines > Geoemydidae > Mauremys > Mauremys reevesii. The sequence goes on along the minus strand of NC_052635.1, from coordinate 32,505,264 downwards.
CTCAATTGATTACTGAAGTTACACTGGTGTAAATCTACTAAGTAGAGCTGTATGACATTTTTCAGCTGAATCTTTTTTTTGGGGTGGGGGGGGGGAAGGATTTAGCACCATAAAAATGTTTAATGAATTAATGTTGGCTTTGCCAAATTGTTTATGTAAAAAAAAAAATCCAAAAAAGTCTCAACATTTTGTTTCAATGTTTTCAAAACAAAATATTTCCATTTTTCAGTTTGAAATAACTTCATTAAAATGTCCTGCTATATATATATATATATATATATATATGTAAAAGATTAAAAATGCTTCAAACTGAAAGAAAACTTTAATTTAATGTAGGCGGTCAAACAAAATATTTAATTTCACCCAAATTATATTATTATTATATAATTTTACTTTCCGATACACCAAAAGTAGGTATTCTGCACACAGAGCACTTGTGGGATTGGGCCCTTATTTTGGTAGTCTAAATAATTCTTGTTTCATGAAACAAAACAACAACAAACCAAAATGAGAAATCTGGGACCAGTTCTAAGTTTCACTGAAGGGACAACAAGTAACAAATTCATATGCAGAACCTCTAACACTGCATGGGGCCAGATCACATATCACACAATATCCAAGTACCACAAAAATCAGTTCCCTCCATCTTCTTCTGTGCTGGCTGAAAGAGTACTGCTGAAGAAAAGAACACCAAAGAAGATCAGTGAGATGTGAGTGAGTGGGCTGATAACATACTTGAAAAAAGGAAATGCCAAATCCACCCCTGTGACATTCAGTGCACATTAATGGAGTGACACCAGGGATGAATTTGGCATTCAGTCATTGTGTACAGATGGTTGCAAAGGCCCCAACACAAATATATTAGAAGGAAAATTGGGTTTCCTAAACTGAAAGCTAAGAAGTTGTGTCATAGGTTTTCTAGTAAATGAAAGTTGCCGTCTGTTGGCTTTCCTGTTTTCACTTGACCCTTCATATGAACCATCCAGGGCCTGTCATTGTCAAAGCAAAATACAATTTTCAGCACAAAGCTTTGAGTATCTGAGCAGATGGTGACCTTATCCCTGAATGTCGTTCACCAGGCCGCGTGCAGCAGGCTTTCACTTTAAAATTTAATGGAGATGACCGTACAGATGTAGAACAAAGTAGTTTCAAACAGGCACAAAGCAAACAAGGGATGTGTCTAAACCCGGCAGATTTGACAAGCTGAAAAAGAAATAGCTTTTGACTTGTTCTTAATAATTCTATTGGGTTCTCAGAACTAAAGAAAAATCCCCCTTGGCAGTTTAATATATATAGTGCTAGCAATGTCACATTCTCAGTTTATCGAACTGGCAATTTTTTTCTTATATACTGTGGCATTCTTCAGATGATTACATTAAAATGTGCATCTTAAGAGGGCCCTGCAAAGTCTGAAGACTAAGTAATTTTCATTCTTTAGGGTTTAGACTAAAACATCTGTTAGAGACAATAAAAGAAAAACTGTCAGTCCTCTAACCCTGGTGTCTGGCTGCTGGTGAGGAGGCTAGTAATACTCGCAACAGCACTCCACAGTATTGTGGGGTCAGATCCAATCCATACCTAGGCCTGGAGCAAGTATGTAGCAAACCCCAAATCCTTGTCAGTTCTAAGATGGCTTTGTGCCACATATAGGCATGTCATAGTTCTCTCTGGGTACATTTGTTTCATATTTCCCTAAAGATGGGAGTTCCAGCAGATGGTACAGGGATGTTGCTACCTGCAACACCGTTTAGCTCTGGACTCGTGATGACTGGAGAAGTGTATCGGCTGCCACTGGACGTGGTGCGAGAAACGCCAGGAGCTGGGAGTCCTGGTGCCACAGGTGAAGAATACAAATCACACTATCATCAATCCGAAAGCTAGAACCATGCAGGAGAGGACCCTGAAGGATGCCATCTGCTGCCAAAACATGGAAAACCTGAAACCGAAGCTGGACCAGGGCAAGGCCTTCGAGGTGACATGCAAGTGGGACGCCAGCAATCACTTCCTCCCCGGGGGCAGCTTCACACAATTTGCCGACATGAGGTTGATCCACGGGGCCTAGCTCAACTGCGTCCCACTTAGTGGAGCTGTCCGCCATGGGAATCGGGACAAGCAATGCAGGAACTGTGGCTACACCAATGAGATGCTACCCTATATCCTGTGTAGCTGCAAGCCCCATTCGAGAGCTTGGCAACTGTGACACAACGCCATCCAAAATCGCCTGGCCTGAGCCATTTCGCCACCAGTGGGGAAGGTTGCCATAAACTCCGCCATCCCCAGAACCAACAGCCAACTGCAATTGGACATCGTCATCACCAACAAGGACTGGAAGAAGATCATGGTGGACGTCACAGTGGCGTTCGAGAACAGGACCCCAGCCTTCCACGATGCCCATGAAGTAGAGGGTAGAGAAATATGCCCCTCTGGCCAAAACCTTGAGAACTAAGGGTTACCAGGTCCAGACACACGCACTGATTGTCAGGGTCTTTGGCGGCATTTTGGCAGCGGGTCCTTCAGTGCCGCTGAAGACCCAGAGCGAGTGAAGGACCCGCCACCAAAGTGTCACCGAAGACCCGGAGTGCTGCCGGGTGAGTCATCCCTGCTATTCGGATCGGGCCCCACACTTCCTAAAGCCGGCCCTGATGTATAGGTGCCCTTTCCACTATAGCTTATTCTTCTTCCCCCAGGGATAGAAATACTTGTATAAAGCATCTTTGAACGGATACAAATGCATCTACTCAAAAGGGTTGTACTGCTTTAACTATACCAATATAGTCTAAGTCAGTGGTTCTCAACCAGGGTACATGAACCCCTGGTGGTACACAGAGGTCTTTCCGGGGGTACATCAACTCATCTAGATATTTGCCTAGTTTTACAACAGGCTACATAAAAAGCACTAGCAAAATCAATACAAACTAAAATTTCACACAATGACTTATTTATACTGCTCTATCTCCTATACGCTAAAATGTAAACACAACTTTTATATTCCAATAGATTTATTTTATAATTATATGGTAAAAAGGCGAAAGTAAGCAATTTTTCGGTAATAGTGTGCTGTGACAGTTTTGTATTTTTATGTCTGATTTTGTAAGCAAATAGTTTTTAAGTGAGGTAGAATTGGGATTACACAAGACAAATCACACTCCTGAAAGGGATACAGTAGTCTGGAAAGGTTGAGAGCCATTGGTCTAAGTAGTACAACTTTTCCAGGTAGACAGGCCATAGTTTTGGCACACCAGAGTCCAAACGGGGCACATCTGTCAGGCATATGCGTTGGTCCATTTATGGGGCCAGTTGGCAACATGTGATATCCAGAACCACGTGTGTCAAGCAATATGTTAACATTCCTCCACGTAGCACTTTCTAAGCCTCCTGTTTTACACTGGCCAGATACATGGATGACTCTACTTCACAACTACATCTTTTAGCCACAGGATTTCTTTGTTAGTTTAGTGACCTTCTGGGATCCTATCTACACAGCAATTAATGGGATAAATGGAAAGAGTATCATTCCCTCATGCTGTCCGGGGAGTTACATATGGAAGGACAAATTTTCAGCTCGCCACAACCCAGCTTCCAAGTTTGCAAATATAAACCAAACATCTACACTAACACATCCATTTATGCTTGAGTACCTAATTAGACCAATTTGCATGCAGATGTGTAGAAACCACAGCTGAAAAATTGGCCCACAACATTTTGAACTAAAATGTTGCAGAATGTTCTGCTGTAGCATTAAACAGGTGCCATGTTTCAATGTCTTTAACTGAGTCTTCAAATTTTGTGAACTATCAGTTCTTTGCTCTCACAGATATGGCTGAAACTTTTCAATAGCAAATAAATAAAAGATATTTGTAACAACTGAAACAGAGCAGCTATGGGTAATCAATACTTTTACAGTGGCAAGTAATTCTAAAACCAGATTATTCTTCTAAATGTCCTTCTGTTAATTGCGCTTCTTGGAACAGTTTAAAAAGGCATATTAGTTAGCATCAAATTAAATTGACCACGCTGCTGCGTATATCGTATAACATAATGTGACAAGAGTGACACCCTAACATAGCACAAACCACAAGAAAAGGTTCAGTTTTAAGTGTCTTCAACTGAAAATGTAGCCTGAAAACTTGCAAAGCCCCAAAGAGTCGAAGGATTACAGCTGGCAGTGTTCTCAATAACTTTATTTGCATGTGAAAAGGCACAAATTCAAATTAATTATACTGGAGACACAATCCCAAGGTATGGATATTCATTTCTCATTAGAAAGCTTTGGCTTTTTTTTTTAAGACTCTTCACATCAGTGGTGTGTAAGGAGCTGCAGAAAAACATCTTGCTTAAATAAATAGATAAAAGTAGGACAAATATCAACATCAAAATTGCTCTGTGTGAAGGGCCTCATTCCACATACTACTTAGACAAATATTCTGCATATCTCTCGCTCTGCCAGATGCTCACTTGATTTCCCATAAACTTATGGAACTATTAATAAAGAAGCCTATTTAGTCATCATTTACATAGAAATGAATAGGACCTCAAGAAATCTGCATACATTTTGCATAAAATGTTTGTCCATGCACCAGCTTCTTAAAGAATCCTCACATCCCTTCTCCCATCTCCATCATAGTTCTGGTTACATACAAAAGACCTAAGCCGTAACTAAGTTTGTATTCTCATCTCCCCCATCAATGAACTACATTGCACATTCATTTCAGTCAGTCTCCAGAAGGGTTGAGTTTTTCAAGGGGGTAGCTCTGGAACCTTTCACCAAAGCACGCAGCTTCAAATAATCTTATTTCTCCATATATTTCTTGTACAAATCTAGAAACCAATAAAGCTGCTGTTCCTCTTCCTATGACTCTTTACTTTCTCTCCCCCACACTTTGAAAGTTCCACAAGAGCATTATGCCTCTGCCACCTGCTCTGATCCAACTGTCAGTCTATACAAGTGAGACAAACTGAGCCAATACTGCAATACTTTTATAACCCCATAAAAAGTATCTCATATCCTGTCTCTTAGGTATTTTACATGGGCTGCCTGATAATAATTGATAAAGTTTGGGAGAACAAATCCACTGGTTTCTTTGCACTCCTGAAGAAGCTTGGATGATGATTCTGCTCCCTTTTCCTCCCAAAATGAACCCGAAAACGGATGTGTCCAGAGCCAGCAAGAAGTTTGTTGGGAGAAAAGTAATGAAAATAAAACAGAAATCTTGGTAGGTTGTTTATTGTAATAGCTCCTCCTCTACCTGCTTGGATTAGTGGTAGAATTGACCATGAAGGTAGAAATGTTTAAAGGTGAGAGTCTATGCTTTGCTTCTAAGAGGCACAGTGCAAAATCCGTAGCCCAGGACAGGGAGCTTTAAGCCATCTTTTGTAATGCCTGGTGGCCAAGAAAGGGCAGTCCAGAGCCATAGCCAAGGGTGTACAGGTGATCAGGGAGCTGGCAAGTCAATCTGTATCAGAGGCAGTCCAGGGCAATGGTCAGAGTTTTCACTGGGGTCAGTAGCTGGAAGATCCAATGCAAATGGCCAGGTTAGTGGGTTGGGGAGATGAGGTTGGGTGAGGCAGCAGGACAAAGAGGCAGGGTAAGGCAGAGCAGCAGCACGAGGCGGTTGTGGCTGGTTTTGTACCTTGTCGACCCCTTGAGTTGGGGGGCGAGTGGTAACCCCACCTCTCTATGCCTATGTCTGTTTTTACTACCCCCTGTTTTTACTGTCAGCACAGTGTGGCCCAATGGCAAGGGTCCACACACTGCCTCTCCCCAAGTGGGGTAATGTGGCTAGCGGCCGGAGTCCATGCAATGTGCCCATAGGGCAGTATGGCCCAATGGCCAGAGTCTGCCTAATTCCCCTCCGCTAGTGGGATAGCGCGGCCTAGCGGCCGGAGTCCATGCTGCAAAACAGGGCTCAGGTGACTGGGGCTGTCATAAGGGGGCGATGGCCCCTGGTAGGGGGGCCCGGGCTCACCCAGCTCCACCAGGCCCTGACCCAGGGCCCTGCCAGTGGCAGAGTGGTCCGCCATGGGGTCAGTGGGGAATCCTACTGAAACACGATTACCTCATAATGGTGGGAGGTACCACTCCCTTACCTTCCCAGGGTTGCTTCCTACCAGTTCTCTGGCAGCAGGAGGCCATATGGCATCGGGGTCTCCAGGTTCCTGAGCACCAGACACTCCCTTGGGATCCGATAGCTGCAAGCCTCTGGTCCAGGTTTCTGGCTCTTCAGCTCTGGGATCTCCAGGTTCCTCAGCACCTGACACTCCCTGGGCTTTTGATAGCATCAGGCCTCTTGTCCAAGTTTCTGGCTCTTCAACTGTCATAGGTAAGGGCTGTAGTGGCTCCTGAGCTGGAGCCTCTGCCGAGCATCCTTCCTCCTCAGCAGCCAGCCCTGACTCAGCAGCTCTGCAGGCTTTTATACCTGACTTCCAGTTGGCGCATGCCCAGCAGAGCCTTAGGGGCTTCCTCTGCTAAGAGGGAAGGGTTAAGCCCTTCGGTACCAGTGCGGGGCCAATCCGCCCTATCACAGCGGTCTAGACAGCAACCAGCAGGCAATGGCCTGTTGCTCAGACAGCTTCCTCTTCCTACTGGGGCCTTTTTACAGTCCAGGCACCCACAGAGACTCCTGCCTGTCCATCCAATTGGGGCCTGAGGTGTATCCACTGGTCAGGGCCAGCAGCTCAGTGCATTGCTGTGGCACAGTGGCTAAGGATGCCACCCAAGGACCTACTAGGCCTGGGGTCCCGACACTTTTGAACCCACCTGATCCAGGGGTATTCCAGAGGCTGGAGAGGCCTGCAGCAGAATTGAGACACTGAGTGTCTCAGTTATGGCAGCATCCCCAGGCTGTTGAAAATCTCCACAAGCACTGTGTACTGCAGACCAACTCCCGACACACCCCTTCCATCCCAGCCCTATGCCTAATATGCCTTCCATCTCAGAACATGAGAGGTGGTCCTCAGGAGGCAACCTTACTGCTGTTGTCCATAGCCCTGCACTGGGGGAATCCTCTCCCAAATAGTTATAGGGCTTTGAGAACCCCTTTACAGCCCTTGGCCCTTTTACACAGTGTAAAGGAGCCAGGAAAGGTAGGGGAGGATCTCTTCCTAAATCTTTTTGACTCAGTATTTCCTGCTCTCCATAACTTGCTGGTTCCACTTTGCAGGTGTTCATGTAAATATTTTCTTCTGGTTATAAGGTCCCATCCCTGGATCTTTCTTTTAATGCGGTGTTCAATTGGACCCAAACTCTGAAAGTAAAATTCACTCAAAACCAATACACTTTCCCTTGTTTCACATCAAGACCACATGAAACCACCAGTTTTCCACGAGTTCAGTGCAAAGCCTTCAAATGGCTCAGTTTCATGAACTTTTGACAAACCTGAGCTGAGTTTAGCATTCATATCAAAAACCAAAAACAGATACGTTTCTCTATTATGTTTCCAGAAAATAATTTTTTTAAATAATATTTTCTTTGTCCTTTTGGGCTCTGATTATTGCACACAATCACTGCATCAAATGTATTTAATACAAACAAAGAGAATGAAGCCATAGTTATTTAGTAAAATTCTCATCCAAAGTTTTCCAAACTGGGACAAACTTTTCAAAAATGTGTGCCTAAAGTCAGGCTCCTAAATGCATATTAGTTTCTAAAATAAAAGTAGCATGGTTTTTTCAGACGTGCTGAGCCCCACTACCTCAGAGGGATTTTGTGGGCACTCAACACCTTTGAAAGTCACGCCACTTTTAAATAGGAGTCTCCATATGGATTTAGGAAACTAACTTTTAAGCATCTAAGTTTGAAAATTTTGGCCCTAGTATCTTTGCTTTCCTAACATGTTCTCAGTTTATAATCCACTACAAGTTGAACCAAGTTATTATTATAAGGCATGATGATGGGTATTTTCCACAGCTCTACATAAAACTCCAGGCAGTATGGTAGGATGCATTCAAACCCCACCCTCAGCCTGAATCTGAAAAGGGAGAAATATTGACTACCACAAATTATGTGAAGTGCTGGTTAACCTTTTCCAGAATTAACATCATTTCCTTTGGGACTGGAATGGAGCCTGTCATAAGTTACAGCTTTTATCCAGCACAGTAGATCTCATGCAGTCTGGCAAAGGTTCTTCTTTGGCAATTAATTCTATGTTTTATTCATCCCAGAATCCTAGCAGAGTGCATTGCTAACCACATTATGAAGCTCCAGTATTGCAAATAAAGGTGCTTTTTGCATACCAATCAGACTGTTTCTTTTCAGGGAAAATGAATTTTGCTCTGTATTTATCTCACTAATTGCATTCATAGCATTATAGACAAAATATCTTGCACCTCAGATTTACATTATGCAAAAACCTAATCTCTGCAAGTTACTAAATGAAAAGTGCACCATACGGTGCCTCCTGAGACCAGAAAATACATTGTTAGAACTGCCAATCCATATAAATTAGATTTATCAGGAAAAAGAGCTAAGATACCATAAACTATCTGAGAATAATCACTTTGGCGCATGTGTGCGCTGTAAATTCACTACTTAGCAGAAAAGTAGGACAGCTGACCAAGCATATGTTGCTGAATTTATGTCCCCACAATAATTATAAAAATGAAGAGAGAGTATTCTTCTTCCCACTTGAGTTATATTAAAGAAATAATATAATATTCCATGGGACTGTGAGTGCGCTCCCACTTAACTCTCCCAAATACCTCGAAGACTCCGTACAGTTCATAAGTAAGGTTAGTGGGTTTTCATTGCCCCACTGCAACCTGAAAAATGAAAATCAACCATAAAAAAAGTGTCTAGAGTATGTTTCAACCCCCAGACAGGCTGGCTGTTGTAGAGACAGTTACAATTCAGGGGCCAAGACCTCATTCAAGCAAAGCTCCCATTGACGTCAATGGGTGTTTTCCTTGTGGCTGTTCTGAATAAAGACTCCAGGACTGAGCCCCAGGTTGAATGCTGAAGTCTGGGAAAAGTCGATACTGTATTTTATGTAGCTAAGCATTGCCATGGATTTTTAAGTAATGGTTTGTGCTGTAATTGGTGTTCACAGTTCCTTCTCTACCAGCTTAGGCAGTGTGTAAAGCACGCTTAGTGTGGATCTACAAGAGAACAAAATGAGAGTGCATTAGAGACAGTGTTTTCATACTAAAATTCCCTTTCATTTTTAATTCATTCTAAAGGTCCCTGATTACTGAAATGACTCAGGGTTGGTGCATCATTATTTCACAGACCTTATTTCAAAGTGTCAGCTATTTAGATTCTTGAAATGAAACAGTGGCAGATAGTGAGCCAAATGTACCCTTTTTGCAGGTCTGTTTCCTCTCTGGTGGACTCTGTGCCACCATGTGCTTGGCACCTCAATTTATGCTATGAATGCCAAAGACAATGGATACTTGGGGGATTCTGGCACAGATAATATCAGCAGAGGCATAAGGAGATATATTGGAGAAGGTGACAGTGGTCGGTCATTTGTGTAGCTAGATCAAATGGGATTTATAAAACTGCCCACTTTGCTGGCATGCACACAAACCATAAACTGCACAAGCTAACTGAAATTTGTATGTGCATATCTGCATGTGACACGCAAATCCTAACTTGCATTCACAAAAGTTTTTAAAATCTTTCCCTTAATTATGTACTGTTGGGAGGCCCTTTGTTTAAATGTAAATCTTGTAATGAATTAATTTATTTAGGTAAGTCGCTTTTTATGGCACTCATCATTGACCCAGTATCTGAGAGACTCACAAATGTTAATGAATTTACTCAACCAAAACCTCTGAGAGGTAGGGAAATATTATTATCCTCATTATAGAGTTGGAGAAGTGAGGCACAGAGAGATTACCAGAACTGTCAGATGTCATATAGGAAGTCTGTGAAAAGCCACAAACAGAATCTAGGTCTCCTGTTTCCCTATCAATTACCTTAACCACAAGGCCATCCTGGAGGATGCAGAATAGGCAGGGAACCTAAGATCGTTCATTGGCAGTCAAGTTTTGAGGAGCGTTTAAAGACTTACTAGCAAATTCAGGTATGGATTGAGCTAATGTAGCTCAAGGAAATTGTGCCCACTTTCCCCAGTGTTGAGTTTTGCCCTCAACAGGAAATAATTTCATCAACAAAATACACAATGCAGTTTGCATTTTGTACTATTATACAGTATTTGTATTTATTTTTATCTCTGTGCAAGCTTATTCCATAATAAGCCTCTCTTTTGAATAAACAACATTGATTCTGCCTCATTAATGACCCAAATGAAATTATGGAACATTTCTGTTCAGGGGGTGTTCAGAGGGATAAGCCCACTGGACTGAAATCACTAACAAATGTTCCTCTGCAAAACAGAAATGGGTCCAGTTCTCCCAAAGCAAAATAAACCACTTTAATCATCCTGGCACTTAAAGAAAGAAAGAAAATACCATTGTCCAAAAAAATTATCATTCAGCCCATTTGCTTTAGAGAATCCAGGGGAGATGTTATGAATATTGGGCCGTTTACCTCTGATAAGCTAATTAATGCAAATATCACATATATATTCCATCCCATCTTCACAGCTTTTGTTTCTTTGTTTTATGGGTCTGAAATCCTATTTAATATGCATTTGCTTTGACAAAGAAACACGAAAGGAGAAAGAAATGGAGGTGCTTCTTTTTCTAAATCAACTTGGGGACGTCTACTGTAGCCTCTTATTTACAGCCAGTTTTGAGCAATTCCTTAAATATACTGCACTGACTTCAAAATGTCATCTCCATAAAATATAAATGCTTTGTGATCTTCAAGGGAAATTTTTCTGTGCCACAGAATATTTTCTCCACCATGGAACATTTAGGAAAGACTTACAAATGACAGACATAGGCACATTTGGAAAAGGAAGCTGGAATTACTTGTATATCAACATTGTCTACAATAATTTGAAAAGTTTAAACACTAAAGAGAGAGTTGTCTCTGATAGGCCAAGAGATATAAATAGAAATTATAAGGTCAGTGGAGTTAAACCAAAGAAAAATTTGGACCAATAGGTGAACTTTTTTCCTCTCAAACTTTAAATCTCACTTTCTGTCATACAGTTCTAGCCATTTACTGGTTCCCAAGTGTGGTATGTTGATGTTAATCACTGTTTCTTCTTTCATATCTACCTACTCTGTAGCTTTGGAAGTCAGTCTGAAATGGATGGAAACATTTTATGCTGTGATTAAATGTGTCCATCAGATCATAACCTTCATACTAATGAAGCAATAGTAATACCTAACTGTGATATAGTGCTTTTAATTAGTAGATCTCAAAGCACTTGACAAAGGAGGTAACCATCATAAACACCATTTTATAGAAGGGTAAACTGAAAGACCAAAAGGAGAAATGACTCATACAAAGCCACCCAGCAAGCCGGTGTCTAAACCAGGAATAGAACTCAGGGCTCCTAAGTCCCAATCAGTACTCTATCCATTTAGCAACACTGCCGCCCATCTCTGCTTTAAACTAGTGATTCACTACCCTGGAGATCCTGGCAGGCTACCCACACAGACTGCAGTTATGCAAAGTGAGATATGAGTGAAATATCCTTTTTCATGATTCTACTTACAGTTTAAATGGTGTAGAAAGCATGAAAGGTCAAGAGTGAAGTTATGCCAGAAGGATTTGAATGTTGAAGGGGGAGCTAATGCTGTGCATCGTTTCAAGGTAAGCAGCAGTTGGCAGTGTATTGGAACTTTCTCAGGAATGGCACATTAATTCGTCATTACCCGAAACCAGCCCTGGATGAAACTAAATGGATCATAAAAGGATTAATAAAGACCCTACTATTTTCTTTTCAGAAATAAAATATTTAGGTTTAATAAAATCAAAAAGATTTAAGTGTCTTTTCATGCACACTTCTTTACATTACCTTACCATTCTTTTTACCATGGACCCTATGTGGCTGCTAAGAGGCTTGGTAATCAAGATCATCAGATGCTCAGAGAATTTTTTTTTTTAACTACAGGACAGTGACAGGTTTAGGAAAGAGCTAATTTAAACTTCATGGTGTCCATTCATTTTGATCTTCCCAGTAACAGCTGGGTGAACTTTTCACAGCGAAGTGAACAGTTTAACTAGTGAAATTCATCCATTTTCCCCTTCTACAAATAGTTGGTATACAAGCTTGATTTTTACAAATTTTTAATTATTCAATCATGCCATGCAAATAAATTTCAGCCTAGAGCTGGGAGAATACAACAAAAAATATATTTGTGAACATTCTTGAGAATAGAACCCACTGATGAACTTTGCTACCATTCACAACTTCTTTTATTTTCAAATATTAGGCTGAGAGGTTTTACCTGCAAGAGTATTTGTGAAAAGCAAAAGTGATGTGAATACTAGAGTAATGATACGAATGCTCTCATATCCATTCTGAAAATATTCATTATTTAATTCATAAGTTTTGTTGAACAGTTATGAGTGTTTAAAAATGTGTGTCCAGATGGTCCTTTGAAAGATATTGTCAAGTATTTTATACAGATTTTAAAATTATTTTATTTGCTCTCCTGGATGAAATCTTCTTTGGAGCTTAAATAGAACATTTATTTTCCTATTGATTCTTTTTATATCAGCACAGTGCTAGGATTAGGGTGACCATACATCCAGTTTTGGCTGGGATAGTCGCTTTTTTAAGCCATGTCCTGGTCATCTTTTTTGTACCATTTACTCTTGCCAACTGATGATCAGTTGGGTGCAGAGAAACGTGCGGGGGATCAGGTGGCGATGCTAGCCCTGTGGAGGAGGGGGAAAGGAAACAGGGCTCCAGCAAGCAGTGACGCCAGTTGCACAACAGGGAGGGAAGAGGGGATATATTCACTTAGAATCAATTAAACTCAAGCAAGGTGAAAATGTGCAATTATTGGAAATATGTGGAGTGAGCTGAGTATCATTTAAGTACTGACAGTCCACAGGTACTTGCAGAGACTGCAGGTGGAAGGCCACTTAGACGTATCAATCCACTGGACATTTCACCACCCATAAATAGGACCATAAACCTACAGGAGTTCCCACCAAACCTGCTCAGGTGAGACTGTCCATCAAGAAGCCCCTCCGGGCCGTCCTTAGGATTTATGGGGCCCTACGCAGTATTATTAAACAAGTGCCCCTATGCTCCACTGAAGGCAGTCCCCAGCCGGCACCGCTGACCCCAGTGTGTCAAGGGGGCACAGCCCCCACCCCCGCCTGCGGACCCGCAGAATCCTGCTCATTGCTGACACACACTGAACTTCATATGCAGCAGATGCTGCAGCAGTGGCTCAAGGCAGGCTTCATGCTGTCACATGTGGGCTTCATCTTGCCTGAGCTCACGGCCCTCCTGCAGCCCCTCACCACTCCTCGCTCACCATGAGCATTTTGATAGGAAGTACCAAGCAGTAATAACAATAATACGTGTGTGTGTGTGTGCATGTATGGTGTGTGAGAGACAGGCTCCGGTTGAGCTCCTGCCGGCATGCCTGCGGCAGGTCCACCGGAGCCCGGGACGAGCGGACCTGCCGCAGGCATGCCGGCGGGAGCTCCACCGGAGCCAAATGCCCCCCCGGGAAACGGCCGCCCCAAGCGCCTGCTTGGCGCGCTGGTGCCTAGAGCCGCCCCTGGTGAGAGATAGCCAGTGCATGTGAAAGACACAGAGAGAGCCAGTGAGTGTGTGACTGTGTGTTGGGGGACTGTGTGTGTGTGTGTGTGAGAGAGAGAGAGAGAAACTGTGTTGGGGGACTACGACTTGTGAGAGGCAGAGTGTATAAGGGTGTGAGAGCCAGTCTGTGTGTGAGAAAGTGTGTGTGTGGCCCTGGCCTGGCCCTTGCCGGAGACCGACCTACGGAGGCAGGCAGGGTAAAGGGAGGGACTCCACTCCTGGCGGCAGTGGGCCAGGCAGCCGCACAACCAGTGACCGGCCACGCCGCTCTGGGCTCCGCAGGGCTGGAGTGGCAGATCCAGAGGCTGGAGCCCTCAGCAGGCCAGCTGTGGAGCGAGTGAGGGAGGAGGCGGGGTTGGGGGCAGGGAAAAGCTCGCCAGCCCAGCACAGGGGAGGGGCCAGAGAAGAGAGGATTCCAGCCACGGCCAGCAAGGAGAATGGTATCTCAAATTTTTGGGTGCCCTTCGCAGCCACGTATGCCTAAGGACAGCCCTGAAGCCCATGCTCATTCCCTTCACACTCATATAGTGAACATTTTTCTTCTCTATGAAAGCAGAGTCATGATCATTCTGTGCACATCAGATCCCATCTACACAAAAGAGTCCCATGTACCTGAATGTATGTATCCAGCATGAGACAGACACTGGGTCAGAAAAAAAATGGCTATATCTTCTCTTCAGGTTTTTTTCAGGACCACTTTGTCTCTCCTATGAATCCAGCCTTGTGTGATGCCCCCTTGACCTCCATGTTATGTCCATGAACTGCATCACTAGCAAAATGACAGGTTTCCAATAAAATATTTACTGAAAATCTACATGCTGTCTTTTCTGATTAGATTCTGTAATGCACGAAACAATCTGTAATGGAGACTGCTGGCAAGTGAGGCTTCAGCACAGCACAGATACATCTGCCAGAGTGCAGATAAAAGGCATCCCCTCAGTATCCCTTCATATTAATCATCCAGATCTCCATTTGAAGAAAGATGCCAAAGGGCCTGCTCCTTGCATGTGCTTCACTTACAGAGTGAATGAAACAGAAGAAGACAAGATTTAATATTGCAGCTAGAGTCCCTTTTGCATCAAGAGTTTATTCACAGATTCCCAGGTACAGGGTTGAGACCCTGATGGGTTATCAAAGCCCAGAGATGATTTCTAGTATTCTTACAATATCACCAATTGGATGGGATTCCCCCCTTTTCAACTCATCTTTCCTGTGTGCTCCTCTCTCTCTGAGAGAAAGAGAGAGAGAGAGATTGAAAATAAGTTGTGCAATTGTCAGATTCAGATCAGCATCTCCTTATATGTATGTGCAGAGCCAAACACATCATTAATGCTCAGCAATTCATAATAAAGAAGATATAATAATGATTAAGGGTGCAGTTCTCCTCTCAGATCTGCACGGTAAATCTTGCCTCTGATATTCTCCCAATGAGTGTGAGGCACATGTAAGGAGATAAGAATATAGGAGTCAAGATCTGACATGTGGATCAAGAGGAGAATTTTGCCAGAAGAGTCTATTATTTTCTATCCAGAGGGGCACACCTTATCTGACAAAATTGCCATGTACACTGTTAGGTTTGCATTAAAGACAGTAAATCACATTTACTATGTAATGAGTTGAGTGGAATTAAACAACTGGGATTACGCCGTTATTAAAGTGAATAACTTGGAACAATTTTTTTTGGACAAGTCAAAATCCATCTTCTTAAGCTCCTTTTGTCTTGCACATGAACACAGCTGTGACACTGAAATGGTATAAACATCAATATAACATAAGCCAGCCTCAGGGAACTACTGGCTGGAATAATTCAGGGGACCAGACTCCATATTCTGTGCCCAGTCTGTAGAATAACTTGGCTCGCAAATTTGGGGGAGAGAAAGGGGCAAACAGCACAGACACTTATCGAGGTGCAAACTCCTCATCATGAGATGTTTCTTCATTCCTTCCTACCCCCTGCCACCACCAAGACTCTAAACAACTCCCGCTCCACAAACATTCCCTCCCTCACTCCTCCTTCCATATTTCCAGTGTCTTCTCCCTTTACACCAAACATCCCACATTCTCCCCTCTCCTCTCCCCAAAACACAGTTTCTCCTCCCCTAGCCAGGGTTCCCTCCCTACTGCCCCCCATCAAGGTCACCCCTGAGGCTGTATTCCCATAGCACACAGCCTCAAGTGTATTCTCCTCTCCACAAGGTTCAATATCTTCCTCATACGTGAGCCCATTGCTTCTCTGGAGCCAGCTCAGACCCCCATGTGCTGTGCACTCAGAACCATTAAGGAGGTCAGGGAGAGAGCTCTGACTTGAGAGGCAGCCCATGGAGGCAGGAGGTGCAATTGCAGCTTCCTACTGCCTGCCCCGCTGATCAGAAAAATAGGCATATATAGGGCACCACATAGCTCATGCTCATAATTCTAGTAATTTGGTGTAATTTACACTCTGTGGAGCCAGAAGATATAAATTAAATTTCCCCACCACGTAAGGGGGACCTGGTAACTTGGTAACCATCTTTATATGACCTGACACTTTCTTGTATAAAGGATTCTTGTGACCCTCCTCAGTTGTTTGCAGCAGAACTTTGCTATGTGTCAGGGCATATGCCCTTGGGCTACAGAAAAATGCCTTTCTTCTGTTCCATGAAATTCCATTCAGATTCAGTGAGATGTTAGGTGTTAAAAATTTTCCTTCTTCCACTTAGGACAATTTTGGCCAACTGCCAAAATCACTGACCATCCTAAGGCCAGGCGCATGCTGCCACCGAAGCAGAAGCAGTAGTAGCATACACTTCACTGGGAATACCAGGGAGCTACCGGAGCAGCTGAGGGGATGTGGCTTAGAGAAGAGACCCCAGCTGTATCCCTTCCCTTTGTAAACTCACAGACTTAGCACATTGCCCCAGTGATCCAGTTACTTCCCCACCTCCATCCCAGGGGCACCATCTAGGGGCAGAGCTTCCCCAACTCCTGGGCGTGGAGAGAGAGAGAGGGAGATATGGGCTGGGCTGGTTTCCCACCAACCAGCCAGGTGCAGTGTGGGACATGGGTCACTTGCTAGTTTGACTAGAAAAATGGTGGAGTCTCTGTAACTTGAAGTCTTTTAAATCAAGATGTGAAGACTTCGGTAATTCAGCCAGAGGTTGTGGACCTATTACAGGAAGGGCTGGATGAGGTTCTGTGTCCTGCAGTGTGCAGAAGGTCTGACTAGATTATCATTATGGTCCCTTACAGCCTTAAAGTCTATAAGATCCAGTACATGGCACCAGCAGCCAATCACCCCTCTGAGGCAACACATGAGGCAGGAGATCCCCCAATTCAAGGGGCAGTGGAGAGAAAGAACCAGGTTAAGCTGGGATACCCCTTGACTGGTCCCTCAACCCAGAACCCATCTCCCTGCTCTGGAAAAACAACTTTCTCCTACTGCCAGCTGTTGTTAGATCTGTAGATCAAGAAGCAGCAGTCTCTGCTGCAATGAGGAGTTCCCAGGCTTCCAATGCAGCTGGTGATGCATCAGAATGCAGGGGTTGTTACAGCTGTACATAATAGAATTTGTTTTAAAAATGTTATCTCTGTTGCAAAATCAAGCACTCACACATTAGTACTTGCCAGATTTTTATGGTTGCCTGTGCAACTGTAATTCTACACCCTTGCACATATGCGTTACAATTCAATCTTTAATTACATGATAACATACTATTTTTTCCAGAGGACCCCGCCTCAGTCAGTGCACAAGTGGGCAGAATTCAGGTTGCGCACACCACCTTAAATCTGGTATTTCCTAACTTTTAAGTGCTTTACTATGCAACCTAAATGACACTCTTAACACAGTTTTTAGGTGTACCCTGCTCTTAGACATCTGTAGAGTGAATGTACATAGCTCTAAAGGAGTCTACTTTATAGTGCAGAGGTGGGCAAACTACAGCCTGCAGGCCACATCCAGCCCGCGTGACGGTCCTGGCCAGCCCTTGAGCTCCCGGACGGGGAGGCTAGCCCCCAGCCCCGCCCCCACAGCCTCAGCTCACCGTGCCGCCAGCGCTCTGGGCGGCGGGGCTGCGAGCTCCTGCCAGGCAGCGCAGCTGCGAGAGCTGCCGGGTGTAGTGTATTAAATTGCTCTCCGTAGGAACGTGCTACTTACCGAGCACCAGGACCGGCAGCTGTAAGTAGTACACCGTAAGTAGCACATTCCTACAGGGAGCAATTTAATGCACTACCCCCCGGTAGGGAAGGCTGTGCCTCCCCAAACAGCCTGGCCCCCACCTCCATCCACCCCCTCCCACTTCCTGCCCCCTGACTGCCCCCCTCAGAACCTCCAACTCATCCAACCCCCCTGCTCCTTGTCCCCTGACTACCCCCTCTCTCCTAACTGCCCCCTGGGACCCCACCGCTCTATCCAACCCCCATCTTATCCAACCCCCCCCTGCTCCCTATCCCCTGACTGCCCCAACCCCTATCCACACCCCTGACAGGCCCCCCAGGACTCCCACGCTTATCCAACCCCCCCTGCTCCCTGTCCCCTGACTGCCCCCCAGGACCCTCTGCCCCTTATCCAATCCCCCCACTTCCCATCCCCTTAGCATGCCACTCAGAGCACCAGGACTGGCAGCTGTAAGTAGCACATTCCCATGGGGAGCATTTAATACAATATACTGGCCCTCCATACAGTTTCGGAACCCCGATGTGGCCCTCAGGCCAAAAGGTTTGCCCACCCCTGTTATAGTGTATTGCCAGAGCCTTTCCCCACTGCCAGAGTCTTTTCCTGCAACAGAGAAAGGCTCCAGCAGCTGGGAGGCAGAAGTACACCACAATGCTAAAAACAGAAGAGTGGACAGGAAGGCACGGCCTGGGTGGGTAGAGAGCTGCATAGGGTATGTACTCGGATATATGCCCACAACCTTCAGGAATGTCTGCATTCTACTCACCTAAGTTGGGCCTCACCATCTACACTGCTACTTAAACCAGTGCCAAAGGGGCTACCCGAGTACATACTCTATACGCCACCGAAAGCAGTGTGCAGTGTAGATGTAGCCTAAGGAAGTCTAAATAAGTAAATAAATACAAAGGAGTCTAAGGAAGTCTTAGTTTATATAACATACCCATTAATGGGATCAGAAGAAAGTGCAAATTGCATCAATTTAGACCCCATCCACACTTGTTTAGATTCCCATTGAAATTCAGCCTTCAGGATCTATTTCTGATGAGCAGAAACCTACAATGGGTTTTATTCAAAGTCACCACTAATTCCAACGTATGCTAGTCCAGAAATCTTTAGCTGCCACTCTTGATATGTGTTAGCTACTTAAGCTAAACAATCTGTTCCTCCTTGTATTTAGCTGTGATTGTATTTAGCTCTGATTAGGTTTCCCAGACCTGAAGAAGAGCTCTGTCTCTCTCACCAACAAAAGCTGGTCTAATAAAAGATGTTACCTGACTCACCTTGTCACCCTTGATATCTGACAATTTCAGGTTAAACCCCAAACCAGAAATTCCCTACATTTCAACAAGACAAGGTGGGTGAGGTAATTTCTTTTATTGGACCAACTTCTGCAATAAAAAATGTACTAATAATAAAATGAAATAAAACAAAAGAACAGATATTACTTCACCCACCTTGTCTCCCTAATAACTGGGACCAACACTGCTACAATACTGTAAACTACATTTCAATAGTTGAGCCCTACAAGTAAATTACTGTTAAATTGGTTATTTTTACTGCAATAATATGTTTGTTAAATTCCTGCTATGCTTTTGACCTGTGAAAATGTTGGGTTTTTTTACAGCGAAAGCAGAGTGCCTACACCTTACGGTGCTGGGGAGAGGAAAGCCTGCAGGATTGTTTGAAAGGATGCTTTAGCAGCTGATGCCAGTTAGCCTGGGGAGCTTAGGCGATCTAAAAGCCTGAATAACTCTTAAATTCTTCTTGCTAGAGACACAAAGAAGAGGAAGAAGCTGTTTTGCTTTTCCATAGCATCTTTCATCTCAGGATCTGAAGAAAGCACTTTAACATTAATTATACCTCACAACACCTCTGCAAGATAGGGGCAGTGAAATGCATAAATTTCAGTACAGAGCTATTTGTCCACAGTCACAGACTGGATCAAGTGACAGATTTGAAAATAGGGGGTGCCGGTCCTGTCAGCTTGTACCTTCTCAAATCCCTTTGCTACACCTTTTTCCTAACAACCTGGCACACAGGTGAATGGAACCACATGTATCAACAACAGCACATCAGTCCCTTGTGCACCAAATTAATAGTCAATAGCTGATGAAGGAACAGAGCTTTTCCATCTCTAATATCTATGACTGACATTCACTGATCAATCTTCTAATCAGCCATCACGAGCTTTCTCTCTACAGATGTTTAACTGAAATAACAATCTCTTTAGACTGATGGGAGACATAACATACTGCTATTTTTTTCATGCCATTTTAAACAGTTAATGTAGCAGCTCTGGATTCAGTTGCTCCTTTGCACAAATGACACCTATCTGGTTTCATGCAAGTTTTGCATTCTTCCACATGCAGAGACAGATGGCTCAATCAATCACTGCCTGGCAGGTGGATCCTACTTACAAAACTGGGGGAAATGGCAGCCTTCTTGACAGCCCTGATGTCCTACTATCTCCACCTCTTGGCTTGAAATTTATCATAGGCGAGCGAACAAAATCACACTTGAAGCCTGTGCACAAGCATTTTTTTGCATTGGCATAACAGCTTAAGGAGGACAGCCAGAACAACTGTATGAACTATGAATTTCTATTTCTCTTGCTCTTTTGTTGTTGTTGTTCACTGTCAACTTTTTAATTACCCAAAGTAATGCACATTGGAAAACATAATCCCAACTATACATATAAAACAATGGGGTCTAAATTAGCTGTTACCACTCAAGAAAGAGATCTTGGAGTCATTGTGGATAGTTCTCTGAAAACATCCACTCAGTGTGCAGTGGCAGTCAAAAAAACTAAAAGAATATTGGGAATCATTAAGAAAGGAATAGATAAGAAGACAGAAAATATCATATTGCCTCTAAATAAACCCATGGTATGTCCACATCTTGAATACTGCGTGCAGATCTGGTTGCCCCATCTCAAAAAAGATATATTGGAATTGGAAAAGGTACAGAAAAGGCCAGCAAAAATTATTAGGGGTATGGAACAGCTTCCATATGAGAAGAGATTAATAAGATTGGGACTTTTCAGCTTGGAAAATGACGATTAAGGGGGAATATGATAGAGGCCTATAAAATCATGACTGGTGTGAAGGAGAAAGTAAATAAGGAAGTATTATTTACTTCTTCCATAACACAAGAACTAGGGGTCACCAAGTGAAATTAATAGGCAGCAGGTTTAAAACAAACAAAAGGAAGTATTTTTTTATACAATGCATAGTCAGCCTGTGGAACTCTTTGCCAGAGGATGTTGTAAAGGCCAGGACTATAATAGGGTTCAAAAAAGAACTAGATAAGTTCATGGAGGATAGGTCCATCAATGTCTATTAGCCAGGAAGGGTAGGGAAAGCATCCCTACTTTGTTAGGTTTCCACTTCTGCTTAAATGAAGCAAGACTAAAGACAGGTTAAAGCAATACAAGAAGCCAGAATCTCAGTTAGGCTGAGCTCTAAACCACCTTTCCACTCCCCTGATCCTGGACACACAAAAGGCTATTTTGGCCCCTAACATAATTTGATAAAGCTCAAAGGCAGCTCTAATGTATGCCAGCTGGAACTCTGGCTCCACCTCTCCTGTCCCTGGCATACCCCTTATGCTGAGAAGAAGGGAAAAGCAGGAGGTGTAAGGTCAACATAGCTGGCTGTACACCAGCTGAGAATTTCCCCGTGTTCAGAGAATTCTCAATAGCTCCTTGAGGCCTGATTTAAGATCCCTTTGTGCCACTCTGGCAGTTCAAACAGAATTTAGTAGGAGGTGAGGATCTGGGCCAAATTTTACTTAAATAGATCATTCTTAACAGGCTCCTGTAGTTAACTGACAAATTCCTCACCCACCTCAGGAAGGCATAGGTTGTGCAGAACTCTGATAACAGGCATCATTCTTCTAGCTAAGGAGGAGAGTGTCATTACAATGCCTCTGATCAACAGCAATAATACTAGTCCCCATGTAGAAATATCATGACAGCCTTTTTCTGTTCCCTTACACCTCTATTTATAATTATTCCCTTATCAACATGCTCAGGCATGAATACATTGAATAACAAGTATGTTTGCCAGTATTTGTATTTTATTTTTCAGGGAAGAGACAGTCCAAAGATAGGTGAGTTAACTGAAAACAGTTTAGGACATGTATATGCAGTGTAGTTGTAGCTGTGTCAGTCCAAGGATATTAGAGAGACAAGGTGGGTGAGATAGTATCTTTTATTGGACCAACTTCTGTTGGTGAGAGAGAAAAACTTTTGAGCCACACAGAGCTCTTGGAAGCTCCTGTCTGTCTCATCAACAGAAGTTGGTCCAATAAAAGATATTACTTCACCCGCCTTGTCACTCTAGGACATGAATAGGCAGGTAATATCACATTTCTGATTCTGCTGTAGAAAGCATTACATTCCTCACTCTGTAGCTAACTCAAAGGAAGTAGGCACAGAGTGTAGCCTGTTATTCTCTTACTTCGGCTGCTCAGGCAAAGAGCCACAGCATCTCAAAGCTGCTTTAATTGTCAGATTAAAACTAAAGGTGATTTATTAGACATCCTGGCAGCATAGGAACAGTACAGTGCATCCCCAACACATAAAATCCTGTGGTTACCTCACAGATAATAAACTCACTTTTTGCCCACTTGACTTGGCATAGAGAGAGCCGAGTCCTGTAGTTTAGTGGTTCTCAGCTTTTCCCATACCATGAAACCACGTTAGAACAGAAAAAGTTTGCTGCTGCTGACACAGTTCTGGGTCTCCCCTCTCATTTATCCATAAAGCCATGAAGGGTGGATGTGTTCACGACACCCCTGGAAGTCACCACTTCCCAGGCTAAGAACCTATGGTGTAACTTGCAGGCAGGCCTTATTCCAGAGAAACTCCCATTGGAGTCAATCAGAGCAAACTTCCACTGAGTAAAAACAAGGGCCCAAGTCACACCCTTAAGGCCTGTTTCCACTTATCAGGGGATCGACGTGCGGCAATTGATCCACCAGGGATCGATTTAGCGGGTTTAGTGAAGACTCGCTAAATCGACTGCTGATTGCTCTCCCGTCGACTCTGATACTCCACTGGAACGAAACATAAGGTAAGTCGATGGGAGAATTTCTCCCATCGACCCAGTGTGGTGCAGACACCACAAAAGGTTGACCTAAGATACGTCGACTACGTTATTCTCGTAGCTGGAGTTGCGTAACTTGGATCAACTGAGCCCCATAGTGTAGACCTGCCCTTAGATTCTGCACAGGAATGCCCTACATAGTAGGGGCAGCACTTTCCCTTCTTTCCCCTGCTGATCTGCAAATGGGGAGGGGAGGATTAGCCCCTGTGTCTTGGGTTGACAGTAATCAGAAGAAATGCCCAATGGTAGCATACAGGTTTTCTCTGAAGAATCAACTCCCTCTGAGGAGGATATTGTTAGCCAATGTCCCTGAAGGTCCACACGTTGGAGGCAATTTGGGGAGGAGGGGGAGTTCTCAGCCAGAAAACTCATTTGTCACCTATCCTGAGTCCCATCATTAAAGATGGCCCAACTATCTGTAGTGAGCAATATATGACACACTTAGATTGTTTTTCTGCTTATGAGCTGACTGCAATTAGATGTTGATATTTACATATGTTCATTATGCATAATTATTTGATGAACATATGACAGTCTCAGGGTGTTTGGCAAACGGTCACCTCCCCATGTTTTTGAGTATTCATTAGTCTTGTTGTGTGGTTGGTCACCTAAATCACATGGTCTATTATTTGTTATTCCAGATTGGATAATGGGAACGTTAAAAGAAGAGGATAAGCACTTCTAGCATGAGTAGCTAGTATCATTGTTCTCATGCGAATATAGACATTCCAATGAAAAACAGACTTTCCCCCCAAATGTTTGGTGAACAAAAAACTATTTGCATGAATCCACATGGAAAAATGAACAAAAAGGGTCCAAATATGTCTGAATTGAGAGCATCTAAGTAGACATTCACAAACACTGTTTCGCAGTATTTACTCACTATCCTTCTGTTAGTTTTATGAGGACAATTTCCCTACTACAGAACTGTGAGATACCAAATTCTGCTCTCACTTAGGAACTGTTTTGTCCTCCCAGGCCCAACTACACTGGGGTTATATGATGTGTAAACCAGATCACACTATGGCCCAAGACTTTTCATTTCTCATTGTCATCCTATTTATAACAGTAGAATTGCTTCAATCTGCATTAACTAGCACTGGAGTCTGTGCATGAATATTTGTGCATGAACATCTGTGCATGTTCGTCAAACTAGCTCTGCCAAAGCCAACTTGCCAGCTAACTCTGGTCATTCTGTCTCCATTAATATGAGTACATCGGCTAACACATCTGGATGTTCCATCCAAAAATTAAACTTTTGGCTTGAGCTGTCAGTACAAACGTATTAGCTCTCTAATGTTTATCTAACTGCTTGACAACTCTTTAGGTATGAAGATGGAATTTTGCCAACCAAAATTTTGTGTTTCATCCTTAATATAGACATTTGCTTTCAAGTACTCCACTTTACTGAATGAACAAATGAACTTGTTTATGTGAAATCTTCAGGGAAAATTTCCACATAATTTCAGTACATAATTGTTGTTTGTTTTCAGACTGCTACAGCACATCACCAGGATTAGATTGATATATTTAGAGGGTCTTCTATGTGGTACAATCTTTATACATCTTAAAACAGTGCTTACTTAGGACAATAACACTGAGGGATTAGGAAGATTAAAGTTTAATGAATTAAATGAGGTGAAGCCAAAATTTTCATGTCTAGATGCCTTAAGTGAAGCTTTTATATTCATACTTAAACATCTGATACATAAATATTATTTTTTTAAAAGTGAATTTACTTTCAGAGGTACTGAGCACCCCCAACTCCCACTGAATAACCTCAGTTTGTCAGTCAGTGCTCAGCACCCATGAAAATGAGTTTACTTTTATTTAGATACCTAAACATGAAGTTAACTTACCGTTAGGCATCCAAGTTTGAGAATTTTGTCCTTTCTCCATATGCCCCAATCCTGAAAACATGTCAAGTGACAGGAACTACTCACAGTTCATAAAGGTAAGTATGTGTGTGAGGATTTGCAGGATCCTGGGGGTATGGGTGAAATTCACCCCGTAAAAGGCTTATAAACCACTTACATCCCACTTAAAGATCTCCTCCTGCTCCCATTGAAGTCAGTCGGCAAAACTCCCACTTGCTTCAGTGGTTGAGGATTAAGCCCTTAGTCATTAAAAAAGGCGTAAATGGAATGTTGGCCTTTTGTTCTGGCCCTCTGCATAGAGGTTAATTATATCACCCACAAATCAGAAGTTTATTTAAAAATATATATTGTTAATTGATTTTAACTCTGAAAGGAAAAAGGCAGCAATTAATCAAAACTATGAATTCAGCACATGCCATGGCACAGTATCTATAAATCACAACTAACTTTTTTGGTCTAGACTGTAAAACCCAGTAGCACTGGCACCAGTGTGGGAGCGCAGTGTTTCTAGTACAGTATTGTGTGCTATTCATACCACCTCTTTCTGTTTAATCATTCCAGCAGTCAGCGCAACACATTTATTTTTACCTATTGCCTCTGCAAGCTGGGCTCGATTTATCTTCTGTTTATTAGATTCTTCTGGCTTTGATGGGCAAGCAGTAAAGTGATATAAATTCATTGTGCACCGCTGAAGTTCATTTTGATTTCTTTTGACTGGGCCATAATACAATTCTAGAGTGAATTTACAACCTCCCAAAATCAGGGCTGCCAAAACAAGAAAATCACATCACAGACCATGGAGGAGCAACGGGAGTGTTCAGTTCTTGCAAATTTTCCCTATTGGGAGAAAAAGGTAGTTTGGCCATAGGTGACAGATATGTACTGTTCCTAAAGGTGACATTTTATTTTTAACACATGTTTAGGTTCCTTGAATTTCAAGTACAATGTTTTCTTCCAAATTTTTTATGTTAAAACACATAAATCAATTGTTAAGTTAAGTCAGCTACTGTCTAGGCCATTCAAACTCAGAGATACTGCAGCACAGCATCACATTCTAAAATGCCACAGGAGTCTGTTCCCATGTATTCCATGAAAATGAAGGGAGGGAAATCTCTCAGACTTCTGCTTCTGAGGATGGGTTCCAGACAGACTTGAAGTCTCAACAAAACGTAGAAAGAAGCCAGTAGGGAGTAACAAAAAACAGGTCCCTCCCAACCATGACAGGAGTTGGCAAGTACATCTGTCTCTCAACAGATCAACACTTGCATAATTTCCTACTATATAAGAATATTATTTCTGAATATGTTTCACTTGTGATTTGCACACATGGTGGCTAATTCCAAGTTTCTCTCTACCAGAGTGTGCTTTGTTAAATTTATGAAACCAGCAGCAAGATTAATTGCACTAGTTTTGTATAAAGTATATATTTCAGAAGTTTTTTTTATTTTCAAACTCATAATCAGTGTGACAAGGTGTATCTCTATGTTTGCCCTTTTTACAAGACTATGATAAATTTTGTACAAGGTATGCCTTGTGAGGTATCATTTGAAAATTCATAATTTGCTGATCATCATTGTCCTGGTGAAATGGCAGGTTGTGCCATTAAGGTTGTGTGGCAACTGTAAGGTTATAAAATTCTATTGTAAGACATTGCTGAGACATGTTCCAAGTTTAGAAAAGTAGGCACAAACCAGTTCCTCAGAGACAAAAGTCAAACTGACGCCTCAACCAGGTGTCAACAAAACCAAATGGACTATCATCTGGTTAAGCAGCAATTCTTTGTCAGGAAAAAGGGTGTGAACAAGAAATCTACATTTTGGCAATGAAACAGTTGGAGGTTCCCATTCCCACATACCTTCTGTCTCCTGAAACTCAGCTGGAGATGATAGTCAAAGAAAAAAAGGGGACTATAAGGGGAACAGATGCCCTAAAATACTCTTCCCTTTCTATCTGCGCATGGCATCAAAACACCTCAAGGACAAGGAAACTAACACTGAACTGGGGGACAGGTCCTGTCTGAAAGGATTCTTCCACCCTAGTTTCTCATTTCAGTCTCATTGGCCTCACCTAACCAATCCCAGTCTCCACTCCACTGGCTTCTCATCTGAGCCCCAGTCTCTTTGCACAGCAAGTCCTAGCCTCAGCCCTCAGGGTGCCCCATCCCAGTTTCCTCCTCCCAGCTTCTCATCTTATCTGTCTCACTCCCTCACCTTGGCCTCCAGTCCCCACCCCACCCCTACCCTCATTTCTCATCTGCTCACAGTCCCGATCTTCCTCCCTGGGATCCTCATCCAACTTGTGTCCTCCCTCTACCAGCTACTTAACCCACTCTCTTTGCCCAGTTTTTCCCTTGAACCCGAGCTCCTAATAGATCTACCTACAGACTGCTCTAACTTACATCACTGGGGTATGTGCCATTATGCCAGTGGAAAATCAGTGAATGCAGCTCTACCTTGCCTCCTTTCTGCCCCCATACACCAGGGATGGGGAGAAGGCAGTTGGCCCAGGGCCAACCTCATCAGCTTTACACCAACATGTTCCCCTCCACCAGGGGAATTCTCTGGGGGGCCCTCACAGCCAAAATATAGACCCTTTGCTCCACCTACGCGGTACAAGGGAGCCAGCTCATAATCTGGAATCTAGCCCAGTATCATTTTACACTTATTATTCCACCAGCAAAGGGGCCATATTTGACTGTTGTTTCAAAGTGCTAGATTTTGCACAGACTGGAGAACTGTGCAGGGCTCCCTCCTGACTCTTCTGCATTGGCTACCCAGATCTCAGCCTGGGCATTCCAGAGTAATCAGTACTATGGCCCAGATTGGAATCAATGGGTGTTATGCACTTAAATATCTTTGAAGATCTGGCCTGTCCATTTTCTCCCTACTGGAGTAAGCTGCTAGGGACAGGCAAGAAATATGTGAGCCTCAGCTTGCCCCCGCCCACCCAAACATATCTTCTAGCACAGGATAGCCGAGCAGTAAATTACTAGCTGCTCCCCTGGCTGTTTAGCACCTCAGTGCTTTGTTCCTCCTCCTCTATGTAAAGGATACAGTGGAATTTGCTTCTACCAGCATGTTGTTGAATGCAATATTGCAAATGGACCTGAGAAAAGGGCTGGATAATTCTGTGAGCTCTAGTCAACTGTATAGCCATGGAAGACAATGATGAGGGTAATCAAGCCTTATGGCTCTGGAAGTACTTTATGACCTTAAGAATTTTTTCTCCCTTCTTTAACTTCTATTACTTAGCACAAATGATGAAAACGAGGAGAGTTCATGTTCTGGTCCACTTGTTTGTTTGCCTTCCTCTGGAATGTCAAGAACTGGGCACCGCCAGAGACAGAGAGATAGCTTGGGGATGGGCATCACCCCTCCCTTCTTGTCCCAGCATGCCAAGCTTTGGAACAGTGTCTCTACATTTTCCCTATCCATTTTATTCCCGTTTTCCACTTCATTTTTCTTTTTTGCATCTTACTTTTTCTCTTTTTAATTTTTTTGCTCTTTTCCCCTCATTGCCTCCTGTCTCCCTATTCACCAGAAAGTCACCTGCTGGCTGCAACGTCATCCTACTGGCTCACACAACTGAGCTGAGACACAAGCCTGCCTAGCTCACTCCCCTCCACCCTGTTCCTCATCTCCACTCATTGGGCCACATCTAAAACACAGACCATAAACTCCTAGTGAAGGGACCATGCCTTTCCATATCTTCTGCAAAGTGCCAGGCATACTCTTTGGCCATGATAAAATAATACTCAACAACAACAACAGGAAATGTTGGTAAATGGTGACTTCTTAATAATCGGTGGAAGTGTGCAAATGAAGAGAAAAATGTGCTCAGTATTGAGAGAGGCTGCTCAGCTCAATGTCAAAGCCAGCCAGCTTCCCTTCAGCTGGCAGAGACTGCAAGTATAAAGTCCAGCTTACAAGGGTCTTTTGGGTCTTTGACAGGCTATAAAACAAAAGCATTCGGTAACATAAATCAAAAGGAATTATACAAGTTCCAGTTCTCTTGAGCGCGTAATAAAAACCGCATCTCTCCTGGCTCAGCTCTCTGTGCCAGAGCCAAATGTAGCAAACCACCAAGGAGAAGAGAGAGGAAATACTCACTCCCCAACCCTCACCCTTTTATATATTGGTCATCTTAACTGATCCCAGTAGATTCCCTCATCACTGAGTTCCCTCAACCAATCTCACCTGCTGGCACTTGCTTCCCATTCCTGGAAGCTGAGGCAACAAGTTCCCATCCTCTTGTTCCACAGAAAGATGTAATCCCTTCACAGCCAAGCCCTGTGTGGAGTTCCTACTTCCTGTCACAGTCACTAACTTGGCTCCAATTTAAAGTAGGGAATTAGCCTGTTTATGTTATAGATACAGGAAACTTTTTTGCTCTATAGAAGTTTCTTTTACTTTAACTTGTTCTGACTGGACTATATACAAATTATTCAAATAACTTGAAAAGCCAATATTATTAAATAAATCTTTTCCATTCATCAGCCTAAATGGCTGATCTGTTTGGGCATAACTGAACCATGCTCTCTTTATATGATGGAACTGCTACTTGGCTCTCCCGACTTGCAATTTCTTCTTCAAAATATTTGCTTTTAAATAGGTTAATTGTTTTCCTTTGCCCACATTGACTCTGTCATGAAGGTAAATGCACAGCTAAATTTAACACACATTTTCCCAGGGAAGAAAGTCATTTATCATTGCAAAAACTATAGCTGATCTAAGAACCATTAATAGCATGACAGCCAAGTGACCTATATATGGCAGGGCAAGACCACAATCAGCACAGGAGTCTCTACAAACACACAGCAAGCATGGTTTCACTTGGTTTGAGTTGCCACTTTGCTCCTCTCCCCTTCATACACCAACAAGTTTGCTCGCTTCCTTGTCTGAATGTATTATGTTATCTCCTGACAATAGTGTGATTGTGCACCACTAACTGTGTCAAGGTTCCTTCCCCACTCTGAACTCTAGGGTACAGATATGGGGACCTGCATGAGAACCTCTAAGCTTAACTACCAGCTTAGATCTGGTTTTGCTGCCACCACCCAAATTATTTATGAGTCATTTGGGAAACTCTGTCTACCTCCCCCTAGAATATCTCCCTCCCAAGTACTATAACCCTTCCCTGGGTAGCCTTGAGAGACTTTTCCACCAATTTCCTGGAGAACACTGATCCAAACCCTTGGATCTTAAAACAAGGAGAAATTAACCATTTCCCCTCCTTCCCCACCACCAATTCCTGGTGAGTCTAGATCCAACCCCCTTGGATCTTAAAACAAGGAAAAATCAATCAGGTTCTTAAAAAGAAGGCTTTTAATTAAAGAAAGAAAGGTTAAAAAATCATCTCTGTAAAATCACGATGGAAAATAACTTTACAGGGTAATCAGATTCAAAGAGCCCAGAGGAACCCCCTCTAGCCGTAGGTTCAAAGTTACGGCAAACAGAGGTAAACCCTCTAGCAAAAGGAACATTTACAAGTTGAGGAAACAAAGATAAAACTAACATGCCTTGCCTGGCTGTTACTTCCAAGTTTGAAATATAAGAGACTTGTTCAGAAAGATTTGGAGAGCATGGATTGAGACAAAAGCGTACAACCCACAAAACAAAGAGCACACAAACAAAAGCCTTCCCCCCACCAAGATTTGAAAGTATCTTGTCCCCTTATTGGTCCTTTGGGTCAGGTGTGAGCCAGGTTACCTGAGCTTCTTAACCCTTTACAGGTAAAAGGATTTTGGTGTCTCTGGCCAGGAGGGATTTTATAGTATTGTACACAGGAGGGCTGTTACCCTTCCCTTTATAGTTATGACAAACTGCACCCTTACACTATTATGATTACGTGACATCGGGAGGGGCTGAGAAGTCACTGAACATGTGTCAGTATCAATAAATTAGTTACACTTTCTCCAAGTGGCAACTCTAGAAATGACGTGGGTACAGTGAACTGCACTGTCCCTCCCACTGGAAAACATGGCTTAGGAAAACATATGCCCTTCTCATGTGCCACCAATAGGGTGACCAGATATCCCGATATTATCGGGACTGTCCTGATATTAGGGTCTTTATCTGATATAGGCAACCTATTACCCGCCCTCCCTCCTCTCGTCCTGATTTTTCACACTTGCTATCTGGTCACCCTAGGTCAAAATGGTTCACACTGGATCTTATATACAGCATTCACTACACATCAGCAACCACTGGAGGATACCTAACATCCAGATTTTGGAGACCCCTCCAGTGGCAAGGCACAGATGTTTTAATTGCTGGACTAATGTAAAATGTTCTAGGTATGTCCTAGTAGAACATCTGCTGTGCTGTAGAATGTGTTGGGTGCAATGTAACAGTCTAGTGATCACAATGGAATGTTAATATAACAATGCCAATGCAGCTGCTACAGTGGTGGATTAACAGTTAGTACAAAATCACCTGCCTCATGGGCCAAGCAATTCACTAGTACAACAGACTATAAACAAACTTCCTTGAAATGGGAAGCTAAACAGGCTATAAAAGAGTAACATATATTAACTCCCAACATACAGGAAGGCCCAGATTTTTTTTTAAATGGGGTGGGTAATTACCAAAATCGCATGCAATATATTATAGATATAGATAAAATTCTGAATCTTTGGCCTAAGTATGCTGGTGTAACTATGGTGTGCTGGGACCCTTAGGTCTCCCTGAAGGTTGCATAATTTAAAAGAACACTATCCTTCAAAAGTTTTAGCATACATCAGGCAATCACTACGCAGCACTCATCTGGCACTTCATACTGAGTGTTTTGGAAAGGGGCCAATAATTGTTTTCAAATCAGTGAAGCCTGCAAATCACTCCTGTGGGTCTCTCCTGTTGCTTCCCCCACCTCCTTCATCCATCACCTTGGAATGTCTCCTGCTCCCTCATCACTGAACAATATTTGAATAGTAGATCAAATGCTCAGAACACTGAAGTTTTGTATATTTTCCTGGGAATTGCTGGTTTCCCCTCCCCAGTATGTTTTCATGCTGCTCAGTTTGTCATCAAATAAGATCTTTTGTTAAGCAA
Organism: Mauremys reevesii; assembly: GCF_016161935.1. Lineage (NCBI taxonomy): Eukaryota > Metazoa > Chordata > Testudines > Geoemydidae > Mauremys > Mauremys reevesii. The sequence goes on along the minus strand of NC_052635.1, from coordinate 32,473,440 downwards.
AGCAATTGTTAATCAGGCCAATTCACCTGTAAGAATTCTGAACAAAATAAGATGACATTAGTGGCCTGTAAATATACCTGCTCAGCTCTCACAACCTAAGCAGGTTGGGGTGGTCAGTACATGGGAGACCTTCAAGGAAAAGAGAAAGTTACTCACCTTGTGCAGTAACGGAGGTTCTTCAAGATGTGTGTCCCTGTGGGTACTCCACTTTAGGTGTCGATGTGCCCCTGCACTTGTAGCCAGAGATTTATGGTAGCAGCTCCCGGTTGGGCCGCACATGCGCAGTCCCTGTTTCATGCCGCTCCAAGCAGTTAACTGGGGCTGTACGACCAACCCCCCGCCCATTCCTTCCTACTGCAGAGACTGGTTGATAGAACTCTGAAGCAGAGGAGAGGAGGAAGAGTAGTGGAGCACCCACAGGAACACACATCTCGAAGAACCTCTGTTACTGCACAAGGTGAGTAACTTTCCCTTCTTCTTCGAGTGGTGTCCCTGTGGGTGCTCCACTTTAGGTGACTTCAGAGTAGTGCCCTACGATGGAAGGAGGGGGCTTTGGAGTTGAAGTCATAGACGATGAAAGCAACATGTGACCAAACAGGGTATCGGAATATGTGTGTTGTTGCAACGCATAGTCTTGTGTAAAAGTGTGTGGTGAGGTCCAGGTTGCGGTCCTACACATTTCCACAATAGGGATGTTGTTGAGAAATGCTATGGAGGTTGAGAGACTCCTAGCAGAGTGCATACAGATCCTCACAGGGGGTTGTCATTCATACTGGAGATAACAGAGTTTAATGCAGTCTGATATCTATTTGGATAGGCGTTGTTTGGAAATGGCGTTGCCTTTGGATCTTCATGATGGAGATGAACAGTTTTGGAAACTTACAAAAAGATTTTATTCTATCGATATAAAAGCTGAGAGCCCTGTGGACATCCAAGAAGTATAATTTGGATTGTCGACTGTCTGTATGTGGTTTCAGAAAAAATGTAGGTAAGTATACATTTTGGTTAAGGTGAAAGGATGAAGCAACCTTAGGTAAAAACTGAGGGTGGGATCTGAGAGATACTTTATCTCTGAAAAAGATTGTATAGGGTGGGTCTGTCATGAGAGCAGCTAGTTCTCCCACTTGCCTGGCAGATGTAATGGCCACTGGGAATGTAACCTTCACAGAGAGGTGTAGTAACAAGCTTGTAGCTATGGGCTTGAAAGGGGGCCCAGTGAAGGTGTGGAGGACTAGGTTGAGGTCCCATAGTGGGGTAGGTTTTCTCACTTCCGGATAGAAGTTGGAGAGACCCTTTAGGAAGCGTTTAGTAATTGGATGTGTGAAAATAGAGAATCCATCAACTTTATGATGAAATGTCATGATGGCTGACAGGTGTACACAGATGGAACTCATGGAGAGGCCCATTTGTTTGAGTTCCAGTAGATAAGAGGTAAGGAGGTGGACACAGGTGTACTCTGTTTGCGATTCAAATCGTTTCCCCCTTGCCTGTTTATGTAGAACATACTGGCTACATTGTCTGTGAGGATCTGTACCGTTTTGTTTTGGACTAGTGGTAGGAAAGGAAAACAGGCATTTCAAACCGCTCGTAGTTCCAGCAGGTTGATATAAAGCTTGGACTCTGCTGGAGACCAGCAGGCCTGTACAGAATGTGTCTGTGCCCCCAGCCTAGGAGGGATGCATCCATGGTGATGGTGAGTGCTGGTGGATTCTGTAGAAATGGCATGTCCTTGCAGACGTTCTCTGGATTGGTCCACCATAACAGGGAGTCCTTGACTGCACTGGGCATGGTGAGGAGTTTGTTTATACTCTGCCTGTGAGGAATGTAATTTGTCTGTAACCAGGATTGAAGGTCTGGCAGACACCTGCGGACTGTTTCGCACTGTTGAGATCAAGTCAGTTAGAGTCAGAAGGGACTGACTTGATCATTTTGTTAGAAGGGAGGCAGTTGCTCCAAGGGAGTTGAGGTCCGCGCCAACGAATTCCAGGCATTGAACAGGTGTTAGAGTGGACTTTGGAAATTTATCTGAAGTCCTAAGGAGGTTAAGAGACTTATCTTATGTTGGGTGGAATCTATGGCTGTCTGTAGTGTTGGTGCTTTCAGCAGGCAGTCATCTACGTATGGGAATATCATTATTCCTTCTCTGCATAGGTAGGCCGCTACTACAGCTAGTACTTTGGAAAATACCCGTGGTGCCATGGAAAGGCCAAAGGGTAAAACTTTATAATGTAAATGGTCCTGTGCTATTGTAAACCATAGAAATTCTGATGTGAGGGATGGATAGATATATGAAAATGTGTCCTGAAGGTCGAGGGCTGAGAACCATTCCCCCGTCTCTAATGCTGGGATTATGTTGCTTAGCGTGACCATCTTGAATCTTTGTGTTTTTATGAACTTCTTGAGTCACTGTAGATTGAGAATAGGTCTCCAACCTCCTGTTTTTTTCTGCATGAGAAAGTAGTGGGAATAGAACCCCTTCCCCCTGTACTTGGTTGGTATGGGTTTTACTGCTCTCAGAGATATGAGATGGTTTACCTCTTCTCGCAGTAGATGTTCGTGAGAAGGGTCCCTGAAGAGGGACAGGGAAAGAGGGTGAGTAGGGGGTTTGCAGGTAAAGGGGATGGAGTAACCAGTTTTGATGATTTCTAATACCCATCTGTCCATGGTGATGGACTGCCAGATGGGGAAGAATGGAAGTAGGCAATCTCCAAAAATTTTGCCAGTTATAGATGTGCCAGCATTGAGAAAGATGGGATTCTCAAGCTCTTGACCAAGGCTTCAAATCTGTTGCCTAGAAGTTGATGTCTGAGAGGTAGTAGTTGAGGAAGCAGATTGCCGTCTCCTCTAAGTTTTCTGTTTCCGCCCCTGTTGATCATAGTACTTATTGCGTTGTGTACACGGAGGGGGTTGGAATCTTTGAGAAGTTTGATAATTGGTCTGCCGTCTCTTGTTCTTAGGTGTGTGGATGCACAGAGACCTCAGCGTGGCCCTCAAGTCTTTCAGGGTATGCAATAATTCGTCCGTTTTGTCCGCGAAGTGTTTGGAGCCTTTGACAGTAAATCTTCTACGGTGGACTGTACTGGCTTTGTAAAACTGCACAGATGAAGCCAGGAGGCTCTCCTCATAGCGACCGCTGTTACTGTGGATCTTGCTGTGGAATCAGAGGAGTCAAGGGCAGCTTGTAGCGCTATTCTGGTAATTAAGGTGGCCCTCTGTGATGAGTGCTTTGTACTGATCCTTTTTGTGTTCTGGAAGCATGTGCTTGGTGGGGCCTGCGTGGTGGGAGTAGCCACAGGAGAGGAATGTTGTGGTGAACGTCCTACATCCTCCTCTCTATCATCCTCTCCACTAGAGAATTGTGCTGAAAGATGTGGAGAGCTGGGTTGGCTAAGTACCGTGGGCACTGTGGTACCATCGGTGCCAAGAGGAGGAGACTGCAGTACTAACAAGACAGATAAGTCTTTGTGACAGAGGAACTGCTGCGACATGCCTGGTTTCAGTACCGATGGAGTGGTGGGGATCAGTACCGTATGCTAGGGTATGCTCATCGGCACTTGTGTGTGACTGGAGTGCATAATACCGGGCACTGCTACCATAAATCTCCAGCTACGAGTGCAGGGGTGCATCGACACCTAAAATGGAGCACCCACAGGGACACCACTTGAAGAAGAATCCAGGGTTTTGTATGAAATAGGGACAATTGTTCTGTAGGTGGAAACCTTCTCTCCAAGTCCAATCTGAACCAGTGCCCACATGTTATTTCAAGGAAAACATAGGACAGTCTACTCTTGTTACCTTTTGAGCCAAACTCAGTAAACACCTTGGGCTATATTTGTCCTGCTTGAAGGAATCACACACTAGGGAGGAATTTGGTCCATTATGTCACCAATTGCTATGACATTCCAGTATCTGATTTTGCCGATGGTTCCTGAATACAAACTATGTCACTGAGTCATTGTGTAGCAGCTTATGGTCAAAGGGTCAATAAAAAGATTGATTAAAGGGGTGTATCTTTGCTTCTCTGTTGTTTCAGAATCTTTTTAATACACTACTCTATATCTGGTTGCTCTGTCTCAATCATAAAGTGTTTATAGTTTGTACTGTATTGCTGAGATCTTGCAATAAAACAAGCATTTATGCAGCATATCCTGCAACAACATTCTGTTATGTTGGCTTCAGTGATTGTTCCACAGTGTTTAACCCTAATGATTTGCATTGTTGTGTGTGTGGTGCCTTGGGGAGGAGGAATTTGGTATTGACAGCTCTGAAGAATCAGATTCTCCTTTTGTCCACAAAGCAGGTATAGCATAGGCAGTGGTAGTGCAAGACTCAGACAACACCCCCCTCCCCCGATCCCTACCAGTATGCCTTACGCCTGACCTGGACAGAAGGTACTTCAGCCTCCCTGGTCCAGTAAGTCCTTGACCTTTATGCTGAAACTGTCATCACAGGTGTCAATTGGTGGCAATGCAGTTGAGCTGGTGGTTTTTGTGGGTGACCAAAGGATGAAAGATTGTGTCCCATTGCCAGTCTCCTCTGTGAGCTAGTCCTACCTCTCCCACCTGCTTCAGATGTACTGTACAGATTTAATCATTTTAACTGGTCTCTGTTAATGCAGCAGTGACAGTTCCTCACTACTGACCTGCTCTTTTCTCTACTACTTCAGACAAATGGGCAGTGATGTCTGAGACCTGCTTACCCTTAAAAGGGTGTTCATTAAAAGATTAAAATAGATTTTAATTGGTAAGTTGGATACTAATTGCCACATGGGAGAGGAGGCTTGTTTGTTTGTGTTACCTTTACAAATACTCACATTGGAACTCAGACCCACTAGAACTGAGCTCCAGGTTCAAGATCATGGGCTGAGATTGTTTACATCTCTGGAAAGTTGGCAAACGCCCCTTCCCACCCAAGCTGGCATCCCTTGGTCCTCCACACCCTCTCCCTCCAGTGCAATCTCCTGCCAATCCCTCCTGGCCAACAAGCCAGAGGAACCCACAGACGTATCTAGAGTACAAAAATGGTCTAGGAGGTTCAAGGCAAAGAGGTCATGGCTGGGGCAGACAGAAAAGACCCAGTCATGGAGAGACGTAGGTAATTATAAAAGAAAGATATGATAATGAGGCAAGAGTCAGAGAGATAGAGAGAGAGAGATGTGGAAGGCGGGCAATGACTATGAGAGAGTTCCCCGAGCCTCCAAGCCACTGTGCAAAGGGTTGGTTCATTTCCAACCTGCAGAGTTCGTTTAATGATTCCTTTCACAAAACACACCCTATAAGGGCTGCATAATGCCAGTTAGGACCCTCTGTCTTGAAATTCCAACATCTTGAAATGTCTTTTCATCCCAAATCAGAAAGAAAAATCAAAATTATGAAAAATCCTGTGAAATGACAATTCTTAAAAATTTAGTTTAGGAAATATTGAAGCAACCTTTAGTTTTCCCTTTTATAGTATAATATATTATTTATAATTTATAACATAACATGATACTTTTATATTATTCTCACTGAAGCTGGTGGGCGTAACTACTGCCTGTCATTCAGGATAAATGTATGTAACAATCAAGTTCCTTTATGGAACCAGATATCTAAAACAATAGGAGTTACTACACAAAACACAGGCACATCGCAAGACTTCTGTAGAAGCTGACTCATGTGGTCCCCAAGCAGAGGTGGCTCTAGGTATTTTGCTGCCTCAAGCACGGCAGGCAGGCTGCCTTCAACAACTTGCCTGTGGGAGGTCCCCAGTCCCGCGGATTCGGCGGCATGCCTGCGGGAGGTCCACCGAAGCTGCGGGACCAGCGGATCCTCCGCAGGCATGCCGCCGAAGGCAACCTGCCTGCCGCCCTCATGGCGACCGGCAGAGCACTCCCCGTGGCTTGCCGTCCCAGGCACGCGCTTGGCGTGCTGGTACCTGGAGCCGCCCCTACCCCCAAGGGATTTTCTTGGAGACTGATATAGCAAACGCTGGGGATTGGAGCATTGCCGCAGAAACAGACAGAAGTACACACAGAAGGAGCAAAAAAGCCCCAGACACAGCCAGAGAAGCCCTGGTAGTGTGACCTTGAGAAAAAAGCTATAAAAGAGAGATCATTTGGGTACAATGCTGTCTGAAAGGGGCTTGGAATTGTGAGCAAAGAAACTATATCTCCTGTTAGCTTTCTACTGTGTTCAGGGAAAAAGGACTTTGTACATTCTGTGAAAATAAACAGGATTGCAGCAAAGAAATACCAGACTCCATCATCAATTTCTCCTCCTAATGGAAACAGCCTGCTACTGCTAGATCCTGAAAATTGGCTAACCACTCAGGTCAAAAAGAGGTAAATATTATATTATAAATTACAGTATAAAAGTCAAAATGATAAAGTCAAAGTGAAGTGTTCGACCTTATCAAAATGCTTTTATAATTTTCATCAAATTTTGTATGAAACTGACACATTCCTGCAGAACGTTTAATTTAATTGAATCAGAATTTCTTGATTTCTTTGGAAAAATTTTGACCAGTGCTACTTAGAACCATTTATAGTCCATAAGAACAGAGCCATCAGATCTAGAGCAGTGTATTTTAAATTATTTTAAAATAACAGAGAAGCAAACACCCCTATAGAGTATCTTGTCCAGAGACAGTAAATGGTGGACGTTTAATTATCCTAAGAATAGCTGTAGGTTTCAGGGCAGAAATGTGAAGAGAATCTATTGATATTTTTCTTTAAAACAAAGTTGGTGGCTTTCCCCCATCTTCTCCCCTCCTTTCCTGCTCCTATATTAACACAGAATTCACAGAGAAAAACCTCTCACCAGCACCCATCACATAATAGAGCTCTGTGTACTAAACCAGTCAAGCAGGATGTAGGTTTCAGCAATTTTAAATAGTAGAAGATCTCCTGGTAATATGCTAACAGAATTTATGTTCTAGATATTACCCAGCTTGCCATAGATACCCAAAGTGCCCCTTAATTACATGCTAAAAAAAATCAGAGCCTGTTTGTTTGTGTACGTGGAAATTTGCCAGAGACAAGGTCTGAAGTGATTCATTTCATACCTCAAATATTTTATGAAGTGAAGAATCTTCTGTTTCTGAAAGAGATTAAAAAGTTATTTCCCTTTAGGCCTATCTGCTCACGCTGTTGCATGACTGGGAGGTGATTAAGATGGATGGATGGGATAACAGATACCCCTTTATGAAGCAGCAGCATATTCTAGTGTACTTAGAGAAATACAGAGAAGTATATTGTCCCTATATATTTCATTGCACTTGGAGAAGCTTCTCCTGATACTGGCTGCAGGTGACATGAGTAAATAACGCAGTTAACACAAGTGCTGCAATGCTGCATTACGTCAATTTTATTGTTGTACTGAGACTTTGGGCAATTATTTCCAATACATCCATGTCACCTGGCTAATTCCTTTGGTGTACTCTATGCCAAACATCTTTCCCAACAACTCTACCTCCCTACATAGTAATACAGCCTTTCAATTGCCTTCGTTAGCAGGTAATCTGCAAACAAAATGCTGTTTGACCAAATAATCTCCAGCTCAATATGTCAATTAAGAGAGAAAACTACCAGGCTGACATGATTTTGTCATCAGCTGAGCATCATTTCCATAGGCTTACATTGGTATTGTAAAATTTCTGATTGATATCAAAAGCAATCATTTAAAAATTAATCCTGTCTCAGTGTAAGGAGTTCTTGAATCCCTACCCAAATAGAGCTCTCTGCCAGGCTACAGCTAAAGGGTGCTCAGTTCAGATGAGAGGATAGATGGTCTTATGGTCAGGGCCGGTGCAAGGAAGTTTCGCGCCCTAGGCAAAACTTCCATCTTGCGCCCCCCCACCCTCCGCCCTGAGGTGCCCCCCCCCTCCGCGACAGCTACCCTCCCCCAGGGAGCCGTGCAGCACCTCCCCACCCCAGCTCACCTCTGCTCTGTGCCCTCCCCGAGCACGCCGCCCCCGCTCTAATTCTTCTCCCAGGCTTGCGGCACCAAACAGCTGATTGGTGCTGCAAGCCTGGGAGGTGGGAGAAATGGAGCAGCGACCGCATACTCGGGGAGGAACCGCTGTAAAAAAAAACTTGGGGGCACCACTTTTTGGCGCCCCCAAATCTTGGCGCCCTAGGCAACCGCCTAGTTCGCCTTAATGGTAGCACCGGCCCTGCTTATGGTCTAGGCATGACAGCAGCTAGCAGGAGACCTGCATGGGTTCTATACCCAGCTCTGTAAAATGTTGATAATACTACTTAACCCAACTCCCAGTGGTACTGCATGACTTAACTAATGTTTGCAAAGTACTTTGAAAGTGTTGAATAGAATATGCAAAGTGTTATCAGTGTAGATATTTAAGGGCTAGTCTACACTAGCAATGCTAAAGCACCTCCACGAGGAGCATAGCTATCAGCGCTGGGAGCACTGGCTACACTGGCGCTTTACAGCACTGAAACTTGCTGCGCTCAGGGGGGTGTTTTTTTCACACCCCTGAGCAAGAAAGTTGCCGCGCTGTAAATTGCCAGTGTAGACAAGCCCTACATTATATACTTATTGAAACCTTATCAAAAGACTCCAGTTCAACTAATCAAACCAATTAGGCAACAGCCAAAAGAGCTGATTAGTTATGAAGTTATTTGGAATGACACTACTATCCAACAGTTTTCTTTGCCAGACTTCAGGCACATCACCACCTCCTACTGTACCAACACACTATAGAATCATAGAAATGTAGGGCAGAAAGGGCCTCATGAGGTCATTTAGTCCACCATCCCTGTGTTGGGGCAGGATTAAGCATACCTAGATCATCCCTAACAGGTGTTTGTTTAACCAGTTCTTAAAGACTTACAATGAAGGGGATTCTACAACCTCCCTAGGGAACCTATTCTAACCTATCCTTATAGTTAGAACATTTTCCCTAATATCTAACCTAAATCTCCCTTGCTACAAGCTAAGCTCATTACTTCTTGTCCTATCCTCGGTGGACCTGGAGAATAATTGATCACTGGATTCTTTATAGCAACCTTTTACATATTTGAAGATGGTTATGTCCCTCCTCGGCTTTCAGCAACACCATATAAAATAGTTTGCTAATACCACAAAAGTCTGAACCATTTTAAATGAAACAAAAATGAATCTCTGATGTCCAAGTGCAAATCTCAAGAAAATCTGTGGATTCAGAGCTCACAGATTCTGTACTGGACTCCATTTTTACACTAACAATTTGTGAGCACAAATAATTACAGATGTAATCTTGCACTCATCGTTATCGGTGAGAGCAATTACAATTACTTTCATGTATAATTATCTGTTTTATTAATGCAATCAGGTCTTTCAGCATACAAATTATCTTTATGGCACCAAAAATAACTGAGGGTAGTAAACTGGTCAGCAATAATTTGCATCCTAAAATGCAAGTGCAAAAATGACATTTTTGTTCAAGCTACTCTGAATATGTGACCCTAAATTAACATGATTACAGAAGAGACATCTCAAAACACTGAATCTCCATCCTGCTGATAGGAAAAGTTGTTTTTCATTTAACTGCATGAAGGGCAATACTGAAAAGGACAGAATCATCCCTCAAGAAGAAACCGGAAGAGTTATGGAAACAAGAGGCAGAGCACTGAATGAAGGTCACTGAATTGCAAGACAAGGAATGGGCAGAAATAGAGACGTGTATTCAGGAGCGGTGACACATTTTAGGGATTGTCTTTTTGTTCTATGTTTGTACAGTGCCTGGTGTTATAGAGTCCTGATCCATAACTTGTGCTTCTTATAATGGATTCACTATAAGGAAAGCACAGGGGTACTTTTTATTGTTAAATTTCAACTTTCCAACCTGCTTGTTTACACAAGTCACTAGATGCAAAGCAGTTAGTTTCCCACAGATTAATTGAAACCCAAGGATAATTCATTTCCTGACCCTTTTAGGCAATCAGTGACCTGAAAATAACCTGTTCAGGAGATATTCAAATGTATCCACAACATTGTCTGCAGTGGACATCAAAAATGGCTACAGCTCTTATCAGAAAAGGGTGAGCGTGACGTGGAACAGAGGTTGCTCTTACATTAAATACAGATCAACTACCTATAGTTTACTGTTTAGTAACCATGACACAGAGGCCCATTTATGGATCATTGCTCTATGTCAACAACTCTAGTCAGGTCTGACATACGCACCACACTAATGTAATGATATTTATTTATAAGGTGGCATGTAATATATCATTTGAACCCTAATAACCCAGTGGTCAATAATGTCTCTGTGAAATGCTTGTAACAATGCTGTAGATGAAATCGTGGATACTCTCTGATATTATGTCCTGGAGACCATAAACAGACAAAGTGACGAAACAGGTTTCTTCTATATAAAGGGGAAAGAAAATATGGTGGCAGATGCCCTGTCCAGGAAAGAAGGCTCTGATCTGCTATCTCTGGGTCAGCCAGTGGCTAATCCTCCGGCAGCTTTGCAAGGAGGGAGGTGTGACCCTAAGCACCCCTGTGTTCACACCCAACACGCAATTGTAATAATCTTTGTTCAAAATATGCCTTGTTGAGGTATCATTTGAAAATTAGTAACTTGCTGATCACTAACATACTTGCATAATGTATGTACACCGTGTTAGCTATGGATATATGCTGGAATTATTGCTAAAGTATGTCTAAACCAGGCATGTCAGGGGGATTTGGTAAGCAAGTCTGCCCTGGACAAAGAAATGTGTTTGCTTCTCTGACCAACTGTCAGAAACAGTGGAAGCAACACCTACATAGAAATCAGCAGGGGGATGGAAAGACCACAGGAAGGGAAGAACAGCATGAAGCCATCCTGGCACTTGAAACAATTTCACTGAATTTTGCAAGATATAAGCAAGGACAGAAGCCATCTTTGGCATCCATCACTAGGCAGACACAAGGGAACAGAGCTTTTACAAGCTGAGAGAGATGAGTCCCTTCAACCAAGGAGGGAGCAGAAGTCTCTGGAAACTAAATATAGGTGAGAAACCAGTTTAGGCAAAGATCTTTCACCAGGAAAACAAGTGAAGCTAGCATCTTGTACTTCTGAGGAAGGTTCTGACCGAGGGAAAGTCAGCCAGGATGGGAACGAAGAATAACTGGAGAGAGAAACCATCTTGAACAAAGCCTGTAGCTTGCTAGATTAAATTTTAGACTTTTAGATGTGTGTTTTCTTTTAGTTGCTTCTAACCCTTTGTAACTTTATTCCTTTTATTTGGCATCACTTATCCTATGTCCTATTGCTAATAAATTTGTTTTATTTTACTATAAACCATCTCGGTGTTGTGTTTAAATGGAAGGGTGCATTCACTCCAGTTAAGCTAATAAGCTTTGATGCAATTCTGTCTCTTTAAAGGAACAAATAAACCTTATTCTTTTTTTGAGCTGTCCAGGTCAGGACAGGACAGGACAGGACATTATAGAGCAGATGAGAAAATTAGGGACTGGAGGTGCATTGGGGTCACCCTGCAAGTAGTAACCAAGGCTGGTGGATGCCAGAGTGGAGCTGTAGACAGGCTGCAGGTGTCAGAGCTGCTGAACCAGGGCTGTCTAGCACACAGACACTTCAGGGTGTGACCTGTATGCTGATTGCAAGCATCCGAGGCTGAGTGCTACAGCAGCAAAGCATTGTAAGACACTCAGGGTTGCAGAGCAATTGGTGACACAACCCCTTACTGGTCTGGATTGCACTCCAAACCTTGTGACAGTAACCCAGAGTCAGTTATTCATCACATCCTACACTACCTATCATGTGACACTGCAATGCATCTCTAAGAGACTCTATGGGAAATATACAATATTACTAATATGCTAAAATATACTTATGTATATTTGATATTTTTGCACAAATATAGGTATATTTGCATTACTATTTGTGGATACAGAAGAGACCAATGAAGGGCTAGACTGCTCAGCTAGACTGCTTAGGAATGGGATTTGGAAATTTTCACCTCTTGGCTGCAGATTCAAATACAGCCTAGGTCATTAATGAATGAAAGTTGTTAACAGCTGATGGCTATTACTTGGCTTATTCCATCTCAGTAGATAAGTTCCTGCACACAACTGGCACTAATTAGCACCCATATTGTGACCGTTTTAGCAAACAGAAGAAGAATTGAAGGGCTGGAGACCAGATCAGTGGTGAAGCAGTTGTCTGAGTAAGGATCACAATAGGGTAAGGTCCTATATGAGTCCCTATACATATAGTATTGCCAACCCAAAGCATTCAACAATCATGAGTCAGGCACCCTAAAATCATTAGTACGGCTTAAAAATAATGAGATTTAAAAATACATTTTGGGTTTTTTATTTACCTTCTGGTTTATGAGTCTTCAGGGTTCATGTTTTCAAGCTTTTTCATAGTTCTTTACCATTCTACCATGGCCATTTCCCTCTCTTGCTCTGTCTCAGATGCTAACACACTCTCATGACAAATGGGTTTGAATCCATGTTCCTCCAGCTTACACATCAGTGGGTGTGGCATAGACCATCATGTGATTTTCAGAGGCGATGCTTCCAGGGGATAAAATCGCAGCTAGAGAAGAATCAGCACTAATCCCTTCAAAACCCCAGCAATAGAGAATGTAAATCCAAACACAGATCCAGATTCACGCGTTGCAGCTGGGATCTCTCTGTACACTCAGCTAAATCAAGCACCCATACAATCCCTAACCCCCATCCCCAACTTTGGACTGTTGAAAACCCACATTCAACTTCTGCAGCTAAGACCCAGTCAATATTAACAATACTAAACTTTCATTTCACATAGACTTTGATAGGCCCCCTCCTAATGTAGCTTAATCTGCTGGCATTTCCCTTTGGATAATGAACATGACTCAGAGGTCCATAGGCAGAGGCAGCAGCTAGGGAGACACGCAGAACCAGGGATAGGTCCAAGACCCATAAAACAAAGCAAATCATAGCACTATCATCAGCCATCTACTAACTGGAGCCCCACACACTTATCAAAGCAATTCCAGTTGAGAGCTAAACACACCCGAATTCCAGATTGAGTATAGGACTCCTCAGCTGTTTGTAAATTCTATGTATGCAAATATTTCAAGGTCTGATGGACCTAGGAGCCTGATTCTCCATTTGGGGTATGCGTAACTTCCAACTAAGTCAATGGAAGATTGGGTCCATGGGCATTAATATGCATAGCAATTCCTGTGCAGGACATTGAAAAACAAGTTGTCGTCACTGAGATATATTGTGATGAATGGGCCTAATTAGGGCTCACCCTAATTGTGAGCTCAACTGTAAAAACGGTGAGAAATTTTATAAAGCAGCACAATAACCTATAACAATAAATGTTGACGGGAAAAGATGCAAAAAAGGAGACAAAGACTGAATTAATCTAAACAAAAAGGCCTACTGATAACATCTAAGGACTGTGTTCAGATCATGACTGATAAACAAGAACAGTGAGGGACTGGAAATCAATAAACCAAAATTGATGTGTCAGAAATTAGGTCTAATTGGTGGACAAAATAATGAGGGGATGGACTAGCCCACCCCAGCATTCCCTTTGGGGTTCTTGAAAAGAAAATACTTTGTGGGGGGGATTAGCATAAAAAGAAGCTGTCTGCCAACAACCACTGCGCAAACTCTATCATCGTAAAATCACCATCAGCTCAGGATTAAACAAATCTCCCTCCCTTGGTGTTCACACCTCAACTGCTAGAAGAGGGCCTCATCCTCCCTGATTGAACTAACCTCGTTATCTCTAGACTGATTCTTGACTGCATATTTATACCTGCCTCTGGAAATTTCCACTACATACATCTGACGAATTGGGTGTTCACCCACAAAAGCTCATGCTCCAATACGTCTGTTAGTCTGTAAGGTGCCACAGCACTCTTTGTCGCATTCTCTAGAGTGAGAATTTTGTAAATGACACTTAAAGGGCAATACAAATAATAATAGTTTGTTTTCAAAATCCACCTTTAGTTTGTGAATTCACAGGAATTCAATACATCTTCAATATGAAGCTACCAGGCCAGAGTCCTTCCATTTCTAACTAATGATGCCAGGAGAAATGTATCCCAGTGCAGAGGGAATGAAAAATGCTTTATGCTTTATGCTCCATTTAAGCTCCACTTAAGCCCTTGACCAGGGGTTTAAGCAACACAGAGGTCCTTGTGTGGGTCTCCATTTGATGGATAAATAATAATTGTTTGCTGGTTGACTTCATTGGTACTGAAACAAACAAAAAGAATCTATATTCATGGAAGGGGTTGATTCAGCTCAATGCAAACAAACTATATGTAAACATATTAGAGATGAATTCCAGCTACAAAATTCAAACCCAGATTGAATGTTCATAGACCTTAAAGTTCAGGGGCTTTGTATGAGGGGTCTACTTTGGCTCATTATAAAGATAATGACCAGTTGCAAAATTGAGATCTGGATCCACATTTGGGTTTCAAACACCTGCAAAGCTCAGTGATGATCCAGTCCAGGCCTTTCTAATATATGCATGCACAGATCAAGGGTGGCCATGAGCCCCTGGCAAATGGCCAATGTAATACATTCTGGATATTCCTATTTTATGCAACATGATGAAAACAGAACCCTCAGGAGCACCTTTGTCTGTCTTGGGTCATGCTTGCCATTGACAAGCAATGAACACTGATTTTGATTTAAGTGGGTTTGTGAGGGGTGGGAGGTGGGGAGGGAGAAAAAAACAAAACAAGTTAAATTGCAGCCCAAGTTTGAATTACACTGTAAAAACAGAAAAAAACCTGACTTGTTTGGACTTTAAAAGGTGCATTCAAGTTTGACTATAGCATTTCCAAAGCCTGAAAAAACAGAATGCTCCCCAAACTGATAAGAAATAAATATTATCCAAAGGCCAAAGTATTTGTGCAGTACCTGGCAGCTTGTTTTTTCCATAAACATTAACACAGAATTTGTGCCAAAAGAAAAGACTCTGAGACACTCATAAGAGAACAATAGTTTAAAGCAAAGCAGTGAAGTTCAGGAAACAAAGAAAGTTAATGGACCCTAATCTAAGGCAGTTTGGACCCTAATTAATGTTGATTTTTTTTAAATGTGAAGAAGCATCTCTTGATATTAGTAGATATTAATCAGAAGCACATGTTCCCTCTGCTAGGGAAGAAAATCTCAGATTTCATACTTAACAGGGTGTTGTCTGCAGACAGTAAGACATACTTTCTAATTCATACTGAAGGAGAATTTTAAATCAATCTGAATCAGAATAGTACTGACTAATCTTTCAGACTACAGGAAAATTCTTCAGAGGGATACCCCTAGAGGAAATGGATTAATTATACACAGAAAATTCTCAACTAGGTCATTTTAGAGTCTCTCTCACACACATCCGAAGAAGTGGGTATTCACCCACGAAAGCTCATGCTGCAAAACGTCTGTTAGTCTATAAGGTGCCACAGGATTCTTTGCTGCTTCTACAGAACCAGACTAACACGGCTACCCCTCTGATACTTCTCACACACAGAGATTTGGTTAATTTACCAAAACTTATCAGCCATGATATAAAAATAATATACAATGCAACACATTTTATATAGTGAATATTTTAGTGAATATTTAGTGAATTTTATATAGTGAATCCCAAATGGATTTTTAAAATATAATTGTACACCCTAGGCCTGGTCTTGATACACTTACTCCACAAGTAGTCTTACTGAAGTCATAGGGGTTACAAGTAGAGTAAGGTGCTTCTTGACATGAATAACAATATCAGAATCTGGCCCCTTAATAACAGGAGAGAGAAATGAACAGGTGTGGTCAAGGGCAAAAAGATACGTTTTAAAATTAAATTTGAGAAGATCTGAAGGCTCAATGAGCGATACAAGAAAGCTGTTCAAGGCAGTAGATGCTGCAAGGGAGAAATTATTTGTATGAGCAGGAGCCAGAGTGTGTGAAAGGACAGACTGGAGGTCAGGGATACTGTCGAGGAGTGGAAAGGAACTAGAGACAGATGCAGTGTCCATAACGTGAGTTGGGGCAAGTCTGTAGAGAATTATGAAAACAAGGAGGGCAGTTTGGGATTAGACAAAAACAAAAAGCTTCCTGCCCCCTAAACCTGTATTCATTTTAATCTTTTCAGACTAAAATGGAGGTTTAAATTTCAACTCACCATGGAATAAATAATGCCTAGAGTGAGATAAAAGCCCTTCATACTTAAATGCTTTGGACAGAACCTCGGTCCGGTCATCTTCATAAATGCCACAGAAACTTGCTGTCTAAATAAGGTCTCCTTGAAGCTCCATGAATTATTTTCTTGGCTAAAAGCTTCCTCGTTACAGTTAAATTAGATTATTCTGAGATGCTGACGAGATTTTTATTTTTTAAGGAGTGACACTGAATTATCTTTTTACAGTGGAAACATAAGAACAAAGGATATTGAGATAGTAAATTTAACAAACTATATCCATGAGAACAAACTGTTAATTGGAGTACCAGCTGCATCCAGCCCCATCCTTTGAGTGTAATGAGCGAATCACTTAGGCATTTAAAAATCTATTTAAACTTGATTTAACTGTTTTGATGGAGAGAAGTGAAGTGTGAATTCCAAAATGTAACAGTGTTAAACAATTGGCTAAAACTTGAAAAGAATCAAAGATCACTGTGTTATGACAAATAGATCTAAGTGCATGGGGTGGCGGTGGGGGGCAAAAGCCAAGTTCAAGAGAATAGTAGGTGGCAAGAGAAGTTAATGGCAACAAGCCAAATTTGACTATAAGTCAGCTTGGAGTGATTGATTGATTCATTTAAAAATAGCTACTCTCCTCAGATCAGCAGGAATAATGTATGTGGGTTTTGTTTGTTTTTGTCTAACCTCAGAGACCTGGTCCCACGGTTGTCTTGGAACTGACATGCTGTAGATGGTTGGAACCAATAATGTACAATCTGTGTTTTCTTAGGGTCCTTGTAGGCCATGAAAATAAGACAAGTTGAGAGCATCTGCAAAAGTCACGGTCTCTCTGTAGGTCTGTTGTTCGAAAAACATGCATGCCATTTGCTTCCTAGCCAGGGTGAACGCATCAGGACAGAAAACAAACTGAACCGCACCGTTCTTGGTCAGTTGCAAAAGCCATTGTTTGCATGCCTCAATTGACTAGAAGAGTTACGTTTCTTAAAAGTTCGGCTGCCTGAATCCCGATATCAACAGACAATTTGCTCTGCATGTACAAAATAATAAAAGCCTCGCTATCCTGCTAAGCAATGTACAAGCCCCCCCCCCCCCAAATCATCTTTAGACAGCAGCCACTGACAAACTTGTTAGTTGATAGCCAGAAGCAACACCAAAGGGAACAGCTAATGCACTAAGAAGCCTGTCATTAGCTGTGATAATGCTCAATTCTGTGAGGATTATAGCAGTAATAAACCACATTCAGTGATTTTACAATACCAATAATATATTAGAAAGCTAAGCACTGTTTGGTGGCTGGAATACTGAGCTACACAAAATCTCAGTCAACATCATACAGGTAACGACCTATTTTTCTCTCTCAAGGCAAGAGAAGATTTAGTTCTGGTTTTAATAATTCATACACAGCTGGGTTAAAATTCTCATTTACCATATTTCTGCAGTTAAACCAAATACGCTCTCACAGTCACAAGCTATAAGTGGGAAAGCAAATTATAAAACCCAAACACCTGACCATGAGTGAAACTGAAATGAAATGCAATTCTTCCAGTGGTTAAAGTCTGATTGTTAGTAATTCTTTCCATTTTCGCCTGTGACCTGAACAATTTCTAACAGATCTGAATAGTTACCTGATCTTTTGATGCACTAGAGTGAAAATCACCAGAAACAGAGGCAGAAGGACTGCACTGTGTTGAACAGTAAAGGTGGCATTTTCAAAGCCCTCTCAGGAGTGCATAGGATTCTAATAGAAATTTCACAACCAAGTCTTCTAGGCTCAAATTTTCACAGTTGCCAAGAAGTCTAGTCCTGTAGGTTGCAGATACTGATTCCCATTATCGCAAAAAAGTCTAGTATTAGATGTCTGGAAACATATCTGCAATAACACACTAACTGGTTATAAAGGAGATGGTTTCAAATAAAAAGGTTTAAAACATCATCTAGTGTACGTTTTTTTTTTTAAGAATTAATGTACTAAGAGCAACTTACAAAGTCATTTCTGACTAGTTTTCCATCTGGCTTCTTTGGGAGTTACGTATTAACATACATATACATATTGTTATCGTTTAAACTTAGCACCAACAAAAATATCATCGTCAGCAGCTTCCTTCACTCTATATCAATTCAGCACGTTTCCCCTCATCTATCAGCAAAGAGCACTACAGTAAACAGAGGCACAACAGCATAATTTAGCTATGAAAATATAGCAAAATAAATTACTCCCATCAATTTAAGTTAATTTATTATGGCTAGCAACACCAATGACATACACTAGGTGACTGCTAGATTCAGCTTGAACAACTGATTTTCCATGGCAGGAGTAAGGCTGTATGTCTCAGTCCCTGGAGAGCTATCCCTGTCAGCATGACATCTGTAATGACCTTCTACCTTTACTAACACAACTTGAGTATAGTGATGGATTAAATAATATCAACAGCTGCCTGTTCAGATATGCAATGTGTTGAAGCAGTGCCACCTTTTGGCACTTTGGAGACATAGGTCCACATTGTAACACCCAACTTCAACTGAGAGCAGCAAATGAAAGCAGCTGAAAAGGAGACTGTTACAGTTCCCTGATCTGGGGGTTATCACTAAACCAACCTCAGCCCTAACATAGACTAGAGCAGCCTAGGAGCTTCTCTAATTTATGTTGATTATGGCCACACAAGGGCCTAACTACCAACCAAGGATAGCCAGAGAATAGTACCTCTACTCCAGGGTTCGCAGGGGGTGGGTAACAAAGGAGCTGACTACAATGGCTCTACAATGGGGGAATCCTCAGCTAGGGAGATTGGCCAATAGCAAGTTCTTGGAGTAGCACAAAAGAGATGGGGTAGGCTAGAGAATCTGGCTCATTGATTTATTTTGTCTAAGGCCATGTCTACACTACCAAACTATGTTAACCTATTTATGTTGGCATACAGCCACTGAAGTTATTAAATCACTTGTATATGTACACTTTTGGCTACTTTTGTCAGCGGTACGCATCCTCACCAGGAGCACTTGTATTGTCACCATAGGGTATTGTGGAATGGCTCCTGAAGCTGACGTAAACAATGCAGTGTCTACACTGACGCTGCGACAATCTAATTACATCAACCGTGACGAGGCGGTGTTACTAAATTAGCATAGAGCAGTACTTACGTTGGCAGTTGCCAAATTTAAGTGAAGCACTTCCACAGCTAGGTTGACATAAGGCAGTTTACATCTACCTAACTGTGCAGTGTAGAACAGGCCTTATTTAGAGCAAGGGCCTGGGAGTCAGTACTCCTGGGTTCTGTTCCCAGCTGCAAGAATAGTGTATGATCTTGAGGAAGTCATTTAGCCTCTCTTGTGCCCATATGTATGAAGAGGCTAATATTGACCTGCCTAATATTGACAGTTGATGGGATTAGTCTCCTAAGTGCCTTTTGAAAATGAGATTCAGGCTCCTAAATCAGTGAGGTTGGGATGCTGAGCGCAGCCACACCTAAATACCTTTAAAAATCTGGGCCTTTGACAAGCCTTCCCTGGCCCCTCCTCCATTCCTTCATTCTCTCTATTAGCACTCTGTTGTACTCTGTGCCACTTTCCACTAGATATATTCCTTCCCCCCGCCGCCCGCTTTGTTCCTTTCCTTCCCTTACAGTCTCTCCGAAACAGCTGAGCCTTAAGTTGAACTTTATGCTTAGATGGGTTCAAAATTAGTTCACCCAGCCCTAATGATTGCTCTTTATGGCAGGGAACATTATTGAGGGGGATAAAAAAAAATCAGGGAGATTAGCAGCCACCATGGCTATTTGGGAGTTGTGGGCAAAATGAATAGCCTTTTGGAACCACAGTGCTTTGGCTACAAAAATCCCTTCCTTTGGTAAAATATTTAGACAGCTTATTTCCATGACTTCCAGTTGACCAAAACCAAGTAAACTGATGCCTTCCAAAGGAAATCTTTGACACATCTCAGTTAAAATAACTGTTTAGACATGAAATGGGTGTCACGGCCAGATTGGCAAATTGGGCATGGTAAGGATTTGCCTCTTGTAAACTTTCCCCCGACATGATTCTACTTAATGACACATGCTTTTATGTGGGTTGTGTGGTTTGGTTTTTAGGGAGAGAGCCAAGGTTTTTGAGCCCACAGAAGTTTTAAACTCTGTAGATGGGGAATCATTTTTGGAGTGAACACCACATGGTTCTCATTGGCTTCACATTTCCAAAGCTCGAGTCATTATGAATCTCTCAGCAGAGGAGGGTGGAGGGAGAAAATTATGAGACTCCAGAATAAG
Organism: Mauremys reevesii; assembly: GCF_016161935.1. Taxonomy (NCBI): domain Eukaryota; kingdom Metazoa; phylum Chordata; order Testudines; family Geoemydidae; genus Mauremys; species Mauremys reevesii. Next base: position 32,453,044 of record NC_052635.1, on the reverse strand, counting down.
AATATAGAAAACTTTACCATAAGAAGTTATAATAATCATTTTGATTTACCTACCGCCTATCTACAAAATCCTATATCACAGACCGTTTACAATTAAACACACACACAATGACAAGACTGAAGGAGGCATAATTCAGACTGCAGGAATTAAAGTTAGTATCTATCCAGAAATAAAATAGGCTGATATCCAAATGGAAGATATCTTATTCTAGAGGAGGCACACAATCTTGCTTGTTCCTTTTATTTTATAAGGATTCAATTCTGTGAGGTGCTAGTGCCTTCTGGGATATGCTGAGCAGCCTTAACTCTAATTGAAATCCTGCCGACCTGAGAAATTTCAGCACCCTGAAGGATGAGGTCTTAGGTAGATATACATTTATGAACACGAGGGCTAAAAATCCCTAACACAATCAAACCAGACAATCGATCATATTTCTGCTCAAGGTGCCTAAAATATAGGATGTGGATGTAGAGCCTGATCCAAAGCCCCACTGAATGGAGCTGAAATATTTTCCAGAGCTCCAAAATGTTCCCCATCTTGAATAGCGATGAAAAGTTAAACCCCCAAAAAATCAATTCAGGTCAATCAAAAAGTTTTGTTTCCATTATTTCCAAGTGGTTCATTTTGATTTTGACTTTTTAATTTTTTTATTTTTGCTATAGTTAACTGACATTTCTAAACAAAAAGTCATTCAGACCCACGAAATGAGAATATTTTTTTGTTTAGAAAATCTCAACAATGAAACATTTAGACAATTTTAAACTTGTCTATCGACAAATTTTTGAGTCAAGAAATTACTTAAAAGACCCTTTCCCACAAAAAGTTCAGGTTTCAACTAATAAGCATTTTTTGACAAAAAAAAGTATTTGAAAAATTGCCAACCAGCTGGAGCAGTTGAGTTAATAGAAAGAGTCCCACTGAATTCACTGGGCCCCTAGTGTTTGTGAAAGAGGCCAGACTGAAAACCCTGACTTGAGTTCTGTTTATCCACAGAACAAACACAGTGTAGGCAGTAGCATGTAAACTTAACCCACTCTGTGCCCTTCTACTCGTGGGCCTCAACATTTAACTGGAAAAGGTGAAAGGAGAGATCAGCTTTGGTAGCCCATTCAGCCCTTGGCCTCTCTGCTGTGGCTATCAATTACAGGCACATGTTGCAGGGGGAGGAGATGTTTTAAACTACCAACATTCAATTGAAACAGTTTTGCAGCAAGTTAAAAAAGGGTATTTGTTATTTATTCCAGCCACAGCTATGCTGCTACAGCTAAGGAGGCCAACTGGCTTTGCACATCTATTCATGAGGTTATCCTATAAAATAAACAAATCAGAAGTGTCAGCAATCCTGATACTGTCTTGACCCTCTGGGTTTTCATTTGGTCATATTTCACAGTGTGTACAGCAATGTAGTGAGAACAATCATTACTAAAGGCCCAAATTAGGGTGAAATTCACCCCTGCACATGGGGGCCAGCATAAGCAGAAGTCCCACTTAAGACCTCAAAATAGGGGTGCATAGTAGTCTTGTGCACTTCCTTCATAATGGTGAATTTCACCAATAGTGAATGTATTTTCCTAATGCAAGTGCAGTAAATAAGGCATTTGGAAGATATAACAGGCTACAATCCCAGGTATCTCCTATATTTTTTTTTCAAGCCTTAACTTATCTAACTTTCAAGTGTGTGTAAACTTCCCATCCTGTAAAATGTGGATTTCAGTCAAGGATTCCCTTCTGAAAATTCCTGTACAATTTAAACAGGGTTCTATAGAAATTATTCTAAAAACTTATATATATATTTTTAAATCTCACAGAATGATCTTATTCTGTATTAACACAATCCTATAGAATCCTCTATCAAGGATAGAGTTATCTATTAAATACGATAGAATGCCTCAAAAAATCCACAGAAAGCCTATAATTTTCTATTCAATTCTATCAGACTTTCCCATAAGGGTCTCAGCTAAGTTCTTACTGTGCAAGTCCTGGTCTTTCCCATGTCTTCCTTCTCTCTCTGTACTGATTCATTTCCTCTCTCTACCTCTCTCCCCATCCCACCTGCTCTGTCCCTTGTGGCTGCAAATTATCAGCTCAGAAGCAAAGAACACAGGCCTTGTGTATATAACCCACAACAGAGTTGACAGAGCTCATGCAGCTTGCACAGGAGAATCATGTTCCTTGGCTCGATGAGCATTTTGGGGGCAACGGACATGAAAGCTGGCCTTGCACAAGGGTGTACGTGGTTTCAGGACAGGGTCTCTGGTAATTTTCAAGATGTCAGCTAGCTTTCCAAACACTTACCTCATGCTGTCCAGCCTTTTACCACCTATCCCTGACACAGGCCACAAACTGAGGGCTAGAACTGCAGCAAAAGAAACTTAGGAATGTACAGATAGACTCAGTCTGAATACCCCTCACCCACCCTCCAGCTGAAAAGTAAGAGAAATGTCTGCTTGAAACCTCAGTGATGTGCTCATCAAAGTTTCCACCGCATCTTCCCCCCTCATGGAAAGGGGCTGTGTCAAACTTTACAGAGAGCAAAGGCCAGGAACCATTGCAAAGCACTAGGTAGCATGAAAAAAACAGGCTCCATCTTGGGTCTCTCCATGATGCACCTCTCATCTAGTAGCATGGCTGCGCCTTTGCACTCCATTCTTCACCCACTTTTGGGTACAGTAAATGACATTGAAGGGCAGTTAACACTGACTAAAACCATATTGACACCTGAGCCAATTTCTGTTGGGAAAATTGCCAGGATACAGAGCAGCATGCTATGTACAGTGGTTGCTCTCTTGTCTCTTCCCACCTGTATACATATTTTTATACTTATATATTGAAGAAGGTCAAACCAGAAAAATCACAATTGTCCCTTTTGGCTTTATAATCTATGAACATAACCCCCATTACTATAGGAGTGCCTCAATCCTTAACATATTGATCCTCACAGCACCCCTCTGAGGTAGGAAGTGCTATTATCAACATTTTACAGAGGAGGAACTGAGAGATTAAATGGCTTGCCCCAAGTCACAGAGGAGGCCTGTGGCAGAGCAATGAATGGAACCCAGGTCTCCAGAGCCCCAGGCTAAGGTCCTAACCACTTCAGTTCTCTACTTTCCACTGCTTTAAACCTCTTCTTGTGACTCACAGAGATAGGACAGCATGGTCATTGCAAGTCTGGAAGCAAATGGCACCATACAGCAGTGTGTCTTCTCCCCCTTTGCTTCTGCATTTTTTCCACTCTAGTTACCCCTGATTTTGCTGCCCTCTTTTGGCAGGAAGGAAGTGAGCATTGGCCCTGTCATTTTTATGGAAAACAAGCAATACACCTCTACCCTCATATAACGTGACCCGATATAACTCAAATTCGGAGATAATGGGGTAAAGCAGTGTTCCAGGGGGGAGGGAGGGGAGGACATGGGACTGCGCACTCCGGCGGATCAAAGCAAGGTCGATATAATGCGGTTTCACCTAGAATGCGGTAAGATATTTTGGCTTCAGAGAACAGCTTATATCGGGGTAGAGGTGTATTTACAAATTATTTCAAAAATCTTTTTTAAATGTGAAGTGAGTTTCTGAGCCAACAGAGATCTTCAAAAAGTAAATCTGCAAATACTTGCTGGAGTCAAAACTGAATTTTCTCTCCCTATGTCAGGGCCCCTTTGAAACTGCTATGACCATGCGGCAGGAGCACCCAAGCATAATCCAGACAGAGTCCCATTTTCTCTCCAGGATACTCAGATTTTCCATCATCTCTGACTAATTTAAGGATTCTATTCCACTTCAGGGGAGGATTAACAGATCTTTGGGCTCCTGGCCCAGAGTTCAGAGGGGTCTAACGCCCAAGCCAGGCACAACGTTTGGTAATGAGTCAGAGCAGAACAGGAGAGAAACCAGAGCTGGCATGCCTCACAGTTGATAGCTGCTAGTTGGCTGGATGCCTGTTGCTAGGAAACCATAATTAGGACCCAACGGGTTATGGAAAGAAAAGAACTACACCAATCCTAATCTACACCACTTTTTACCTGAGGGAAGGGCAAGACAGAGCACCTTCACTGCCAATTGCTACTATAGCAGAGGAGCCAGGGTAGTGGGAACAAGCACAGCACCACAGATGCAGGTTTTTCCTTTGACCTGACAATGTCATGCCATGCCATTTTTGCAAAGGGATGACAGGAACAGGTTGTGGTAGCTGGGTAACTGTCATGTGACTGCATCAGCATGGTGACCACATCCAACCTCACTCTGATCTCACCTACATGGGTGTAGACCAGGCGTAACTACTTCAAAGCCAATTCATTATATTTACATGGGATCAGAATTGGGCCCACTACCTTAAAGAAGCTAAGGAAGTGTGAGCTGGCTGAAAGCTGAGTGGACAGCACTGAGGAGGACAAACACAACAGTGGCACCCGAGGATCAGAGAGGAAAGACTCCCAATTGCAAGTCATCCACAGTTTGACGGCAGCTGGCCAGAGAGGAGGCCATCCCCATGGAGAGAATGTAGACCAAGCATCACTCCTATCCAATATGAGTTAAACTTCATAGGGTGAGAGGAAAGTCAAAGAGCCTCTCTGGGTTAAGGGACAATATGTAGCAATGTTCCTTCTGAACTGGGGATCTGCTGGGGGTGACTGAGGAGTCCCAAAATTGTGTTGGATTTTGGTCCCATTTAGCCTTAATCCAGCCATGTTCATTGTACTGAAGTCACTTAATAAACAAAGTTCTTTTCCCATCTCAGTCTTCAAGTCCCATTATATTGTGACCTCTGAGCCTGGCCTTATTTGTTGGAAAATCATTTGGACTAAGCTTTCAAAATGATGTGCCTGAGTAATATATGGAAAATGAGCATTTGCACACGCACTCAAGAGCAAAAGCACTTGAGCACTGCACACTTTGAACACTGTGTACACTTGAATATTCTCAACCGGTTCAAAAACTATTGCTGGTCTAAACAAGTGCTCAAGAATGAGTGCCTGGAAATGGCCATTTCAAATCCTCACACAGGGCTTCATCTCTTCTAACCTTGCCACTCTGCTAAAATCACTTTCCCACCATGGGGTAACTATCTGCCATAGCATACATGCAGAATCAGAGCTGGCAGTTAACTGCATGGTGGAGCACAGAATGTGACACACAAGGGGCCATGATGAATAGAACATGTGACCTCTTGGCTCAGTAAAAACCCAGTGAGATTAAAAACATCTCAAGTAGCTCAGACATAAGAGGGGATGTATAAACACATGCACAGGCCTGACATACTTCATCCAGTAGAGACATACAACTGCACACATATTCCAATGACATGACAGTGCTGGCACACCAAAGAATTCCAGTCACCTCTGCACTGCTTTAATAAACAGCTCCATTATTATTCTATTACAGTCCTTCTTTCTGGAAGTGGTCACTTCACTGCTTGATGTCTATAGTTTATCCTTCTAAAGCTGCAGCAAGTCCCATTGCATATGCCTGCCCATTCATATAACAGAGGAGATCACAAAAGGGGAACTCTGTCATTTATTTCACAAAGCAATTTCAATGGCGTTTGAATACAAGCTTACTGGGTCTGTCTTCACATATATATAAGTCACTGATATGCATAGGAGAAAACAAAAACAAAACAAAAAAATTCCCCCAGCAATGGGTTTAATATCTAGGATGCATCATGTGAGAAACAGGACTTGACCCTGCATTCTGATGTCCTCTTTTCATTTCTTTCCCCAGCATTGCTCTCTACTGTAAATAGAGTTCTCCATATGGAGTAAGTGTCAGATAATTTAGAGCAGCTCTCTGGATGCCAATAGCATTTTGATTATCTGGAATCTCTATTGATTTTCCAGTGCAAAGAGAAAGTATGTGTGAACTGCACAGCAACTAGGCTCACAGTGATTTTAAAGTGTCAGCGGGGGCTGTATCATTGCCTTTCCTGGCCCTGTCATCATCTTCAGTGGAGCACTGTTCACTGATGCCTAAGGGTGTAGCTTGTGGCTTGCCAGGATGATGCTGGCTCAGGATTCCCTCACTTCCATTATTTACTTATTCTATACAGCCCTGAGAAACTTCTATAACAGCAATCCCCAAACTGTGGTCTACAGGGAGCTAACCTGTCACATGGTGCTGACTCCTCCTTCACATTTCCATAGGAGCTCCTAGAGGCCTGTGAAATCAGCTGGAAAGAAGGAAGAGGTGCCAGTCTAGTTGCTGCTGCTACATAAAAGTCAGAGGAAAAGAAACAACCAAAAGCTGCCCTCAGAGACTGAAGCCAGTAGTAGAACTGGTACTATTAGACACCAGCTGGAGATGCCAACCAGCAGTAGGAGGGAAGAATCTTCTAAGGGAGAATGAATCGAGGCAGCCAGTCAGGAAGTATATGCAGGGGAGAGACCAGATAGGAGTGGGAGCTTACAATACATGAAGAGTAAAAGAAGATCATGTGATTGACTTATTTTCCCAAGGATAAAGCAGTTGTCACATTAAAGACAACACACCATGACTTCTCCATGTCCACACTCGCCATAATAACCACAGGGCTGTTTACATGATCATGCATGTGAGACACTCGCTATTATGAAGTACTCTGCATTATGCAAGTTTGAGAACCCCTGTTAGTGTCCTCAATCCACAAATCACTGTACTAAAGCAAACAGTTGGCTCTCTTGTTAGACCTCGGCTCTTGGCTTCTTCTCTCAACACCGAATCAGGACTGGTCTCCCATTTTCTCTCAGCTAAGTCAGCCAGGAAGCAGAAGCCGGAATTAAACCATAGGAATGAGCAGGACTGGTTCTGATACTGTCTTCCTTGGTAGCCTTAGTCAAGACATGTAACCTATCTGCCTCCATTCCCTCTTCTTTTAAATGAGACTGCTACTTACCAGCCTCACAGCAGTGATGCTGGATTAATAATGTCGTTATTAAGGCTGTGAGTTGTGGCAGGGAGGGAAGGCAACAAGACACAGTTATAGACTATCCATGCCTTACTGAGTCACCTTCCTCCTCCTTATTGTCACCTTCCTCCTCTCTCCCCTTTTCCTCCTCCTCCTCCTCCTATTTGTGACTCTCACTTGAGTCATGTTGAATTTGGACTGTATGCTCATTAGGGCAGAGACCATGGGCCTGATCCACTTTGCTCTTACATGAATATTTACACCCTTCTAACGCCATTGACTTCACTGGAGCTAGTCCTGATTTACAAAGGTGTAAGTGAGATCAGATGCAGACTCAGTGCCTTTATCTGTTTTGTGAGGCACCCAGCAACTTTCTGGGTGTTTGAAAAACAAACAATAAATTGGGCCCTCTGTGCCGTAGGCAGTTAGGATGTACAGAAGGGCTTTGATGTGTTGCCTGAAGGGCCTTCAGTGACCTTGTCAGCAAGATCCATTGCAAGGAGGCAGAGGAGTCTCCTGGGCTCCCCTTGTCCTCTTGTTGATAGCATAAACACAGTGGCCTCACTCTCACATCTAGGAGAGATGTTCAGTAATTTCTAACACCCGGCAGTTTTCATGACTGATCTCAGTTTGTTTTGTCTTGGCTAATCAGCTCTGGATACTTCACTTAAATTCTGCTTTTCCCCGTGCACAACTGATGAATCATGGTGTGTGTATTTTCCAAGCTTTATACAGTCCCTTTCCCTTCCCTTGTCATGCATAAGTTGCATTTGAGGATTTCACTCAAACCATTGAATGGAATGTAGTCCCTTCTTATGTCTTTCTTTCCTGTTTTCCTTGGAAACCAATGCCCATGGCCGATACAAATCAGCTGGTCAGCAGTTTCTGTTATGTAGTAACAATAGTTAATCTTCCCACTCACGTTCCAGAAAAGCAGAAGGGTTAGTTTTATTCTGAAGTTTGCCTTGTCTGGTTTGGGACTACCAGTAATCAGAACTGAAATGAAGGGCCCTCAGAAAAGGAAGGCCATGATTCTGAAGCCTTTCTATCATCTCAAGGTCATTTTCTAGCAGGTTTTTCAATAAGTCCCCCACTGTTTTTCATATAACGTTTCAAACTGTAACTCCAAAGGGATGAAATAGGATTGGAACAGTTTTCTGAAGATTCCCCAGCAGCTCAATGCAGGCTCATTTTTTAAGACAGTAAAGAAGGGTTTTTAAAGCTTCTGTTTAAGCCTTCTACTAGTGTGAGACAAAGAGAAAATGCCATTGGAAATACAGTTTGTCTGGCAATGTTATACAGCACAAAAAAACTTAAGGCTCAATTCCACAAAACTTACTCATCGTCAGTAAGCCCAATTTCAGTAAGATGGCAGAACTGGGCCATAATAAGAATATGGAATAAGATAAATCACCTAAATCACAGGCCACATGCAAGGCAGAGAGAGAGGGGGAGAGAGAGAGTGTCACAAATGCCACAGAAGCAGACAAAGAAGGAAGTAGAAATCCAAGGTCAGCCAGAGAAGCACTTGTACTGTGACTCTGAGAGAAAGCTGAGAGAGACAGGCTTGGAATACTGAGCAAAGAAACTGTCCCCTGTAGTTTGACTCCTCCTGTGTTCAAGGAAACACGATGACCTTATGTACATTCCTTATAAACAAGCAGGATTACCTCAAATAAATAACTGACTATAACCCATTTCTCCTCCCAATGAAAACAATCCACAAGACCCCAAATATTGGCTAAACACTTGGGTCAAAAGGGGTAACAATAATTTTACAAATTTAACCTTTTTCCTGTCATCAAATTAGCCATGAACAGAGTGATTTTTGTACAATGTTTGTTATTTGAAATAGTTCTAACACACTTTACGTTGAACACGTTTCCATCTATGGGTTTCTCGCAAACTATTCGCTCAACCTAGGTCTTCAGCCATTTGCTGTTCCCTATTCACGGTGTGTGACTGGTCACCTAAGTCAGACAGTTTGGTTTCTGCTTCCTAGTTGGACAACTGAATTTTTCATCAACAGGAGAAGAGAAACTGATGTTTTACGTGACTGCTTCCAATCTGAACATAGTAGCCCAAGGGTGGCCAAACTTACTGACCTTCCGAGCCACATATGACAATCTTCAGAAGTTCAAGAGCTGGGGCATATCTGCCGGGGAGTGGGGTTTCAGCCCTGTGGGAGGCGTCCGCTGGGCCCCACTCCTGCTTAAGTCCCAAGCCCTGGAAGGTGCGTGTGATGGTGCTGGAGCCCTGAGACCCCCCCGCCCTGCTGGGCAAAAGCCCCACCCCCACCGCCCCGCTGCAAGGCAGAGGTCCCAAGCTCCCCCCCACTCTGGTAGGTGGAGAATGGAGGGGTTGTGGGAGGCTCCACAAGCTGCACTTTAAGGGTAAAAGAGACACATGTGGCTTGCGAGCCATGGTTTGGCCTCCCCCACAGTAGCACATGTATTCACAAGACTTACTTTCCATGAACATCGAAAACAAAAAGGTACAGAAACAGTGTACAAAGTTTCACAGAAAGCTAATTTGAAAAGGTAATGACTACAGTCAAAGTAAATGTCTCTTTCGTGTTGATAAAACTTTAACATTCCATTTTAATTTATTCAGTTATTTATTTAAATAGGGAACATTGTCCTTAATGTGAATCCATGTACAGGCTGATAATATGTATGTGGCATCTGAATAAGATTAATGTTAGCATCTGTGCCTGTTTATATTTGGTTCTTGTATTTAAGTGGATACATTTTACAAGTTAAATCACTGGATTAGTGCGCACTTGTGTTACATTTTAAGAAGAGCTGGTTGAGAATTTGATGAATTTTTTTTGTTGCAAAATGCCAATCAATCAAAACCGAAACTTTTTGCAAAAATATATCACTTCAATGAAACTTTCATCAGGAAGTTTTCTCAAGTCCAGGATGGAATTTCTGGTCAACCAGACACTGAAACACCTGGGATGTGGGAATCCAATATTCAAGTCCCAGTGGCCTGATTCAGAGCAGGGCTGCTCCGGGTGGGGTTCTCTCTCTGTTAAAAGTTTTGAAAAGTCTTGATTTTTCCCCAATTCAGAACAAAAAAAACCAGAGAAACTTTGACATTTTTCACAAAATCTTGTTTTCAGGCCTGCTCTAGTTTAGAGTGATATTTGATCAAATCAAGGGCTCACTTGTGACTTTATGGCACTGGCCCACTGGAAATACAAAGCAGCCTACATCTTCTTACCACTCAAGTGAATAAAAGGACTGTATATCTGACTGGTTTCTACATCTGGGGCAAAAAAGGGGAGAAAGGTTCTTTCTGGGTTAGTTACAATCAGCCCCAAAATATTTCATTTCTGACTTCCGCCAGATAAGTCATAATATCAGTACACAACTTTAACAGTTGCTTAGAGAATTATCATGGTAACCTGGCAAGATTCAATGTGATCCTTTACTGAGGGCAGACTAAAAAATATTACTGGAAAAATATTTTCAAAGTCACATGCATGAATATTCATTGAAATCATATTTTAATTTGCAATTGGAATTATCTGTACTGCACTGGAAGTGCTAGTGTACTCCTCCAGTCAGGGAACAGACCAATACATTCTAACTTATCTGAAAATAACTGAGAGACATAGCTTGAATGCTGAATCTTCCCCATTAATCACTGAGTGAAAATTTCAAAAAAATATACGCTGAATAAATTCAAATAAGCACTACATTTGTGGAAACAGCATTCTGATAAATTTGTTGAATAAAATATTTGTGATGAATTACCTACTCATCATTTCTTATCAAGTGTAACAAAAGTTAGTATCTTAAATTCTTCAAGCTTTCCCAGTGGATCAACAAACATCTGTCACAGCATTCAAGCATCTCCACTCAAGGTTCATACAAAGCATCCTTTGCTGAAAAGACACAGGCAAAACCCCTGCAGTCCCTAGAGAATTCTGTCTAGTTTGCTTTCAATATTCTTCCTGCAGGTCCCCATTTCTGGAAGACAAAGGAGGGGAAATCTTCTCCATGATGCTAGTGTGAATGTAGCCTAGGCCTTTGTGTCTCCATGGAGACAATGTAAACACATCTGTTTTCTTTTGCATTGTGATGAAAGCATCCTACATAGAATTCATAATCACAGGGAATGAAAACATTATTTCATCCTGGAACATTTCAGGGGCAGAAATCAGAAATGAAGAGAATTCTTCTGCACCATGAGTGGACTTGGTTCAGTTTAGCTCCTGTCAGTGATCAGTGTCACCAGAAGAAAAGACTCACAAGCCCAAAGTCACCGTTTAAGATTTATCTGATTAAAGGATCTTATTTGAATTTAATATTTGGTAAAGAATATTAGATATTCAGCAGATGTCAAGAGGGAAGAAAGAGAGACTCAGCTGTGGAAAATTAAAGGCTATCAGGTGTACCGTGCCCTTCCACCACTCTGAAATATTATTATAAGTTTAAAATTCTCCCATA